>NC_068360.1:27569098-27937361 GCF_020536995.1 Dreissena polymorpha | reverse complement strand
TTTTCAAACTTGTTCAGTGTCTTTATATTAATGAGGACTCGAACCCTATTGATTTTCAGTCACTTGGTCATAGGTTAAGGTCACGGTGACTCGAAATAAAGTGAAATGGTTCTAGATGTTAACTCAAGAATGCTTAGGCCTAGGATCAAGAAACTTCATATGTACCTTGATCATGACTGGCTGATGACCCCCCTTGATTTCTGGTCAATAATCAAAGGTCAAGGTCACAGTGACTCGAAATAGTAAAATGGTTTACTTTTTCTGTTTGTCCGATAAAGTCCACAGTTTTCATCTGATTCTTTCCAACTTGTTCAGTGTCTTCGTATTAATGAGACTTGAACCCTATTGATTTCAGGTCACTGGGTCAAAGGTCAAGGTCACAGTGACTCGAAATTGTAAAATGGTTTCCAGATGATAGCTCAAGAATTCTTACCTAGGATCATGACACTTTATAGTTACATTGATCATGGCGGCAGATGTCCCCTATTATTTTCAGGTCAAAGGCCAAGGTCACAGTGACTCAAAACAGTAAAATGGTTTCCGGATGATAACTCAAGAATAGTAAGGATCATGAAAATTATAGGTACATTGATCATGACTGGCATATGACCCCTGTTGATTTGCAGGTCCTAGGTCAAAGGTCAAGGTCCAGTGACAAAAAAGTATTCGCACAATGCTGCCACTACAACTGACAGCCCATATGGAGCATGTTTACAACAGCCCTTGTTTAAAAAGAGCAATATCGAAGCAATAACTCCAGAAGACTTCCCCTCGAATATGACACAATTTTGAAATCCCGCTTGTTTACATAATTAATTCCACAGTTTTCATCCAATCTCATGAAACTTTAATGACATAAAATTTTGTTCAAATGATATCAGTGGAGTTCAAACTGGTTATGTTGGATGTAAAACTAGATCACTAGGTAAAATTGAAGAAAAGGTTTGTTGACATACTTGTAGATAACATTTATTGACATATTTTTTTTTTGACATTTGGTAAGAACATTTGTCTCATATCATATCTCAGACTAGATCATAAATGATAAGTTGGGGTGCTGTAGTGTGAACTCTAGAGGTCAAATTGATTTTATAATGCTCCTAAAAGCATTTGTTTCAATGATATCTCGGGCCGATTTAAAACTTTGAAGTAAATAACATTTGTCCAAATGATTTCAAGGTTGAGTTAAAAGCTAGATCACTAGGTCATATTTAAAGAAAATATTATGAACACACAGTAAAAGTTTTATATGTTTCCTCAATATCCTAGAAACTTGCTGAACATTTATTTGAGTTATTTTCCACAAAATAAATATGATTAAGTCCATTAATGAACATGTCTTCGATGCAGCCGGTAGTTTTGCTAAAATTACATGTATCTTTTTTTTACACAAGAAGTCGCATGTGTGACCCGCTCGTAATGAAACTTGCTCAAAACATGGATAAAGTGTGCTGTCATAATATCTGTTCTGCTAAACATTTAACTTTTTTTTTAAATGTAACCCCAGATGTTGGGGCTGGGTTTAATCACCAGACCTAGGAAGTGGCCTAATGTAAGGTAATCACCCTTTTCGGTGTAGTTCGGTGTGTGGCTGTAGCTTTTAGGATGTCCGTTTTTGTACGTCTTTGTTACCACCACTTTAGATTCGACATTTTATATATTATCAATGAAACTTTAAACTTTGTTAGAATGTTTATCTAGACAGTATTAAGACCAAATATGAATCTGATTCATGTGCGCGGCCGGCGCATACAAAACTTCATTATTGAATACGCCTGAAATTGGTGCCAAGATTCACGTTGCATGCAGCACAACCGTGTATATGAATTCATTACACATCATATGTTTGGCCAATAACAAAGGCTTATTAAATTAAAGTAATTCCAATGTTTTTCACACCTGTCATAAACCGTATAAAAAACTGTCGTGTATACACTGTTTGAACATTCTTTTAAAAAAATGATTTAAGTTATTTGAAAAAAGCATCACTTACCGGTGTGTTTACATCCATTGACATGAATTAGTGAACCCTTTAAAGTCATGTAATCCTGCTTCCTGAATATATGTCAAGGCCGAGTTCAAATTTTGTGTCATTTGTGTGTTGAAAGTAGTTTACCAGATGAACAATAAGAAAATCCTTTGGTGTAACTACAGAGACCATATTTCATGACTCATCCTGGAAACAACTCAGAATGTGTACCGGTATCTTGACAATATCTAGGCCAAGTCTGAAAGTGGATAACATGCGTCTAGAAACAATGTCACCAAGTCAAATCTTAAACTAAATTCTGAACAACTCTAGTGGGGTCAAACAATAGACCACCAGTTGAAGCCTTCCACAATTCATGTCCAGGAACTCAGATTAGCCCTTAAAGGGACTGTCAACCCACGACGAAGAAGAAAAGAAAAGTTGTAAGATACCGTATGTTTTTACCAATTATAAGTTATATTGATTAAAATAGCAAGACTGGTATATTACATTACTTGAAAAAAGTTGTTAAGTTTTCATATTTTCAGTATATCGGTAATAAATTTTACTGGGTATGCCGTGTGTGAAATTCAGATTTTAAAGTAATAGCCCAAATTCTTATACACATATATAAAAAGTAAAATTTCTTACTAGCCCTACTATATAATTTTTTAATACCCACTAGCCCGAATGGATTTTCACTAGCCAAAACCTTTCGGGCTAGTGCGAATTTTGCACACTGGGTATGTCTACCAGGTAACTACTAGGCAAAAATATAAATAACCCCAGTAGATTGAACATCATCGTCACGTGGTAAACTCAGGAATGCGAATTGTGCATGCGTAGTGAATTGTATACATTTTATATATAAAATGATCAATATACTTGCGTTATTTATAGTGTGTATATCATTATGTCACATATTTTCGCGATGTACTTTTGATATCACATCGCGAAATTGTATTACCTAATATACTGAAAATATGAACTTTTTTCAAGTTATGCAATATACCAGTCGTGATTGTTTAATCAATATAAACTAATAATTGTAAAAAAATGCGCTATTATACAACTTTTGTTTTCTTTGTCGTTGTGGTTGACAGTCCCTTTAAGGGCCATGATGGCCTTCTTTATTCATACTATGTTTTTTGTTTAATTATAATATGACATGATGCCTACATTCTTAATACTGAGAAGAAAGTCAAGTGTGGGCTATTATGCAACAAATTATGATGGGAGCTAAACATTTTGAAACTATTATATTCAAAGAAATGGTTTCATAAATGATAACATGTTTAATGCAAGATCAATTCGCCATGTTGGTGCAAAAAATTGCTATGTGCCTCTCATTTCAATGTGATATGATACCTTTTTGCACCAAGGGGGCAAATTATACTTTTGAAAAATCACTTGAAATTCGTCCATTGCTTTACATTGGACGGTAACAAGAATTTATCTCTTGATTAAAAATTATGGAGTTTCAATATTTGTCAATATACTTGTGATTTGTGTTGAAATGGTTGAGTGTATGTGTGTATGTGCTTGTCCATTGTTAATTTTTACAGTATTTAACAATAAGTATGAATTATCACATCATTCTCTATCTATTTATTAATGAAGCTAATGCCAATTAATGCAAGAAAGCAATTAGTAAAGAGGAATTAAGTTCTCATAATTATAACATTAAAAAAGAAAAATATTATAGTAAAAGAGACATATTAACGGCTTATGCACAAACAGATTTTATTTTATACTTAGATTGCCATTTCATAAGAATTATTTCAATTTGAAAACACTGAAAACACTGAATGTCTTAATAAAAACACACTTTGTCCTGTGGCACTTTAATCAGTATAATAATGATGAGTTAAATATACATAAATTATGGTATACACATGCATTCTAGTAATGACATTACTAAAGAGTGGTAATAGCATTATAATTAATAAATGCACAATTTGTTGTTCAATGCGGTTTGCATTATTTCTCAAACGCACAGTAGATAGATACATATTTATTTATATATTTTTATTTTAATAATAATCAATATAGTATTGCCTCTAGAAAAGTCACATGTGAATTGATGTACATGTAACATGCATTGTTATTGTATGTGCCTAAATTATTTTTTTTGTGAAAATGCCCCTTTAAATTTGTATTATAATTAATATCGTTTCGGGGTAAACAATTGGTTATTGGTCAGTTGAATACTATTCAATCACTTTATGTCTTCTGTGTGGTTGTTTTTCAGACTATGCCAAGTAACTCCATTACCTCAGGCTGCCAGAGGGAAGTTAACCAACTTCAAGAACCTGTCTGTCAGAACCGAAAATACTCTTTCACAAATGAAACAATGTCAGACATATCAGGAGGACAGAATGAAGTCTCTTAAGGTTTCATACAAAGAACATGAGAGGCTTATTGTGGATGGTTTGCGTGTTAATATAGTATCGTATTTACGCGAATGTGAAACCAGCACAGTTAATACAACACATGAATATATGCAATACCCTATCAGTGAAATGCGTGAGAAAATCAAATATTTATTAGCAGATTTTGAGAAAAGCACTATTAAGGAGCAGAAAGAAGAGCTAAACCTGAAACAAGCTCCTCTCAAGGTTGTGAGAAACAGCTGCATTAGACTTCACTATGAATTGTTCCATCTCCATGTAGCCATACCGAAATTACTGGGTAAACCTGAACTCTCTTTAATTGCCAGTACAAAATATCTGGAAAAAATACAACAGTCTAATTTATTTTTAAAAGAGAACTTTCCAAACCATGTTTTCACTGTGAATGGGAAGTCTGTGCACAATGTGAGAATGCCAAGTGATTCAAAAGCATGCTGGTTCACAGCAGTATGTGCTCTCCCAAATGGACAGGTCCTGGTTGCAGACAGATTTAATAAAAAAGTCAAGCTTCTGAACCAGCAGTACCAGGTGGTGAGTCACTGGGATGTGAGGGATGGACTCATACAGGACATGTGTCTTATCACACCCACTGAGGTTGCAGTGGCTGTGCATGATGAGGTCCAGTTTATCACAGTAAGCCAGAGCCAGCTTGCCAAAAGCTGGAAGCTTAATTTACAACATGAATGTACAGGTATTGCCCACAATCAGGGTGACCTATATATCTGCTCTGGTACTGCTCTGTACAAGTTCACATTGAGTGGCAAACTGGTCTCCTGGCTCTATGGATCAGCTGATTTAAAAGGTAAGAATCATGGTGGATTCATCCTAATAACATTTGTGATATATACAGAGATTTTCTAGCTATTTTAGGAAAAAGAGTCTGGTCAAATTGATATTTTTAAAATCGATAAAATGGGACATTGGGGAATTTCGTTATCGACTAAATGGACCGATTTTTTCTTAACATCAAAAATTCGGTCTTTTCGAAACTAAGGGCAAACAAGAGTTGTCTCGCATTCAGGTAGGTATCGGGTAACAAGTAAAAGAACCAAAAGAAAACAAGTTATGCTTCTCAGATCTCTGAAATCGTAATATTTACTGTTCATTTCAATTTACGTATACAGTTATTTCTTTATTGATTGATATACTTATATACTAGTTTGTGTACATTAGTATTTTAATGCTGTATTGCCATATAACTTTGCAACCAAAAGCTTTTCATCAGTAAAAGTTAAGCACCACTGATAAATAAGCTTTCTGCTTTTAAAACTGTGCCTGTTGCATTAATCAATTGATTCCCAACATTTGTTACGTTCCTGTCAAGTTTTTCATTGATTCATTCACCTCACTATTGTGGGTTTATTTTAAATATTGATTGATATTCTTCTGTCACTGTCACACTTTACTATCAGTTTCTGAAAGAAAAATTGTTTTAACATCAATTTCATACCAGTTAACTTTATTTTCTTGATTTAACGATAAATTCATGATGATGTTTTTTTAACTGATTTTTTGGTTTAACCCTTTCCCTGATAGACCTCTTATCTGATCTGCCACTCCAGGCCAATACCAGTCCTGCTGTTCTGATAACAGTTACTCCATATACAGCTGATAAGCCTGACTACACCATCTCAATAGGGTTATTGGGAAAATAATGGAAACATTCTCAACTGTTACACCTGTCTTGTTTAGGCTTAATTTTCACTTAGTTTCTTGCATTTCACATCATTTGTATCAATGTAAATATTGTAGAGAAATAAATTCTCATTCCAACCATATAAATTTTAAGTCTGTATTCTAATAAATAATACGAGGATATAAGTTATAACAAGTAATACAAGCGTATGCGAATGCAACAAGAAATGCAGTGAGAACCCCCACCTTAAAATATTGAATTGTAACATTAGGCGATTAATCTTTTGATTTGTCTGCATTTTGTTTTTATTTCAGACTTCATGCAGTTTTCAGATCATAATCTCTGTGCTTTATTACCCGAACTCGTTAGTTTCTGGACACGTGTGCTACTGAAAAAAGCCACCGGGATTGCGTTTTATGGCCCAAACAAGTCCAAAGTGTCTAGTATATCCCGTGTGTTTTATCCCTAAATGTTAGATAAGCACATGCATTATTGATTATTATGTTGGTCAGTACATAAGACCTACTGAAAACCACCGACTGCATCTTTGTTTTATTGCTCAATTAAGCAGCGATAATCCAATATCCTGTGTACTACAAAAACACCAACTTTAGATTAGCACGTGTCGTCTGTCAAAACCATGATTTTATATGTCAGTAAATATATCGAAGTAATTCTTGTAAATGATCTCGGAAACGGGACTTGCTTTAAACATTTATCATTACGATATTAATTTTCATAAGATTATGATTTCATTATGAGAACCAAACAAACATACACAGACAACATAAAATATAAATAATTATGACAAATTAAATGGAAAAGAACGTTGGTCTATTTTCGAAAAATCACTTTTACTTACTCCCAATTTCCAGAAAATGACTTGTACATATTGCATTAAGTCTAAATATAGACAACGCTGTTAATTGGTCGTTGTAAAAGAATATTCATGAACTGTACACGGCACTTTGCGTGCAATCAGATACAGTACAATAATTGTTGCAATATTGAAAGAACTAACATATGAAAATGATACAGCGTTTATTACTTTTATTTTATTCAGGAAAATGTCAAAATCATTTGCGAGATGCCCCAATACTTAAATGGAAATTCACTACGAAGCTTTTACGTTGTTGTCTGCGCTACGCAGTTTTTGTTATAAATAAATACACCCACGCCTATTTTCGCGCTCTTTTTGTCCAAACAAAGACCTGACACGAAAATATCATGGGCATATACATGTATTTATTTCTGGCTACAATTTGTAACAGAACATTAACTGTACACGATGGGCGCACACCACATTATGTTATTTACGCTAATTTGAATACCATTGTCCAGATTGGACACCTATTTCATCAAATCTTTAAATAGAAACATACCGTATTTTACCATGTATAGCGCGCTACCATGTATAACGCGCATGCGATTTTTTAAAGCCAAAATGGAGAAAAAAAAGAATTCAAGACCAAAAACCTGAAAATTTTGCCGAAAATGGCCTCCATTCTTATATTGCGCAATAATTTAATCTGAGTTTTTCGGGCGCTTAATTTTTTGTTTAAAAGTAGGGAGCATTTATACGATCAGGAGCATGGGTTGCATAGCACTATATTTTTGACAATTTTTAAGATTATTCTCTCAAGAACACCGTCATATCCTTATTGCCGCGCACTGCGCATGTTTTTTTCAAGACCCCTGCGCGTTAAATTCGAACCACTATTACCTATTCCTCACATTTGAACAGTGTAACATTTTCATTACCTGCCGCTCACAACATCGTATGACATCTTCTGCAGACCCGCAACATCTCAATGTCCAATTTTACACAAATCGTCCGTTGATCCCATTTTATTTTTCATCGACTTAAATATTTCCCCTTTAAGAGATGCTCCCCAATAAATCCAGTTTGACCCGGTATTTCGCGCCTGCACTGCGTCTAGTTGATAAGTATTTATAGTAAGACAAAGAATACACCCGAACGCTCAATTCCATACAGTTGGCGTTATCGGCGTAAAGCCATTTGACAAATTTCATTTGTTTGTCTCTATTGAAAGAAAATAAAACGAGTCTATATCTCTATTGTTGGTTTGTAACCTACGTAGTATACTCGCACAGTAGCATATTTATGCAGAGATCGGAAAATCATTGATAAATGTATTCGTCGTTTCAATGCTTAGGGCCTAGTAATTTCGGCAAATCGGAACTCAACTTACGTAAAACACTTGCTCAATTAACCGTTGAACTCCACCTCCGTTCTCTGCAGAAGGTTCGAAGGCGGAGCTTTGCATGTGCTATTATTTAATTGGACGATTGCCATTGAGGAACAAACACACGATTGGTTCGGCATGTTGATTGCTAGACAAAGGAAGCCAATTTTGTCGGCGAGAAACTTGTCGCTTTATTGCTTCAGACAGGAAGCGGCTTTCCTTTGATGACGTCAAACTGTCAATTCACATAAAGTGCACATTTTCGGAATTGCTAACATTAAACTTTGGATTAAATTATCAAAATAAAGCAAAAGTGAAGTTGAGAAATATTATTGAAATAATTAGCCTCAGTTCAAATAAGACGTTTTGCGTTGTAAATCAACGAGTTTTCATGACAACAAAAACTTTAACAAACAATACCGCGGCGCACGGGGATCGATATACCTCGATTTTTTAATGAACAATCAATGAAGAAGTGTGAAAACACCAACAAGACATTTTTTTCATCTTTTAATTTTTGTCAAAACTGTTACTACCCCGGTCATTCCTAACCTTTCCCGCTATTTGTTGTTTCGACAACGGCCCCTTCAGTCTATAACCTTATAGGGTGTAGTTTCTTTGCAATAACAAAAATGGCGGCAATTGTGAAGATTTACGATTACGAAATGGATTTTTAGCAATTTAGCAACCAGGAAAGCGTTGTGTCAATGTATTACGCGCACTGAATTTTTATTTTGAAATTTGAAGGTAAAAAACTGCGCGCTATGCATGGTAAAATACGGTATGCCGAAATTTATTTGACACTTTAGAAAAATGTCGGATGTTTGTGTTTATGAGTTTTCTTGAGCAATTTTGTCGTCAATATCAATCAGAATTTGCATTTGAAAATGGACATTGGGAATATACGGGATTATCGGGTAATGGATAGACACGGCCAAATTCGCATGTATGTGGTAATCGATAGAGACGGTAATAAACGCATGTATCGGGGAATCGATAGACTCAGGATTATACGCATCTATCGGGGAATTTTAAGGGTTATAAATAGCTTCTTTATAATACTGTGTGAGAGTGTTGTGCTTGCAGGTCATAGTTCAGTGTTTTGTTGTTTATTTATCCACTGACAAAATTAATTGAGCGGGTTCTTCTTCATATACAGCACTCCTTCTAGCACTCTCTTACACTACGGTTCATTATGCCCCCTTCGAAGAAGAGGGGGTATATTGCTTTGCACATGTCAGTCTGTCGGTCGGTCTGTCGGTCAGTCCACCAGGTGGTTTCCGGATGATAACTCAAGAACGCTTGGGCCTAGGATCATAAAACTTCATAAGTGCATTGATCATGACTCGCAGATGACCCCTATTGATTTTGAGGTCACTAGGTCAAAGGTCAAGGTCAGTGACCCAAAATAGTAAAATGGTTTCCGGATGATAACTCAAGAACACTTAAGGCCTAGGATCATTAACTTGATAGGTACATTGATCATGACTCACAGATGACCCCTATTGATTTTCAGATCACTAGGTCAAAGGTCAAGGTCACTGACCCGAAATAGTAAAATAGTTTCCAGATGATAACTCAAGAATGCTTAGGCCTAGGATCATGAAACTTGATAGGTAGATTGATCATGACTGACAGATGATTCCTATTGATTTTCAGGTCACTAGGTCAAAGGTTAAGGTCACAGAGACCCGAAATAGTAAAATGGTTTCCGGATACTCCGATTACTCAAGAACGCTTATGCCTAGGATCATGAAACTTCGTAGGTAGATTGATAATGGCTGGCAGATGACTCCAATTGATTTTCAGGTCATTAGGTCAAAGGTCAAGGTCACGGTGACCCAAAATAAATGGTTTCCGGATGATAACTCAAGAACACTTATGGCTAGGATCATGAAACTTCATAGGTACATTGATCATGACTGGCAGATGACCCCTATTAATTTTCAGGTCACTAGGTCAAAGTACAAGGTCACAGTGACAAAAAACATATTCACACTATGGATGTCACTACAACGGAGAGCCCATATGGGGGCATGCATGTTTTACAAACAGCCCTTGTTACATTCACCTCTGTCGTGGGCTCACAGACTACTTTCTACAGCATGTGACTTTTAGTCACATGATCTTAGTGGCATATTCAAAATGACTGCGCCCATCGGCTTTGCTTTATCTGATAGTATTTGACGTTTACAACTGGGCGCGAGCTATTAAATTTTATTTCATGCACATATTTAACTAAATGAAGATATTGCAATATTAACAATGAGTCAAAGCTGTATATCTGTATTAGAAAATAATATAAAATTATACAGAAGCATCAATAATTAGTTGCTGCTTTGACTAGATTTTGAGTGAATGAGAAATGTTGAATATAAATATTGACCAAAGTAAACAGTCTGTTAATGATTTACCAATGCAATGCCAGTTTGGTACACATAGACCCTGAAGATGTTTACTCAAACTAATTCTATGGTAAAATACACATCTTAAAATAAATTGCAGGCCAACATCAGTACAGTTGTTTTGTTATTGTTGTTTTAACAATATACATTTCATTGTCGCATGCTTATCCTGAAAGGGGACAACTGGAAGCATCTATCATACACTTACAAGTTCATTCAGGAATAATGTTTAAAAAATACAAAATTTTATAAGAGAAATATGACAATCTGTCAAAAAAGTACAGAATCAAAACTGCACAGAATCAAATTAAGCTGCTATAACATACATTCAATTCTTTACATGATCTTTTAAATAAATAATAAATTGCAATACTTGTAATACTCATGCCTTTTCTCCGGCTCTTTAAGCACCTTACTGCCTGATTCTAAGTTAATTTATTACTTTATCTCACCAATTTGTGTTGCTGTAATTCTTCAATATCATGAAAGACATTAAAGGTTCATCATGTTTTTAAAGGCTGATTAGTTTAAATATATATTTGTTCAATTATTGCACTTTCTTAAGTACAATAACATTTGGTTAAGTGCCTAACATTAAATAAATTCAAAGGAGTAACCCAGTACCCTGTAAATCACACATATTTTCCCCTGTGCAAATTTCTGGAGAAAGACCTGCATTGCTGATACAGTAGTGCATGTCCTTGTTTTGTTCAATGTCAATATCATTATTCAGGATATTCAGAAGGTTCAGCAACGCATCAAAGTACACACATTTAAACAAACTTGATTACATATAACAGGATTTTTTAGGTATTCTTCGCAAGTGTAGAGGATGAGTTTAATAATAGAAAGCAATACGAGAAAAAGGGATGGTGGGGTGTAAATTTGAATGTCCTTAATTAATACTTTTTATGCCCCCGGATCGAATGATCTGGGGTATATTGCTTTTGGCCTGGCTGTCTGTCTTTCTGTCTGTCAGTCTGTCCCAAAACTTTAACCTTACAGTAAAGTTTTGCAATAACTTTTGAAATATTGAACATAGCAACTTGATATTTGGCATGTATGCGTATCTCGTGGAGCTGCACATTTTGAGTGGTGAAAGGTCAAGGTCATCCTTCATGGTCAAAGGTCAAAAATTTAAAACTTTAATATGGTTAAGTTTTGCAATAACTTTTGAAATATGGAACATAGCAACTTGATATTTGGCATGCATGTGTATCTCATGGAGCTGCACATTTTGAGTGATAAAAGGTCAAGGTCATCCTTCAAGGTCAAAGGTAAAAAATTAAAAACTTTTTATGTCACCCACTATAGTAGTGGGGGACATATTGTTTTTGCCCTGTCTGTTGGTCTGTTGGTTTGTTTGCGCCAACTTTAACATTTTGCAATAACTTTTGCTATATTGAAGATAGCAACTTCATATTTGGCATGCATGTGTATCTCATAAAGCTGCACATTTTGAGTGGTGAAAGGTCAAGGTCAAGGTCATCCTTCAAGGTCAGAGGTCAAATATATGTGGCCAAAATCCCTCATTTTATGAATACTTTTGCAATATTGAAGATAGCAACTTGATATTTGGCATGCATGTGTATCTCATGAAGCTGCACATTTTGAGTGGTGAAAGGTCAAGGTCTAGGTCATCCTTCAAGGTCAGAGGTCAAATATATGTGGCCAAAATCGCTCATTTTATGAATACTTTTGCAATATTGAAGATAGCAACTTGATATTTGGCATGCATGTGTATCTCATGGAGCTGCACATTTTTAGTGGTGAAAGGTCAAGGTCATCCTTTAAGGTCAGAGGTCAAATATATGTGGCCCAAATCGCTTATTTTATGAACACTTTTGCAATATTGAAGATAGCAACTTGATATTTGGCATGCATGTGTATCTCATGGAGCTGCACATTTTGAGTGGTGAAAGGTCAAGGTCATCCTTCAAACGGTCAAGGTCATCCTTCAAGGTCAAACGTCATATAGGCAGACATTGTGTTTCACAAACACATCTTGTTCACTATTGAAGATAGCAACTTGATATTTGGCATGCATGTGTATCTCATGGAGCTGCACATTTTTAGTGATGAAAGGTCAAGGTCATCCTTCAAGGTCAAATGTCAAATTTATGGCGTCTATCCGTCCGAAAACTTTACCATTGGTCATAACTTTTTATGCCCCCCTTTGAAGAAGAGGGGGTATATTGCTTTTCACATGTCGGTCGGTCGGTCTGTCGGTCGGTCTGTCGGTCCATCCACCAGGTGGTTTCCGGATGATAACTCAAAAACGCTTGGGCCTAGGATCATGAAACTTCGTAGGTACATTGATCATGACTCGCAGAAGACCCCTGTTGATTTTGAGGTCACTAGGTCAAAGGTCAAGGTCACAGTGACCCTAAATAGTTAAATGGTTTCCGGATGATAACTCAAGAACCCTTATGCCTAGGAACATGAAACTTGATAGGTAGATTGATCATGACTCGCTGATGACCCCTATTTTTTTTCAGGTCACTAGGTTAAAGGTCAAGGTCATGGTGACCCAAAATAGTAAAATGGTTTCCGGATGATAACTCAGGAACGCTTATGCCTAGGATCATGAAACTTCGTAGGTAGATTAATAATGGCTGACAGATGACCAGTAATTGATTTTCATGTCACTAGGTCAAAGGTCAAGGTCACGGTGACCGGAAATAGTAAAATGGTTTCCGGATGATAACTCAAGCACGCTTATGCCTAGGATCATGAAACTTCATAGGTACATTGATCATGACTTGCAGATGACCCCAATCGATTTTGAGGTATCTAGGTCAAAGGTCAAGTTCACAGTGACCCTAAATAGTAAAATGGTTTCCGGATGATAACTGAAGAACGCTTATTCCTTGGATTATGGAACTTGATAGGTAGATTGATCATGACTTGCAGATGACCCCTATTGATTTTCAGGTCACTAGGTCAAAGGTCAAGGTCACGGTGACCCGAAATAGTAAAATGGTTTTCGGATTATAACTCAAGAACGCTTATGGCAAGGATCATGAAACTTAATAGGTACATTGATCATGACTTGCAGATGACCCCTATAGATTTTTAGGTCACTAGGTCAAAGGTCAAGGTCACAGTGACAAAAAACATATTCACTCAATGGCTGTCACTACAACGGAGAGCCCTTATGGGGGGCATGCATGTTTTAGAAACAGCCCTTGTTCAATATTGAAGATAGCAACTTGATAATTGGCATGCATGTGTATCTCATGGAGCTGAACATTTTTAGCGGTGAAAGGTGAATTTGAAGGTCATCCTTCAAGGTAAAATGTCAAATATATGGTGTGTGTCTGTCCTAAAACTTTAGCATTGGGGATTACTTTTTTAATATTGAAGATAGCAACTTGATATTTGGCATGCATGTGTATCTCATGAAGCTGCACATTTTGAGTGGTGGAAGTTGAAGGTCAAGGTCATCCTTCAAGGTCAAGGTCATCCTTCTAGGTCAAACACAAATTCAAAGCGGCGTTATCATGAAGCTGCACATTTCGAGTGGTGGAAGTTCAAGGCCAAGGTCATCCTTCAAGGCCAAGGTCATCCTTCAAGGTCAAATGTCATGTTTAACCAGGTTTTCCGAAGGAAAAAACTGGTTATTAGATTGGCGAATGCGGGTGGGCTGGCTGGCTTGCTGGCGGGCTGGCTGGCTGGCGGGCTGGCGGAATAAGCTTGTCCGGGCCATAACTATGTCGTTCATTGTCAGATTTTAAAATCATTTGGCACATTTGTTCACCATCATTGGACGGTGTGTCGCGCGAAATAATTACGTCGATATCTCCAAGGTCAAGGTCACACTTTGAGTTCAAAGGTCAAAAATGGCCATAAATGAGCTTGTCCGAGCCATAACTATGTCGTTCATCGTCAGATTTTAAAATCATTTGGCACATTTGTTCACCATCATTGGACGGTGTGTCGCGCGAAATAATTACGTCGATATCTCCAAGGTCAAGGTCACACTTTGAGTTCAAAGGTCAAAAATGGCCATAAATGAGCTTGTCCTGGCCATAACTATGTCATTCATTGTGAGATTTTAAAATCATTTGGCACATTTGTTCACCATCATGGGACGGTGTGTCCCACGAAAGAATCACGTCAATATCTCCAATGTCAAGGTCGCCACGACTAAAAATAGATTTTAAAAAAAAAAAAAAATTACAAAGGGGGTTAATTTTTTTTGGTCATTTCAAAAGTTCAGTTTGAGTTTTCTCCCTTTATCAGATTTTTTTTCACAATGAAAACCTGGTTTTGTGACAATTTTGTCCCTTGTTTTATATTCAAAGCAGCGTTATTATGAAGCTGCACATTTTGAGTGGTGGAAGTTCAAGATCAAGATCATCCTTTAAGGTCATCCTTCAAGATCAAAGGTAAACAAAATATATTTCAAAGCAGCGTTTTCATGAAGCTGCACATTTTGAGTGGTGGAAGTTCAAGGTCAAGGTCATCCTTCAAGGTCAAAGGTAAAAAAATAAAATGGAAAACACAACTTGACTTGTTTCTGCTCCGTTTTTTATTAATTTGATTTTAAAATATGCTACATTTGTCTAGTTGTTGTTAATGTCCGTCATTTCAGAAATGCAATATGAAAATCATTTGTTAAATACTCACTGATTGGCTAATAGCGTGTGGTATTGGCTGCAATAGCCAATGAAAATCGCTGACACTTTACAAGTCGACTTGGCACAACGAAACAACCCGTATTGTAAACAAATTTTGAACAACACTCTTGGCAATCTTCGCAATTTCTTTTCTAGTTTTGGATAAAATGCCAGGTAGGCGGGTGAAATGTAAATAAATAAAACGAAGTGACTTTTATTTTTATTTGTCGAAAAATAGGGTCGGGCGCTCCCGTAAAACCAATATTTAAAAAAATGCTGGCCTTAGAAGCACAAAGTAGTATATATATATATATATATATATATATATATATATATATATATATATATATATATGAGGTAGAGCAATAACCAAGACCAGCCTTGCCAAATAAGCAACACAAAGCAAAAGATAAAGCAAAATGATAAGCAACTAATAGAAGTAAATAATAACAGAGAGATTTGCGCTAATCTAAACAGTAATTACAAATTAATGAAGACAATTAAAGACACAAAATAAGCATTGCAAATGGTTATTAAGCACATGGTAGTATACAAATATATGACAGAGCAATAACCAAGACCAGCCTAGCCAAATAAGCAGAACAAAACAAAACAAAAACATTGATCATTATCTTCATACAATGATACATTATTAATTATCAAAAATAATTATTATCTATCTATTCAAATTGCAAACTTACGATATGTTCCCATAATTAGCTAATTCATTTGATTACACATTTATATAAACATACACGAAACTTTCAATGTGTTTGTAGATTAACACTTGCTTTTCATTACAATTTCGGCCTTTGTTTACATTTTAGCGGAGTGACGCTATCTGCGTAAATGGGCATGAAATTTGTTCTCATAATTGTTATTAAATATCTCAATAAATTAACAATATATGCAGTTTTTAAAGGTAATTACTTAAAATATTATGCTTGGTGTCCTAGATATTTCCATGAAAGAGCGTAAAATTACATTGATGTGTTTCGCCAAGATTTCTGGAATTGAGCCCGCTATAGAGATGTTGTATGTTGAGGCACAAACAACAACTCTGCTAGGAGAATGTCTTTCTAGATCAAATGTTTTGTGCCTCCCAAAAAGAGTTAATTTATTAAGTAAGTGCCTTATTTGTCTGCTTGCTTTAAGATTCTGATTTAATTTCCAGTCGGTTAATATTAATGCTTTTTACTGATATTGATTTAATCACGTGAAATTAAATTGCTTGGATTATGAATATTTTTGATGAGTGTCTCCTTAATTTTTGTTCTTCATATATAAAGTAAAACCATCAATAGAGATACAATTAAAATTAGGAATAATTGTGGTAAAAGTGGAAAATTCTAAAAATGAGCAATATCTCTGTATCCCATAATTTTTAGAAATGTCTGCAAAATTATGTAATTAGATATATGCTCATTTATAATGAACCAAGAAAGTTTCCAACAGTTTTTTTTACAGATACATGAAGTGTTTCATTTTGACACAAAAGAAATACATTTATAAATTCATATGGGCACAGTAACAATAAAAACTATTTTCATATTATTCTTCAAGTCTTTGTTGGTTCATTATATAAACACATGGCCAATTGTTTAGTTTTAATCAATTGGGAAATAAATATGGACTGTTGTGATAAATATATCAATCTATACTTATATGGCCTGTGATATATGTGATTTAAAAGTATATGTTACTGTCACATGTGACTGTACATAGCACTCAAAGAACAACAATACAATGAAAAGATACAACTCATTAAAAATTAACAAATGTTTTATTTATCAATACAGTACTTGCAATGAAGAGGTTTTTTTTTTCATTTTGTTGAATCACAATTCAAATAATTTGTTTATTTATTTTATGTCATTGAAACTCATCAACAGGTCAACTTTTTTACGCCCTTCTCAATCTTAACAGTTTTCAGTTTTTCAGAACATAACTCGTAGGCACCAAATTCAATCGATGTCAAAAACAAACAATTAAAAAAAAACGAAAGTTGGCAAGCCAGTATAAATCATGATTTTATCGTCTGAGGCATTAACATATTTGATGGTTATTTCTGATTTTTGCCTCCATTGGTCAAGGGCTAGCGGGCTTATATCATGGTCCTGTGTCCGTCGTGCATCCATCCGTGCGCTAACTTTTCCTTTAAGCATCTTATTCTCCTAAACAACTGGTCCAATTCTGATGAAATTTCTCAGGAATGTTCCTGAGGTAAACTTTTTTCAAATTTGTTCAAATTATGCCCCTGGGGTAAAATTTGACCCTGCCCCGGGGGTCACAAAATAAAAAAAAATCTTATATAAGGCCTATTTTGTAAAAACTTTCAAAATCTTCTCGTCCATAACTATTGGGCATAGGGCTATCAAATTAAGTATGTAAAGACATCTAATAGTCCTCTACCAAATTTGTTCAAATTATGCCCCTGGGGACAAATTTGACCCTTCCCCAGGGGTCACGACATTGAACATTTGCTTATATAGGGTCTATTTTGTGAAAACTTTACAAATCTTCTCGTCCATAACCATTGGGCCTATAGGGCTACCAAATTCGGTATGTAGTAGCATCTTAAAGTACTCTACCAAGTTTGTTCAAATTATGCCCCTGGGTTCAAGTTTGACCCTGCTCCGAGGGTCACAAAATTGAACATATGCTTATATAGGGCCTATTGTGGGATTTTTTTTTAAATCTTCTTGTCCATAACCGTCTAGCATAGGGCTACCAAATTTGGCATGTAGTGACATTTAATAGTTCTCTTCTTAGTTTGTTCAATATGCCCCTGGGTCAAATTTAAAACTGCCCGTTGGTCACAAAATTGAATATATGCTTATAAATGGCTTGTCCATAACCATTGGGCCTAGGGCTACCAAATTTGGTATGTAGTGACATCGTATAGTCCTCTACTAAGTGTGTTTATATTATGCCCCTGGGGTCAAATTTGACCCTGCCGTGGGGGTCACAAAATTGAACATATGCTTATATGGAGCCTATTTTGTGAAAACTTTAAAAATCTTCTTGTCCATAAACATCGGGCCTAGGGCTATCAAATTTGGTATGTAGTGACATCTTTTAGTTGTCTACCAAGTTTGTTCAAATTTATCCCTTGGGTCAAATTTGACCCTGCCTCGGGGTCACAAAGTTGAACACATGCTTACATGTATATAAGGTCTATTTTGTGAAAACTTAAAAAATCTTCTTGTCCATAACCATCCGGTCTAGGGCTGTCAAATTTGGTATGTAGTGACATCTAATAGTCCTCTTCCAAATCTGTTCAAATTTTATCCATGGGGTCAAATTTGATCCTGCCCCGGGGGTCACAAAATTGAACATATGCTTATATAATGCCTATTTTGTGAAAACTAAAAAAAAATATTGTCCATAACAATTATGCCTAGGGCTACACAATTTGGTATGTAGTGACATTGTATAGTCCTTTATTTAGTTTGTTAAAATTATGCCCCAGGGGTCAAATTTGACCCTGCCCTTGGGGCCACAAAATCGATTATATGCTTATATAGTGCCTATTTTGTGAACACTTACAAAATTTTCCTGTCCTTTAATCATAAGGCTGTGGCACTTCTACCCTTATTTGAATATATTAGTGTTCAAAGGTTCGTTTAAGTCGCGTTGTGTAATTTTTTGTTTTTACTAAAATGTTCCAGGTTCGTTTAACTAACTCATCAGTTTGCGAAAGAATGCAACAAGTCTTTTTATAGCATATATAGTCTTTTATTCTTGTTTAAAATGTTTGTATATGTTGTATTGTAAATGTATATTATTCTTATTTGTATTGTAAATGTATGTAATTCTTATAAAGAAATTGAACAAGATCAAAACAAGAAAGAAACAAGATACTCCAACACAAATATAATCCGTCAAGAAAGTAAATGTCCCTCTCTCCTGCACTTACCGTAAAGCCGTAAAATTATAATGTTTACTGTGCGAGTTGCTATCAATAATGGCTCGATTTAAAATACCCCTCTTTTATACTAATGCTTATGTAAATGCTTATACAAACGGTCATGTTCCAGAAAACGTGATCTCAGCAAGTAAACAAAACTTTCCATCACCCTGTCTAATTGGAGTATTTTATTCTAACTCCAGTAAACAAGCAGTTCGTGACCGTTTTAACATCGGTCTGACTGCCAAATAACCAAGGCTTAAGAGCATCCCTACATGTATGATAGTTCGAATTGAGTTCAGTCAGCTTACTAGGACAAAAGTGTTACAAGGCATGATAGGGCTACCAAATTCGGTATGTAGTGACATCTAATAGTTCTCTACCAAGTTTGTTCAAATTATGCCCCTTGGGTCAATTTTTACCATGCCCGGGGGGTCACAATACTGACCATACACTAATGGGGCCTTTTTTGCGAAAACTTTAAAAATCTTCTTGTCCATAACCATTGGGCCTAGGGCTACCAAATTTGGTATGTTACATATATAATAGACATCTAATAAACTTCTACCACATTTGTTCAAATAATGCCTCTGGGTCAACTTTAACCCTGCCCCGGGGATTCACAAAATTGAATAAATGCGTATAAAGCGCCTATTTTGTAAAATCTTTAAAAAAATCTTCTTGTCAAAAACCATTTGGACTATTGCTACCAAATTTGGTATGCAGTTACATCATTCTTATAGTCCTCTTATACCAAGTTTGTTCAAGTTATGCCCTTTGGGTCAAATTTGACCCGCGGGTCACACAATTGAACATTATATACGCTCATATCTTGCTTATTTTGTGAAAAGTTTTAAAATATTCTTGTCCTAAACTATAGGACCTAGGGCTACCACATTTTGTATGTAGTGAGATATAGTAGTCCTCTACAACGTTTGCTCAAATTATGCCCCTGAGGTTAAATTTGACCCAGACCAGGGTGTCACAAAAGTGTACATGTGCTTAACTAGGGCCTATATTTAAGTATTTGCACATGCCAAGAATATTTGTTTCAGCCTTTTCTTCAGCAGTGGAGTGATACAGGGCTATCATGGCCCTCTTGTTTGTTATTTGTGGAGATTTCATGCTCGTCAGGAGATGCCTGCCCACCGACACTTTCAGAGCTGCCATCACCGACACTGGTGTCATCAGCATGTGACCTGGCATAAATGGAATACATAACTCTTATATGTATACATGTATATTTATTTATTTATTTATATATTGTATTATTTAATAATCTTGTTGTGGCATTGTAGATATGGTGCCTGCCTCGCCATTGGGAGGCCACAGGTTTGATCTCTTCTTGGGGAGGGTTCTCATGATATTTACAAAAACACTATGTACTGGTTCTTCCCAGAAAACAGACTTGAGAGTATCTCAATAAGCCTAAGGCTTTGGATGCAGTCTAGCTAAAATAAATAAGTTTATTATTATACATACATTAATCTTAATGTTTATTTGAATGGTTTTCAATAAAGTTAATATTAATTTCCTAGTCCTACCACATAAAGTATGTTATGTTTTGTTCTCACAAAAACCATTCACGTCCAAATTAAAAAAGTGGTTGTTAATCATAAGAATCTTTGAACTAGAGGCATGTTACTGTTTAGTTAAAATTATATCTACATAAATATATACATTAATGCCAAACCTTATAAAGAATAAATAGCCATTTTTGGAGACGATATATATTGATATTATTACCCATGAAATCATTCAATCTGATCCCTGGAATTACTCTAACTCGGTGGACTTAAAGAATCATCATGACTGATTAGCACTTTCAAACACCTATAAAAAGTAATAGCAAGATATAAATGCATGTTTCTTTTATATAAATACAACAACAAACAAATATACTGATTAAATGCAAATAACAATACAGTTTAAATTCAAAGGAGGTACTTCATACTCAAATTCAAATAATCAGTGCCTAAGTGATAAGCTAGAAATAAAGGTTTGATGTTCTGAAATGTTATTGAATAATATGGCTACATACATGTATAACTATTCATGATCTGAGTGTCATATAACATACTTTTTTTAACTGTTGCTGTTTTTGCACTATTTTCTAATGGAAAGTTTTAGGAAAAATGCGTGGTCTATAATTAATTAATTTTGATTGCATATATTATTATGCCCCCCTTCGAAGAAGAAGGTATATTGTTTTGCAAATGTTTGTCTGTCGGTCCGTCCACCAGATGGTTTCCGGATGATAACTCAAGAACGCTTAAGCCTAGGATCTTGAAACTTCATAGGTACATTGATCATGCTTGGCAGATGACCCCTATTGATTTTCAGGTCACTAGGTCAAAGGTTAAGGTCACAGTTACTCGAAATAGTAAAATGGTTTCCGGATGATAACTCAAGAATGCTTAACCCTAGGATCATGAAACTTCATAGGTACATTGATCATAACTGGCAGATGACCCGTATTGATTTTCAGGTCACTAGGTCAAAGGTCAAGGTCACAGTGACTCAAAACAGTAAAATGGTTTCTGGATGATAACCCAAGAATGCTTACGCCTAGGATCATGAAACTTCATGAGAACATTGAACATGACTGGAAGATGACCCCTACAGATTTTCGGATCACTAGGTCAAAGGTCAAGGTCACAGTGACTCGAAACAGTAAAATAGTGTCAGGATGATAACTCAAGAATGTTTATGCCTAGGAATATGCAAATTCACAGGTACAATGATAATGACTGGCAGATAATATCTATTGATTTCAGCTCACTAGGTCAAAGGTCAAGGTCACAGTGACTTGAAAAAGTAAAATGGTTTCTGGACGATAACTCAAGAACACTTACGCCTAGGATCATTTCACTTCATAGGTACATTGATAATGACTGGCAGATGACGCCTATTAATTTTCAGATCACTAGGTCAAAGGTCAAGGTCACAGTGACTCAGTAAAATGGTTTCTTGATGATAACTTAAGAATAATTAGGCCTAGGATCATGAAACTTCATAGGTACATTGATCATGACTGGCAAATGACCCCTGTCAATTTTCAGGTCACAGTGACAAAATATGTATTCACACAATGGCTGCCACTACAAATGACAGCCCATATGGGGGGCATGCATTTTTTCCAAACAGCCCTTTTTTATATTATATTCACATACTGTGAACAGCATGAGATGGATAAATAATTTAAAACGGGTTGAAAGGCTGAAACGGCAATTCATCACCTTTATTAAAGATTTACATGTCTTTACTTTCTAGATAGAAATGATCTTTTGCCCGTGGTATTTTGTTGGCACCTTGTTCCTGTTCATGGAGTTTGGACCATTTCTATCCACCAATGATTAGAGCATACCCTGGTGTATCTGTAACATCAATATATGCACAAGGGTTTAAATAAATACCGAAAAAAAAATCTATTAACAGCCAGCACACCTTAAATTCGCCATAGTGATAAATGAAAAATGCTAGTTTGTGTGTAACATGGCCACAAATTTAATATGTTACAGTGGGGCAGGGTGTTGGTGTTGTATCTACTGTAAGTGAACCAAGCAATATAAATAGTTCAATGTTGTATTAATAAGAACACGTTTTCAATATAAATGGCATTTAATTTTATTATAATACAATTTTGGGCATTCATGGAATAGAAGAAATGATTGTTGGTATTTACATTGGTTTGTTCTGGTAACATAAATATTCAATGACAGTCTGCTCAAATTAATCATTCAAGTTTGTGATTAGCAAATCATGGTGTAAAATGTCAACACAGTAGTCCATATTAAATCAAATTCATTTTTTTACCAATTAATACTTAATAAAATGTTTATAATAATACTGCTTGCCATCTACATGGTGTAATACTCCTACAAATACGATATTTATGTACATCAACATATAAGATATCGATACACTAATGATACCTACCCGTTTGGCATCGCATCTTGCCTGCTTATAGCTCTAAACCATGCGGTTTTCGTGGCATGATTTCTAGGCATTTTGTGCAGCGTTACATGCTTGCCATATATGCCAAATTGTCCCACATCAGGCCTTTACCTTGCCAGTTTGGAAAAAATCATATAATTTATAGTTATATGCTTGTAAAGTTATTATACAATACAATTCATATATAATAAGCATTAGACACTTCTTATTTAAAAAAAAAAAAAGAAAAAAAAAAAAACAACAATGGAAATTGGCATTTTTTTTGTTCAATATTGGTTTGGAATCGGGTACCTTTTAGGACAATTTTTACATAGCAGAAACCCCCTGATATAATATAAAGTAATTGTCCAATAATGTATATGTGCCATTTTATTGCTACAGTAGCCAAAATAATACATGTTTTCAGAATTATTGATTTATAAACATGAGTAATGAAGTACTTTGACTGTCACTACATGGCATGTCTATAAATAGAAACTGAGTTCCTGGGAAAGAGACACTTTCTGACCCTGTTTGCTTATGTGTGGTTTTAAGATTACTGTACAGTGCAATATGTTTTATAAATAAACAAATAACAAATTATGTAAAATAGATACTCTTTAAATAGGTATAGTTGGATTTTAAGAAGTTTTCAAACGTATGTATGCAATTAATTGAGAAATTTCAAAACATTGTATAAATAAGTACTCTTAAAAATTTAAGTGGTTGGATTGTAAAAAGTGTTCAAAGGTAGGTAATAATTTTAATAATTAATTTTAGCATTATGCGGTTGTTATTGGTTTTGTGAGAAAATAGATAAAAACGCATCAATATTTCTTCAGTCACATTTCAACATGTCAAACTTCTACACAATAACACTGATACTGAAGTTTATTGTCACACTTAACTATTTTTTTATTGGAATCTATGCATATATTTTAGATGTGTAAAGGCTTATTTATAACAACATATGCGTAATACAATATCACTGCAGTATGTTTAATAAGATTATTTAACATTAACAGTAATTCAATATCTTGATGTTACTCTGTTTTGCAGTATGGAAGTGTGCTGTGAGTCCCACAGGAGACAGGCTGTACATCACCAACTGGCACAAGCTTCTCACCCTGGCCAGGGATGGCACACTCCTGGCTACATACACAGACCCAGCACTAGTGCGCCCACGTGGTCTACATGTGACCCCTGCAGGCCAGGTGCTGGTCTGTGGATACCTGTCCCACACTGTACTACAGGTGGGCTGGGAGGGAGAGAGTAAGCTGGCTAATCTTGCTACTTGGGAAGATGGAGTGGTGTGGCCATGGTCAGTCTGCTACAGCAGCACCACATCATCCATCATTGTGGGACTGTATGGGGACAACATCCTGGTGTTCAGAGTGGAATAGTGTGTACATGTATGTATTAGTTGTTGTAATTAGTGATTAGTATTTCAATGACAATGTGTTATTTATCATACGAACATAGTAGTGTGTGATGTTACAATACAACATTTAGTGTGTAGTTAAAGATACAAATAATTTATGTACACATATTGTTATATGCTTATACACTGTAAGGGTTTTTGGTTGAACATCACATCTAAAACATATTATGTTATGTATTCATAATATGTGTGTCATTATTGTCCTAAAATTTAGTTAATGTAAACTATGCATGAAAAAACAAAGCATTTCGACTGAAAATTTAATATTTGTACATAGATGGAAATGTACATAGCAACTGAGGCTATTTTTAGACTGTTATTTCTATAAGCACCATGCCATGTAAGAAATGTATATTGATGAATAGTTTTTTAGCTCATCTATTTTTTGAAAAAAAATTATGAGCTATTGTCATCACCTTGGCGTCGGCGTCGGCGTCGGCGTTGGCGTTGGCGTCGGCGTCCGGTTAAGTTTTGCGTTTAGGTCCACTTTTCTCAGAAAGTATCAATGCTATTCATTCAAACTTGGTACACTTACTCACTATCATGAGGGGACTGGGCAGGCAAAGTAAGATAACTCTGGCGTGCATTTTGACAGAATTATGTGCCCTTTTTATACTTAAAAAATTGAAAATTTTGGTTAAGTTTTGCGTTTAGTTCCACTTTTCTCAGTAAGTATCAATGCTATTGCATTCAAACTTGGTACACTTACTTACTATCATGAGGGGACTGGGCAGGCAAAGTAAGATAACTCTGGCATGCATTTTGACAGAATTATGTGCCCTTTTTATACTTAGAAAATTGACAATTTTGGTTAAGTTTTGTGTTTAGGTCCATTTTATTCCTTAAGCATCAAAGCTATTGCTTTCATACTTGCAACACTTACTAACTATCATTAGGGGACTGTGCAGGCAAAGTAATGTAACTCTGACTGGCATTTTGACAGAATTATGTGCCCTTTTTATACTTAGAAAATTGAAAATTGATTAAGTTTTGTGTTTAGGTCCACTTTATTCCTACAGTATCAAAGCTATTGCTTTCATACTTGCAAGATTTATGAACTATCATAAGGGGACGGTGCAGGCAAAGTTATGTAACTCTGACTGGCATTTGGACGGAATTATGGGCCCTTTATACTTAGAAAATTGAAAATTTGGTTAAGATTTATGTTTTGGTCCACTTTACCCCTAAAGTATCATATATATTGCTTTCATACTTGGAACACTCACAAACTATCATAAGGGTACAGTAAAAGGACAAGTTGCATAACTCTGGTTGTCATTGTTACGGAATTATGGCCCTTTTTTGACTTAGTAACTTTTAATATATGGTTAAATTTTGTGTTTCGATCCACTCGAAGTATCAAGGCTATTGCTTTCAAACTTCAAATACTTACATGCTATCATGAGGTTACTGTACCTGGCAACTTGAATTTTACTTTGACCTTTGAATGACCTTGACTCTCAAGGTCAAATTATTAAATTTTGCTAAAATTGCCATAACTTCTTTATTTATGATTAGATTTGATTGATACTTTGATGAAACTACTCTTACCTGACATACCACAATAGACTTCACCCAAACCATCCCCTGTGCCCTCCCCCCCCCCTCCCCCCTCCCCCCCCCCTAATTTTTTTTTTTTTTTTTTTTTTTTTAAGATCATCTCACAAATAAATGACCACCACACCCTCACACTATACCCCCACCCCACCCCCCCCCACCACACCCCCCCCCAATTTTTTTTTTGATTCTTTTTTTTTTTTTTTTTTTTTTAAGATCATCTCACAAATTATCACCACACCCTCACACTATACCCCCCCCCCCCGATTTTTTTTTTTTTTTTTTTTTCGCTTTTTTGGAAGATAATGTAATAAATGTCCACAACCCCACACTATACACCCCTCTTCACTCCACTCCTCCCTCCTTTGTGATTGAAAATGAGAGTCCCTTCACCTTTAAAAAGAAAATAGATGAGCGGTCTGCACCCTCAAGGCGGTGCTCTTGTTTAAAATATGAATTAGTTTAAGTAATCTTTGGATGAATATATTTTGATGTTTTGTGTAATGTTTACAGAATATTAACACAGGATGTGAGATTTATTAATTTAAATTGTTTTATGCTGTTTAACATGTGTTATTGATTGTTATAACATGTATATAAACGTGTGTGAATCCTAAGCATACATACAAGCAATACATCAATCTATCCTGCTGCTCCAGTGGCTGCTGAGTCAGGACAAGGTTGCTGAGGATGTGGTGGACAAGGATGACCTGAATACACAGAAGGTAACATAGACCCTTTGTCAGACCTTTTCCTTGCCATTTTTGGGGAAAATGCAAATAGTGTGGAATTTGGATTTTTTGCACACGAAAAATCCATTGATTTGGAAAAAATATTTCATATAACTCTTTCTTATACTTCAAATTATAATAATAAAATGATATAATGATAGTACTATATTGTTTACATCTAATTTAAATATAATTGAGATATAGTAATCATGAGGAACTTATCATAAAAAAAAACACGCTTGTGTATGGTTCTATTTAACAGACCCATAAATATGCCAGAAAAAGGCCTGCTTGTGTATTTCCTATGTATTAAGAATGCAAAAAAGATGAGGTGGAAAAGAACAGTATGAATTTACATAACATACAATTTTCTCTATAATTGTTTTTTTTATATTTTAAAATCATTTATATTCGTGGATTTCTCAGTTTCATACATGCCATAATTTTTCAGACCAATTCCGGGACATTGAGTTAAATTGTCCGGGACTTTTGCCGATTTTCCGGGACATGTATAGAATGTAGCGATATTTATAGACATATGCATTTTTGGTACGTTTTTTTTTGTATCGCATCGTTAATTGCAAATGTTTGAAAGCCTATCCGAAATACACTTGATCTATTAACGTCAAATTAAACATTACTACCTCAGTTACTAGATACAAGCTACGTGTTTTCAGTGTAAGCGTTCTAAACATAGATGGTGACGTCACTGCGGTATTGTTATTAAGACCGGTGTGTAACGCGTAGTTGTTGATACACCTTTATTCATTTATAACATTTATATAAAAAAAAATACAACAATACAGTATGGTTAGATCCTCAACTCAAATCAATTCACAATACATACAACCAATCACAATAAAACAAATACAACTTCTTTGTCGGTTAAACGTACGAACATAAACTGCTTTTAATTTTTTACTCAGCGATGTTGGACTTCAGATGTGTGAACAACTATCCTTTGCCCTTACGCAGCGGGAAATAATGACGTAGTAGATTAAAGTCAATTAACAACCACATTAAACAATGCCGCCTTATCGGTTTGACCGCGAATGTGAGACAATCGATATGATAACAGGTCCCCTGTTAATTGATCAATTTTGACACGTAGCGTTGTCTTCCTATTCGGGCAGGCATTGTCATGGAGACGCTGCAGAAATACACTGATTCAGGGTGCAGTTAAGCCTATGATAAGGTACATGAATTTATGGATTTTGTAAATTCCGGGACATTTGACAGATTTCCGGGACAGCGGGACAAATTCTTCATTTCCGGGACTGTCCCGGACAATCCGAGACGTATGGCATGTATGCTCAGTTTGGAAAAATAAATGAGGAATTTGTGTCAGTTAAATGCCCATGTGTTTGTGTTAAATTTGTGGATCGGTCAACCCTTAAAATCAACAAAGCATAATGTCCCACAAATATTACTGATTTGACAGTGTACCTGTGTATTAAGAATACCAAAAATGAAGTGGATAAGAATTGCATGATATCATAGAAGGTAAAATGGCGTCTATTCTTGTGTATATCACTGTTAATAGCACTAATTTACTTCTTAGTACTTGTTTTACTTGAGTATCAATAACTCAAACCCATCTTCAGCCTAAAGCTTTTCAAACCTCTGACAGTAACACAAAACCTGAAGAGTTTCCGTCATCCCCATGCAGGCCTTTGGATGTTTCGCGCAAAAAATCTCAATCTTGAAAAAGCATTTTTTCCCAAAATGGTCTGGGAAAGGCCTGCCATGTTGCCTTGAGGTTTTACACAGTTGTGCGATGGTTAATATGATTTGAATCTATTACTTCGAATGCCTTGGTTTTATAGAGCCTGTTTGCCAGGCGGTGTTAAATTTTGGTGTATATACAGTATTGTTTTTTGTCAAATTTGGGGTCCAAACTCCACCCCATTCGCAATCCTAAAACTATATTTTTTCCTCAAACGACTGTCTAAAATTTTCAATTGAATGTAAAAGTGAAAATATGGTCATTTTTCACTGTTGAATTGAGCTGAAAAGAATTAACAGTTCAAAAGAGTAAGTTAAAATTGTGGTAACTGACCAATTATCTGCAACTTATCTTGCTACTAGATGTTTATAAAAAATATATATTATATTCGATATTTTACATGACTGTCCCAGTCATCTAAGGTGAGCGGAACTGTATTTTTATAAGGATCGGAGTTAGTGTTCGTGAGTCATATAAATAGATATATCGTTGCAGGAAAACGAATCATTTCTGTCGTCAGTTGTCAAACAAAAATACGGTTGTTAATAAAATGCATTATTTTTATCTTTCTGGGATATTGTTTTAGTATTTTGATGCTGCATTAACAAATCTAAGTGTATATGAAGTGAAACACCAAAAATAAACAACGGTTGCGATAGACACCTATAAACATAGCATATACTGTTAGATGTGTATAATGCCACTCAAAGAAAAAGAAATTTATCACAATATCAAGTTTGTCTCCCTATCCAGCTCTCTAACTTGAGCCTTAGTTAATATAATATTGAACACCCTTATTCTCAAGTGTATAGTATTTCTAAGCAAAAAACCAGCAACACCAATGTCCCAATTTTTGGGGAAAAAAATCAATTTTTCCCAATTGGAAGGGCCCCGCCCTTTTTCCTAAAACAGTAAAAAAGAGCTTTACAGTCAGTTTTTTGTATGCATGCAACTGCAACAATGTAAGGTCAAATGATTTCCTACCTAGAAAATTAAGGTCATAAACTAAATAAGAGATTTATCTCTTGTCACTAATTGCTACCAAGTTTCACTCTGCAACAATTTTTAATCCAATTTTTACCAAAATTTGCTTTTGAGTTAGAGTGAACAATCACTGTTTTAACAACAACTCAAGTGTTTTTTACATTTCGTTAGCCTTTGAGCCTTATCACTGTCCCTTGTACTCGTCAGGTGCTTGACCAAATACAAGAGGCCGTCCCATCAATCAGTCATCAAAGTCAGTTGAGATGGACCAGAACAAGGCAGAAACTCAGCAACATTTTACGCACTGTAAGAAACCCAGCAGTATTCTACTCACCTTCAGTCTTCTTCCAGTCTGTTATTGAGTTGTTTCAAAAAACATATGTGCCTTGCTTTGAAAAACAGGATGGAATGTATTTGTATCAAGTGTTTTCCCACATAAGCCTGTGCAAAAGAAGTCTCTTCTAAAATAAAATTCAGTCTAGGCGGAAAGTGTTGTCCCTGATTAGCCTGTGTTGCTGTACAGGCTTATCTAGGACGACACTAAATGCAACATTTATACAGACCTGTTATATAAGAATGAGGTTCAAAGTAAGTCCGCCTGCAGTCTGTAACATAGTTTTACAAGGTGAGCATCGATCTGGGAAAAATGGGGCTTAATGCATTTAAAGTGCCATCCTCATGAGCCTAACACAGACTAATCAGGGACGATACTTTCCACTTTTGAGGAATGTATGTTTTAAAGGAAATTTATTATGCCCCCCTTCGAAGAAGAGGGGGTATATTGCTTTGCTCATGTCGGTCTGTCGGTAGGTCGGTCTGTCCGTCCACCAGGTGGTTGTCAGACGATAACTCAAGAACGCTTGGACCTAGGATCATGAAACTTCATAGGTACATTGATCATGACTTCAGATGACCCCTATTGATTTTGAGGTCACTAGGTCAAAGGTCAAGGTCACGGTGACCAGAAATAGTAAAATGATTTTCGGATGATAACTCAAGAACGCATATGCCTTGGATCATGCAACTTCATAGGTAGATTGATCATGACTCGCAGATTACCCCTATTGATTTTGAGGTCACAAGGTCAAAGGTCAAGGTCACGGTGACCTGAAATAGTAAAATGATTTTCGGATGATAACTCAAGAACGCTTTTGCCTAGGATCATGACACTTCATAGGTACATTGATCGTGACTTGCAGATGACCCCTATTGATTTTCAGGTCACTAGGTCAAAGGTCAAGGTCACAGTTACAAAAGTCGTATTCACACAATGGCTGCCAGTACAATGGACAGCCCATATGGGGGGCATGCATGTTTTACAAACAGCCCTTGTTTATCCAGAATCAGACATCCACAAATGTACATGTCCATGAAAAAGTAATTTTAAAAAAAATTATGCCAACGAATATAAATGATTTTACAGTGTCTGGGGTGCAGAATTCCATTGAATTGGCGATTAAAGCCTTTCTCTTAGCAGATATTTGATTGCCATTGGGCGACCCAATTTGTTGTATCAGTCAGCGCCTTTTTTGAAATAGTTTCTTGTCTGGAATGGACATGATTCAGAGCTATGTTTCATTCTACGGAATGGCAGTTTTTCACAAAAGTACATTTAAAATGCATTTCCGTATATGCCAGTTTACGTTAAACATTTAATCAAAAACGCATGTAAAATAATATTTTGATGGGTTTGTGAAAGTAAGTTCCGTGCTATTAAAAAGATCCATTATAATTTCCATTTGAAAGATTTCACCCTGCAAATTTGTTTAATGTCCGGTATTATCACACTAATTAGTCCTAATGGACGCGGTACAGGTACTTTCCCTTATTGGGAAAAAATCGATGGTTTATTTCGTACATACTAATTCAAAAGACTGACTGGGACAAAATGTTTCAGATTGGTTTTCTCAACTTTACAGCAACTGCTCAGCACAGAAGACTACTGTCTGGTGAAAGGATCGGCTGTATCAAAGTCCTGTGATATGGGGGGACTTGGTCGTTCCATGTGTGGGGATTGCATCATGAAGGACATTTTAGATGACACTCACAAGGTAGAGAACTCTAGATCTGCACCAGCAGTGAGTTGTTGCCCTTTTGTTGTTGTGTATTTAATTTAGCTAACAAGGGAGAGAACTGTATACCTAAACCATGCTCAGGGAGTTGTGACCATTTAGTTGCTGTTTATTTAATTTTGCTGACACTAACAATGAAGAGAACTGCAGATCTTTGCCAGCAGTGAGCTGTTGCCCTTTAGTTGTTTTTTAATTAATTTAGCTTACACTTACAAAGGAGAGAATTTAAAATCTGCTCCTGTAGTGAGTTGTTGCCATTTAGTTGCTGTTAAATTTATTGCGCAATTTATTGCGCATACAATATCAAGGGAGAGAACTTAAGATCAGCAGTAAGTTAATTGTTGCACTGTATTTGCTGTCCAATTATGTATACACCTTTTGTTTTATGTTGATTTACTTTTGAATTTGTGTCTATTTTAAATTTTTAAGCAGATTTTAACAGTCAAAGATCTGTAAAGGTGTGTTAAAAAAGTTGTGTGTGTTGTTGAAACTTCAGGAAGACATTAATGTTAAATTGTTGCCTGCCATTTACTGAATCATATGTTGACAGTAAAACATCTGTGAAGACATTTCAAAAGTAAAGTGATTGATAGAATGAGTACCATTAAAAATTATTAAATTGTTAACAAATTGATTTTTTTATTTATTGTTATGTAGGAAAGAAATGGCTTAAAAGGTACATGAGCTGCACTTTTGGAAAATGGGTATTAATTCATGTGCTGAAATTGTTATCCCAGATTAGCACGTGCAGTACGCACAAACTAATCAGTGACAACACTTTCTTCTTTATTTTGTTATTGAAAGGAAGTCTCTTTTTTATAAAAATTCAGTAAAGTCAGTGTCCTACCTGATAAGCTTATGTGGACTTGACATGCTTATCTGAGATGACAATTATGAATATTAATGAGTTGCATATTGGTTTATGAAATTACATCTCTGCAAGTTGAGAAAAAAAAAATCGTTATTATGAATTTACATGTTAATATAACATTGACCAAAACTTCTGATTTAATACGAAATGGTCTGATTGAATTAAATTTCATGTTTTTTTTTACAAGGAAACAATGAAATGCCTGATTAAAAATTAATGAGAATGAAATGTTTCTGTTGAAAACCTTCACATCCAATCAAGAGGCTTAGTTTCTTATAGATTGTTGTATAAACACTTTCGTAACTGTTTCACATCACCCATGGTGTTGTTTTTTTCAGGTGAGCAGGAGCATTGTTATTGAGTTGACATGGCAACGGCACCAGTCGGACCCCCAGGAGCCTCAGTCCAGGACAACCCTTCCCCTCCACTGATCCCTAGCTCCTCCCCTTTGACCTCCTGCTTCAAAGCTTCATTGAACAATAACGGTCTGCTGGAATATCTGAGCATGTTGAGTTTTTACAAGCTGCAATGTCCCTGTTGATCGATCCACACTCCTGCCTAAGTAGTTTGTTAAGCTCCAGTGCCGGAGGTGGGTCAAGTATTTCAGACACGCTGAGTTATAGCAGTAGTTATGGTAACACCAACAGTCACTGATTGTGGACTTCACAACGAATAGTACGAAGAATAAAAAGTTGGATAACTTTTTCCATGCTTTGTTGGACTAACAGAGCAACACATGGAATAATGGTAGAAAATCTAGAAACAGTTAAACAGTTATAGATCGAAGCATAAGCTATCCACGGGGTCTACTTCTGCTTTCAATAGTAGTAGCATTATGGACCATCCTGGTTTGTCCTCTTATGCATCCAAAATGTTCAAAGTGAACATGCTTTTTACGCAGTTGCTGACAAAAAAAACTTTGTATGAACACTCGTAGCACGATGAATACATCGGTGTGGTTCAGACGCAAATTCTTCCCAACAACATAAACACGGTGCTTAAGGTGTACCCATCATGGTTTGTTACGAGCACTTCACACTCCAAGACAAAACAGCCTCGCATTGAGCTGACACTAGATAAAGCGTTGAAAAATGACAGCAGTTTTGTCGTGTGGTCCAGTATGCCTTTTGACTCCAACCCAACATTAGGTAGAACTCAAACTCAGCCCTTAGCAATCACAGCGAGGCCAGCATGTCATCTCACCTTCTTGAGCCTCAGGTGAGACCTTACAGTTTTATTTATTTTGAAAATAGGGGCTAATAATCAAGTCCCATTCATAATCTCTTAACGTCTATATTTTAACATAATTACTGGTTGAAATTCCCAATTGACGGTTTGCCATAAAAAGGACACTTTTCACAGAGCTAGCCCCTAGTTCTAGCACATGTTTTAAGTCGTTATGAGAATTACTGGCTTAATATACTTATTTTACTAAGTTTTATTACTATTTTGAAGTTATAGATGTTATAAAAATTGTTTATGTTGTTTATTTCACAAAAACTGTGAAACCATTTATTTTCGTCAGCTCGAAATTGTTTGTTAAAGAAAAATGACTATTGCATCAGCAATTTAATTTATTACATGTAATTTATGATTAAAACAAAAAAAATTGTGTAAGTCAATGCCCGATTTGTTTGTAGTACATATCCGCGATAAATTGCTGTGGGCAAAATGGGAAAACCCCTGAGATTAACTTGCAGGAGGTAAACCATGTTTAGCACATGTAAATTAACTAGTCTTTTATTATCAGGTGAATGATTTTTTTATTTATTTAAGGTCCCTGTAATAACTGGCCCTTATTACTGTATGCCATTAACAAGTTGATTGTTATGAATTAAGCTGATTGGTGGGACTGAATAACTGTTTACATATTATTTTTCTACAATAAATATATATCCTATAATCAAATATAATTACATCATTTTTATACCTCCATTACCACTAATAAGTAATGGGGGCTATATATAGGAATCACTTTGTCGGTCTGTCGGTCGGTCTGTTGGTCTGTCCCGAAATTCCATCCGATCTGCACCAAACTTGGTGTCACAAGTTGTATCTAGATGATGTTCATGTCAAGTTTGAATATGGGTCATGCCGGGTCAAAAACTAGGTCACGGGGTCACTTGGTGTGTTTTAAACCAAAAGTTTGTCCGGACCATAACTATGTCATTAATCGTTAGATTTTAAACTAACTTGGTACATTTGTTCACCATCTTTAGACGGTTTGTCGCGCGAAAGAATTACTTCGATATCTCCAAGGTCAAGGTCGCACTTTGAGTTCAAAGATCAAAAATGGCCATAAATGATCATGTCTGGGCAATAACTTGTGTCGTTTATTGTGATATTTTAAAATCACTTGGCACATTTGTTCACCATCATTGGACGGTGTGTCACGTGAAATAATTTTACGTTGATATCTCCAAGGTCAATGTCAAACTTTAAGTTCAAAGGTCAAAAATGGCCATAAATTAGCTTGTCCAGGCCATAACTATGTTTTTCATTGTGAGATTTTAAAGTCATTTGACACATTTGTCCACCATCATTGGCCAGTGTGTCGTGCGAAAGAATTACGTCGATATCTCCAAGGTCAAGGTCACACTTTGAGTTCAAAGGTCAAAAATGGCCATAAATCAGCTTGTCCGGGCCATAACTCTGTAATTCATTGTGAGATTTTAAAATCATTTGGCACCTTTGTTCACCATCATTGGACGGTGTGTCAGGCAAAAGAATTACATTGATATCTCCAAGGTCAAGGTCACACTGTGAGTTCAAAGGTCAAAAATGGTCATAAATGTTTTTGTTCTGGCCATACTATGTCATTCATTGTGAGATTTAAAAATTGCTTGGTACTTTTGTTCACAATCATTGGATAATGTGTCATGCAAAAGAATTACTTCAATATCTCCAAGGTTAAGGTCACACTTGATGTTCTAAAGTGAAACATGGCCATAAATGAGCTTGTCCGGGCCATAACTATGTCTTTCATTGTGAGATTTTAAATGACTCATTACATTATTTCTGTTCACAGTCATTGGACGGCCTGTCATGCGAACGAATTCAAGAGTTCAAAGGTAAAAATGGCCATAAATAATAATGGCATAATAATTCTTAAAAATCGACATAAATTAGATTATCTTGTTTTGTGAAGACAGCATGCAACAAAGTCTGTGGCAATGCGGCATGTGGTGGTATTGTCTGTGACAAAGCTCTAGTTTTAATTCTAGCAATTTATGACAGACAGTTTAACTACATGTATATCAGACGATTATGTCAATTAATTAAACACATTTGAATTGATACACAAACATTAGATTATAGTAAATGTAGGTAAACGCAAACAATCAAACACACATTCATACGTTTTTTATTTCTTTGTAATTAAAATTCAGAATGTATATCAGTCAGTTGTTGATCATAAAGCGTTATTGTATTTGATCCAGATCCGCCGTTTGCCTGCAACACTTGAAAACACACAACGGATAATACAGTTGTAAACAATTAGCGCTAATCATTACTATTGTACCTTAGTGAAGTCAATGCTTTTGATACAGCTTTTGGGTTGTAATTGGATTTGATTATTGTTTAAATCAAAGCCCATATGTTTGCAAGAAACAATGGGGCTTATTGCTTTGATATGCTAATGCACACAATTTCAACACTTGAAGTGGAACTTTAAATATAAGGTGTGTCCTACAAAAAGATGCCATATTATGTAGATAAACTGTATAACTACATGTTGTATCTATTGAATATCACTTACATTGCATAGTTTTAGCCAGAATAGGCAATAATAACTATTAAAATTATAAAAGTCCCCTGTAGAAAGATGTGGCAGGGCTATAGATAATTTTATTGGGTAATTGGGTTTTTCACCCCCTGTTTTGACAACAATAGGGTTTTTGTAAATTCAATAGAGTTTCAGCAAAATGTTTTACCCCCTACTTTTGAGCTTAATTGGGTTTTTCACCCCCGGTTTTTTAACTCAATTGGGTGATTTAGGGAATGACATATATAATATAATAAATATCTACTAAGATTACTATGTAATTATGTGCAGGTGAAAAATAAATCAACATTTGTAGCAACATTAGTTAGTTTTAAGTTACTTTTCATGTTTGTGCATAATGTACATTTCATAGCTCCATTTTCCATATCCATCACCAGCAACGGGTGTTTGTTTCGCCACTCTATTAAATTTTTTTCACTTACACTCCCCATCAGCGATTTTCCTCCTTCTTTATAAAGTACCGGTAAACGGCACTTTCCCAATGACGAAAAAAATACAAATTTCCCAATTGCTGTTCTTAAATTCCCAATTAAAGTAAAAAAAAAAAAAAAAAAAAAAAAAATTTTTTTTTTTTTTTTTTTTTTTTAAATCAACATTTAGTTAGTTTCCCTTTGCAGCTCTATAGCTTGAACCTAGGTTTATATAATATTGACAGCTTGAAAACACTTGTTTATCAATTTTTAAGTATTTGGGAGCAAAAAATCAAATACACCAATTTCCCAATTTGAGGTTTTTACGACTCGATTTTTCCCAATTTTGAGGTTTTCACGACTCGATTTTTCCCAATTGGACCGGTACGGGTACTTTTCCCAATTGGACAAGGAAAATCGCTGCCCATAAACGTGTTTTTTGGGTTTAACAACTTCGTTCAAAATCTCCGATAATAACGGGCGAACTAAATTCTCTGGAGAAATGATCACATCTTGCAACAGATCATTCAGCAAAGCTGCACAAAAGTTTTCGGTTTCCCCAATATTCTGGCTAAATACCTGTCGAAAGTGTTTGTTTGTGTGAGGATTCTCTTTCTACAGCCACGAGTGGCCATTTTGATATTTTTAAGAAAATGAAAATAGATATCGGATGGGTGTACGAATAATTACAGTAAAGATTGATAACCGCTGGAAAGACTGCCTTCTTTTCTTCATAGGACGGCATACATGTATAAACTATTCGGTACATTTTTGTACGGGAAATAACCAGTCTAAAAAAAGACGTCCCGTGTTTGTAAGGATTGCATTTTGTGACGCAAGGTTTTCTTATGGGAAATACGTAATTAACTTTATATTTGCGTTTTTGTACGCTTGATATTGAATTTAATTACGTTTTTGGTTATTTTAATTAAGTAATAACGCACATACGCTTGTAATCTATAGCCCTGATGTGGTACACTGAATTCACCACAGACGTCAATCTGTATTTCTTTATCTGTGTCTAATCCATAGCCAAACGTGTGTGATCAAGTACTCATAAACTTACAGTATTCAACTCACATCTATTTGTTTCTTAAGATATGCTATACAATTGTAAAATCTCACATTTAAAGTTGAAAAAAGTCTCACATTTAACGTTGTATACATGTAGTCTCACATTTAAAGTTGTATAGTTTCACCTTTAAAGGTGTACATTGTAACATTTAAATTTGTTTAGTCACACATTTAAAGTTGTATACGGTAGTCTCAAATGTAAAGTTGTATATGTTCACTTTAAGTCTGCACATTCTCATGTTTTAAGTTTTGTAGTGCCACATTTAAAGTTGTATTGCTCAGTCTCTTATTAAAGGGGCCATCCAACAGATTTTGGCATTATTGAATGAAGCATGTCATTAAATGCTTTATGTTGATAAATTTAAACATTTGACCTAAAAATCTCCTGTAAAAAAACACAAGAATACAACTTTAAAAAAAGAAAAAAATAACCCTCAACAGGGCTCGAACCACTGACCCCTGGAGTCCTGGAGTTAAAAGTCTCCCGCCTAGACCACTTGACCATCCATGCGCATGCTTAGAGCGATGTATTTTTACCTATATAAGCAATCCTCGTAGTTTCCCAAAATATAACTACAACAACAGAACTTTCCAAATTATTCAATCGTTTTGCATCAAACGACGCTTTTTAATTCGTCTTTTCAAATCGTCAAAAGATGCATACAATGGATATTTAAAAGCATTGTAAATTGTCAGTATTACTATTTCCTCAAAAATATCATAAAAAAACGAAAATTTGCGAATCTGAAACAACTTTTTTGTCAATGTACCAATTTAATCTGTTGGACGGCCCCTTTAAAAGTTATGCAGTCTATCGTTTGAAGTTGTTTAATCTCACATGTTATGTTTTCCTTTTCAGCAAATATTATTAGCCAACAATACAAACATCGTTAAAGTAAATGTCGATGGAAATCGGCGGCACCCCTTTCTTTAACAAATACTACAACTCGCTCAAGAAATTTAAGTACGAAGACGTATTGCAGCAGCCTAGCACACCACATCTTCTCCAATGTTGGCTACATCAACACTTCGAACAGCAGAGCCTTGGTGAGTCCATGTTTACTGTTTTGACATTTTGTTACCTCACCTGATTGCTCAGGTGAGCTTTTGTGACCGGTCTTTGTCCATCGTATGTCCGTCCGTCCGTCTGTTAACATTTGCTCCTAAACACTCTAGAGGCCACATTTCTTGTCTCATCTTCATGAAACTTGGTCAGAAGCTTTGTCCCAATGAAATCTCGACCGAGTTTGAAACTGGGTTGTGCCGGATCAAAAATTAGGTCCCTAGATCAAAAACAAGAAAAACCTTGTGAACACTGTAGAAGTCACATTTCATGCCCAATCTAAATGTAACTTTGTCAAAATATTTGTCTTAATGATATATTGGATGAGTTCAAAAGTGGTTCCGATCCGTTGAAAAACATGGCCGCCAGTGGGCGGGGCAGTTTTCCTTCTTTGGCTATAGAGAAACCTTGTTAACACTCTAGAAGTCACAATTTTTGCCCAATCATCATGAAAGTTGGTCAAAACATTGGTTCAATTGATGTCGCGGCTTACTATGGCATGCAGTGAAGCGTGAACAACAGTCGATAAGTGATAGTGTTGTTTACACACGGCTGGGGTTGTTTTAATGTCATAAATACGTTACCTACTATCTATTAGCTTATAGCTTTCCAAGGGGAATTAACTCATCCGGAATTTTAACTGGGAACCGGCCACCTCATTACCGTAATACAGGCCAGGTTAAACATTACTGCAACGCAACCTAGGCAAAAATCGGTAACCAATCCTCAATATTCTTTCCGGATCGACCAGGTGTAGACGTGTCTTTTACAGCTCTGAATTGAAAATTGTTTTTCGATTTATTTCACTTGGTTGATTGGGGTTTTTCATAGATAAATTGTGTTATTTATCTTTGTACTTCTTATTCGGAATATTTTATGTGGATTTTATGGACTTTTGTTTCAGTTGTAAAGGTAAGCCATGCTTGCTTTTGTTGAACAATCGTTTATTTCTACCATGCTGGGTGTTTTAGGCGCGAAAGAGCACGTGCAAAACGTTTTTTTTCTAATGCGTGAAACTTGTTTTCAGCTTTGCTGCGTTTTAGGTACATTCTCATGTACATGAGCACGTGTATATCGTGATCTTCGTCAATACGCAGTTGAGGAAAATTGTACAGTGTAAATATTCTTCTAATGCGTTACGAGATCGTGCAAAGCGTGCTCTTCTAATTCTTTGACAGATTGTTTATCATTTGCCATTGTGTGCAAAAATGATTTTACATTTCATATGACAATATTAATTGATGATCATTATATTTTCATCTGTTTTGAATTAAACTTTTGTTTAATTTATGATCTACGGCAGTGGTATTATACGTACCATTGACTTTCTCTTTTACAATAATAACTTAGAGAATGTTAATTATTTTCATTATGGACAAATAATGATTTTATGTGCCGCATGATAATCTGGTCTGTGACCATTTTATTATTGAATATGTTTTGCTCTTGTCTTTCATATAATCGACTTAATGATGGTCGCAGATACAAGAGATGATAAAACCCGATGACGTCGCAGATCATGGATGACTTATTTCATGTTCAAATTGTTGAAACTTTATTGTTTCAGCCTTGCCGGGTTTTTGTACGTACTCATGCACTTGAGCACGAGTTTTTCGTTTTTCCTCTTCAATAAATAATTGAGAAGGTAATCCAACTAGGATTTCGTGCCTTTTTCATCAAAAGATTATTGAGGCCAATTGTACAGCGTTTGTTTGTTTACATATTGTGGTTTAACTTTTATTTAATATTTTAACCATTGTTTTTGTCTTTTGTAGGTTCTTTCTGTTTCTTTTGTTTCAGAAATGAACTTACAAAATAGAGGTTCATGTGGTCATGTCAAGACAAGGTGGAATTTCCACTACACCTGCCTTGCATGTACCGGTTGCACTTGCTTCACAAATGTGCGGTGTGCGTATTGTGGGCTTATGACACAGCTGGTCGCCGACGGACGTCGATCAGCCACAACGCAACGAACCTACAACAGACGTTGATTGTCCGGTGACTTCACTGGATGATGGTCTTTAAATTGTTTTGAATATACGTACAATTGATTTTATCTTTTACAATAGTAACTAAGATAATATTAGTTAATTGTATTATATGCTAATAATTATTGTGCCATATGACAATCTGGTCTAGGACCAGTTGATTGTTGAATATGTTTTAGTCTTATTTTTCATATTCAACTACACGATGTCTGCAGAGAGGACATCTGATGATATAGCCTTCGCTATTCTTTCCCGGGCAGGATGAGATCTATTAGTAAATATTGCTTAGAAAGTAGATCTACATCACACCTTATGGCACCAAGATGGGAAGAAGAGCCATACGTCGGTAACTGCCCGTTGGCGGTGACCTTGGAGGGTCATCGCCGGTGACAGTACTGTTCACTTAGTGACGGTCCGTTCACCGGAAAACAATTTCCGGGTACTGTTCCCGTTAATTGAGGCGAGACGGGCAAGACGTGGAACACGGAGCTACCTCTCCGTCGATCGTCGTCAGACCATTGGGGCGTTCGCCATTTACCGGTCTGTGCCCGTAGACGTTGACCACGGAGCAACAACGGTACGTCGGTCAATGTCTCATTCAGGTTTGTTGAGGTATGTATGATTATAACATATATACCTAACGTTGACCACGGAGGTTCAATACTAGTGACGTCACAGTTTCAGAGATGTTCCTGTAACACGTTGAGGAAACGGTTCCCATTAACATAGACGGACAAGACGTGGAACACAGAACTATCGCATCGTCGATCGTCTTCAGATCATGGTGCTTTCGCCTTCACCGGTCTGTGCCTGTAGACGTTGACCACGGAGCAACAACGGTACGTGGGTCAATGTCTCATTCAGGTTTGTTATGGTATGTATGATTGTAGCATAGTATACCTAACGTTGCCAACGGAGGTTCACACTAGTGACGTCACCATTTCATATTTGTTTCATGAATGGTCCGTTACAGAACACCAGTTACCGGGGACTGATCCTGTCATGGAGAAGAATATCCGTCACGGGTTCTCGGTACCTAAGAAGAACCTTCTTACGTCGGTTTTTGCCCGAGGACATTGACCACGGAGCAACAACTGCACGGTGATTAATGTCTATTCAGGTATGTATTTTATGAGACATACTGTATCTAACATTGCAGGTGACGTCACTGTTTCATATTTCATGATCGGTCCGTTCACCGAACACCAGTTTCCGGGGACTGATCTTGTCATCGAGAGGAAATTTCAGTCGCCGGTTCCCGGTACCTAAGAAACGGGCAAGACGTGGATTACGGCTTTTCACTCTCCGTCGATCGTTGCTAGACCTTATGGCGCACACCATTCATCGGTCTTTGCCCGACATGTTGACAACGGAGCTATAACAGTACGTCGGTCAATGTCTCAGTCAGGTATATAAGATAAGGAAGGTAAGAATAAGTAAACATCATCTGACTTCTTATTCATCTTATTCGTCCACAGATACAACAACAGTAGACGGACACGCTATTCTTCATCGAGCACTGGCCAGAAGAAGAAGTCGTTCATCATCATCGGATAGGATAGACATCGAAAATACCTCGCTTTCAATGAGCAGTTCTCGTAAGCGTTCACGTCAACGCTCATGTAGACATTATTTTGGAGACTTTATTTCCAGCGTAGCCAAACAATATTTCGGCATCGCAGGTATATTGGAATTCGCCATTCATCATGTATGGATTTCCGAACCTACTGGTCATATTGACGTTTTCTATATTATTCCTTTACGGAATATCATATCACCATTACACATGTGTTGGTTTTCTTAGGCATCCACACATGTTGCAGTCACCGAACCTTATTTGTATACGAACATTAGTTCGTTTAAATTTCAGGCTTCGGGATTAGGTCATATTGCCACCACGACTACATTGGACACTTTGTGCCTATCATACTGATAATCTAACATTGTTTTCCGATTTACAGTATCAGTTAGATGACTTCTGCACCAGTTATTTTCATCCTGACGCAGTCTTATTAGGACCGATTCGTTCCGATCACAGCGCACCGATCTCCGGACACCAGTCACCGATCAAAACAAGTAGTCGTTTTCTTCCTCCTCTTCTTCGTCATCGAGGGGGTTCGTCATCATTGCCATCGGAATTGAGTTTTGGCTCGTTCTTCTTTGTCGAGCAATACTCGGAATTCATGTCAGACCATATGGATTCCATCATATTTTGGCATTAAACCAATAACGTTACCGGTCATATTAAGGACCGTTCCGGTTAGGTTAACAGTTACCAATCACCGGTATTAACTTGTGTTTTCATCGGTCATAATTTGTAGCAACGGTTATCTTCTACTTTTCTAGTTGTATAACCCTTGCTATGATTCTATTGAATCCAATATTTTATGGATTGAACAATTTCCATGACATTTTGTATTTTTTTTAATACTCATGTTCTACTGATGACCGTTATTTGCCAAATCATCTACGCTGATTTGGTTTATGGTTGAATTTCCTTACCAGCTAATCCAAATTGGTGCTGGATATAAATTACTTATACTATAAGAATATGAAATACATCTATCTGTTATTTCTACTTCTATCTCCGCCGACTACATGCAGACTATTGGTCTTGCAGTTTGTTCGGCTGAAGCGAGCTCGAAATCTTATATTGGGCTCGAACATTTCTATTTGATCTAGAATTATATTCGAGAACCTTAGGTTAAATTTTAACACACCTTAACCTGTTGGATACAGACGAGCATTCTTTTTAGCTCTTTTTCATTTATAAACATTTTCACGACTCGTTTGTGATGATTTCAACTAGCACACATCGGTCGTGGTTTATTTCCAGACACAGAGGTGAACATATTATCACTCATTGTATTTGTATTCCAGGAACTTATTCGTTATTTGCGAGATAGCAGGTCGTCTCAACGCCTGCAGTTCTTTTTCCTTTCGGTTAAATGAAAATTGATTTGCGCATGCGCGCCAGTGTTTTTCCAAATCGCTTACACGTAGATGCTAAAATGTTTCGAGGAAAGTTGTTTCTCATCTAACGCTAGTAATGAGCGAAATGCGATCATAGATCGCGAAATGCGATCATAGATCGCAGTGTTAATGCTACACCGCGAATGCAGTTCGTAGAAATCGATCAACAGCGTGTGCGATTGTTATACATTCGTCCACTTGACATAAACTGGATACTTAGGTTATTCTATTATTTTGCCAGTTTTGGAATATCTTAGTGAGTTTTTGCCATATTTTTATGGTATCTACTTAGTGAATCATGTGATTATGGTTCTACGACCTTTTAAGTCTCCTGTACAATTAATTTCAGGAACTTCTGCACAGGTCAAATATCATATCTTAGAGAGAAATATGTATACAGATCCAAACATGTGCCACTACATGTCTGGCCATTATTTAGTTGTTTCTGCAGAAGAACATATTTCTGTTAGAACTTCAATACTTGTTACTTTTGAAAGGATAATTCCATCAGAACGGTATATGAGGTTCCCTGGAAATTCTTTTTGACTGGGTATTTGAGAGCATAGTTATTACCTTAATCACTCTGCTAGATGCATACATCTTTTTCTTTGATGATAAGAAATGTGTTCTTCTTTCCATCAAGGATAGAGATTATGCTTTCGTATACCTTGTTTTGTGTTAGTCATCACAACTCTGTGCTAATTTGGAACTGATCCAAGCTATGGAACATTAACACTATGTTGTTCGTTCTTAAGCGGTTTTGGCTTGTGTTATTGGGTTGCTTGATGAGCTTCCTATGAATTTTTTTCATCAGCCTTATTAACAGTTCCAATATAATTTTTAAGACGGGTTTTTCCTTCTAATTATGTCTTTACCATACTGAGAAGTGAAATTCATGCTTTTTCTGTTGAATAAGACCAATTTCAGTTCGATCTGATGTCGTCTTCACTTTATTGTGTCAGCCAGGATTCCTTGCTTATATCAACTCTATATGACTTCTCAAAATCTTCAAGTTTCCAAGTTTTCTTAAACTGGTAGACATGTAGATAAGGATAAACTTCTATGGCCAATCAGGGCTTTGAAGTTCTATCTCAGCAGTGTTAGTACATTCGAGGTTCTAAAAAGACACTCTTCATTTCCCTAAAAAAGGGGGGGGGAGATGTGTCTGCGGTTTCTATTAACTAAGGTTAGACCTCTACAAGGAAGGTTTACTCTTATCTCTTATCTAAGGATTCATTCCTTTTTAGGATCTGACCGCATGAAGTAAGAGCTTTGTCTGGTTCGTGGGCGTATATTAATCACACCCCACTTCTTGACATGCTCCAAGTTTTTTTCTGTAGGAATCCGACCACCTTTTTCATCTTTTTATCTTCTTTTTCTGAAGTGCCAACAAAACCATTTGTATGTGTTTGGTCTTGTTGTAATTTCAATAACGGAAGTGTCTTCTTTTTGACATAGACATATTTACTCTGTCTGATGAGTCAAAATTAATACCGTTTTAACGAAGATAACCTGATAAACCTTGTTTTGGGTTTTGGCTGTCATTAGCTGGTAACCCTTTTTATGGGTTCTACTGTGATGGGAAAATATTTACGAGCCTTCCCACCTCAGCTTCAAAATCAGCTAATAGATAGTAGGTAACGTATTTATGACATTAAAACAAATTTTTAAAGTAAAATTCATTTTAATTATTAAATACTTACCTACTATCGGTAAGTCCCACCTCCCACCCCGCTATTCGATTAATATTTTGTATATGTATTGAAAGAATATTGAGGATTGGTTACCGATTTTTGCCTAGGTTGCGTTGCAGTAATGTTTAACCTGGCCTGTATTACGGTAATGAGGTGGCCGGTTCCCAGTTAAAATTCCGGATGAGTTAATTCCCCTTGGAAAGCTATAAGCTAATAGATAGTAGGTAAGTATTTAATAATTAAAATGAATTTTACTTTAAAAATTTGTTTTTAACACTTAAGAAATAACCAATTCAAGTGTCATTGCAAAGGTAATATTGGCAGTTTACTGGTATATAAATCGTTAAATTTCGGTACTAGTCATGAATTTCTTTGTCGTGATAAAAAGCTCGCGAAAATTGGCGTGAGTGTATTTATTTGTAAATAATAATTTCGTAGCGGGTACAACATTGAGATAATTTAATTTCCATTGAAAGTTTCGTTGTAAATTTCAACTACAGTACCGCGGTATCTCGCGAATTATGTGACGTTGACATTTCCTCTTAATAAACTAAAATTCAAACAGACTGTATCGTTACCGTTACGCTGTTTCAGTTTCTTAATTAGGACTACTTATAAGGGTACATTCGAATCTATGCACAATTGTTTTTTATATGTTTTTTTATGGCATGAATTCTTATTTTTAGCTGATTCGCGAGCAATATTTTACGTGAAAATAAAAAATATAATTTACATTTTGGTTTTCATGATAATTACAGATACCGGTACGTATGTAGTTATGAAAATGTTGATTGTAGAATTGGTTTGCAATTACATGTATTACTATACAAATATGTAGCAGCGCCGTATATAAAATTAAAACATTGGGAAATTTGACAAATTAACTGCAATAAAAAAGTTAGACATTTCTAGAGTTATATTGCGCGCCGGATATATCGCGCTCGTGATCTTTGGACCCCACCAACCGCGATATATCGGCGTTGCAGTGTAGTCTTGTTAGATATGTATCTATTCAATCCAATGCCTTGGTTGTATAGAGCCTGTTTGCGAGGAGGTGTTTAGTTCTTGGTGGGTTTACAGTGTTGTTGTTTTTTGTCAAATTTTGGGTCCAAAATTGACCCCATTCCCACCCAAAACTATGTATTTTTCTCAAAACGATATCCTTAAATTTCCAATTGAAGATAAAGAAAAAGAAATAAATCACAATTTCAAGTTCATCATCCTATACAGCTCTATAACTTGAACCTTAGTAAATATAATATTTAAAACACGTGTTCTCCATTGTATAATATTGGTTAGCAAAGAAGTCCACTAAGGCAAATCAGGGACAACACTTTCCGCTTTTATTGAATATATTGTATAAGAAATATATCTTGTAAACGAAAATTCTGTCTAGGCGAAAAGTGTTGTTCCTGATTAGCCTGTGCTGCTGTACATGCTTATCTAGGAATACTCATAAGGCAACATGTATTAAGCCCTGTTATCTCATAATGAGGCTCAAAGTAAGTCCCCCAACAATTTGTTACAGTAAGCCCTGTTATCTCATAATGAGCCTCAAAGTAAGTCTGCCTACAATCTGTTACAGTTAGCCCTGTTATCTCATAATGAGCCTCAAAGTAAGTCTGCCTACAATCTGTTACAGTAAGCCCTGTTATCTCATAATGAGCCTCAAAGTAAGTCTGCCTACAATCTGTTACAGTTAGCCCTGTTATCTCATAATGAGCCTCAAAGTAAGTCTGCCTACAATCTGTTACAGTAAGCCCTGTTATCTCATAATGAGGCTCAAAGTAAGTCTGCCTACAATCTGTTACAGTTAGCCCTGTTATCTCATAATGAGCCTCAAAGTAAGTCTGCCTACAATCGGTTACAGTTAGCCCTGTTATCTCATAATGAGGCTCAAAGTAAGTCTGCCTACAATCTGTTACAGTAAGCCCTGTTATCTCATAATGAGGCTCAAAGTAAGTCTGCCTAAAATCTGTTACAGTAAGCCCTGTTATCCCATAGTGAGGCTCAAAGTAAGTCTGCCTACAAGCTGTTACAGGGTTTTATAAGGCGATACAAGGTGAGCCTTGTTCTGGGAAAACAGGGCTTAATTCATGTTATGTGCCATCCAAAGATTAGCGTTTGCATTGCATACATAGGCTTATCAGGGACAGCTCATTCCGCTGTTGAGGGACTTTTTGTTAAAAGGAAATTTCTTCTCAACCAAAATCAAGTCTTGGCAAAAAGTGTTGTGTTTGGTTAGCCTGTCAGAACTGCACAGGCTAATGTTGGACCACACTATGCACATTAGTAAAGCCCATTTCTCCCAGAACGAGGCTAAAATTAATTCTGCTTCCAGTTTGTTTAAGAGTCTTATACAAAATTCTGATGAGAACAAATATGGTATAACAAACAGTGGTTATTAAGACAATGACGTGCGTGTATATGCCAATTCAAAATAGTTGTTAACAATCTTATTTTATAATTTACAGAGCTACAATAGTTGTTAAGCCATTTAATTTTATAATTTACAGAGCTACAATATTTGTTAAACAATCTTATTTTATAATTTACAGAGCTACAATAGTTGTTAAGCAATCTTATTTTATAATTTACAGAGCTACAATAGTTGTTAAGCCATTTAATTTTATAATTTACAGAGCTACAATAGTTGTTAAACAATCTTATTTTATAATTTACAGAGCTACAATAGTTGTTAAGCAATCTTATTTTATAATTTACAGAGCTACAATAGTTGTTAAGCAATCTTATTTTATAATTTACAGAGCTACAATAGTTGTTAAGCCATTTAATTTTATAATTTACAGAGCTACAATAGTTGTTAAGCAATCTTATTTTATAATTTACAGAGCTAACATTGCATGGTTCTCATGCTTTGTTAACCTTTTATCAAAGCCATGAAAGTAAATCGGTATTCAAACTAGGACACTTATTCTTATTAGAGTGTGGACTCAAAATTTATTTTAATAAAGAGAGAAATTTATTTAAATAAAGACAGACAGAACAAATGCAATAATACAATAAAACATGTATGGAGAGAACCTATTTGGACTTGTTCAAAAATAAGCATAATATCAAATTTCTAAAACTTATAACATATTCAGCAGTTCATATTTACATTGTATTACAAATAAGGATAGTTGTCGTTTTCGTGAATCAATTAAATCTGATAAGATTTTGTTGGGGGGGGGGCATGTGTCCAGCAATGCCGACACACAAAATAAACAAAATACGATCGATTCCAGACGTATCTAATCTATTTTCAATTTTTAGTGTTCATAATTAAACATTTATAGTAATTCTTTAAGTTAAGAGTGTATGCTTAATAAACAAAATTAATAGATTAAATGACTGAATAAAGTTATTGTACATGTACAAACATAAACATTGTTTGTTTTCCATTGCATGCATGTGAAGTAAGCTGCAAGAATTACTGTCAACATATGTTGGTCTTATACTTGAGGATAGCTTCCTATTTGCAAATCATTTTGCTATCCTTTAGGAGCTTCCGGGGGCCTTCGGCCCTGCGGCCCCCAGCTAAAATATTTCCTTATTTTCCTTTTTTTTAAATTTCACCCATGTATACAGCTTGTTACATGTTACATGTTTATTTACTTTTGATTTTTTGTCTTTTGTGAATTTTAATAGATTTTAACATTCAAAGATCTGTAAAGACATGGTAAAAATGTATGAATGTTTTTGCAACTTTAGGAAGACATTTATGTCAAATGTTTGCCTCCCATTTATTGAAACATATATTTACAGTAAAACATCAGTGAAAGCATTGTAAAAGTAAAGTGATTAATAGAATGAGAACCAATAAAATACATTTTATTTTAACCTCTCCGGTGGTTTATAGAGAAATATCAGTGAAATAAAACTGGTATTTCACTGTTTTAAACAGTGAAAAATAGCAGTGAAAAATATCGATATTTTTCACTGTTTTACTGTGAAATGACGTCATTTTTTTCGACGAAATGACGTAATAAATCCTACGAAATTATCCAGTTTAATTCTTTTACAATATAAATAAGCGGTGAAAAAAGCATAAAATAAAAAGAAAATGTGTTGTATTCGATGGAATATCGATTTTAATTCACTCGTGATCATAAAAAATACATATTTTCACTCGTGGCAGCGCCACTTATGAAAATATTATTTTATATGATCACTCGTGAAATAAAATTGATATCCCATAGAATCCAATAAATATCCTCCATATATTTTGTACAAGTTGATTTTCCCTTTTTTGTTATGCAGGTAAGGAGCTGCTAAAAGATTAATAAGCTGTGTTGTGGGAAAATGTGGCTAAATGCATGTGCTTAAATTGTTATCCCAGATTAGCCGGTGCAGTCTTTAAGGCTAATCAGGGATAACACTGACTCTTTCAAAGTATTTTTTGTTGAAAGGAAGTCTCCTCTTTATGAAAATTAAGTCTAGTCGGAAAGTGTCCCCCCTGATTAGCTTATGGGAAATTTGTGTTAGTTTTGAATATTTATGAGCCACATATTGGCTTATGAAATTAAATCTCTGCAAGTTTAGAATTTTTTTTATGAATTTACAGGTTTATATAGCACTAGCCAACACTTTAAATGTTTAAATATATAATGGTCTGATTTGATTCATGTGTATGCTGTTTTGGACATGTAACCAAGGATATGCCAGATTAAAAAGTCTTAAGAATGAAGATTTTCTGTTTAAACAATTCACATCCAATCAAATTGCTTGATTTTTTAATAAATTAAAATACAAACCTTTGTTTCAAGTTCATATCACCCATTGTGTTGTTTTCAGAAGAGCACCATCATCGATATTGATTTGGCGCAGCAACAGCACCAGTCCAGCCCGCATGAGCCTCAGTCAAGGACGAACCTTCCCCTCCACCTGACCCTAGCAGCCTCAGTCCACGACGACCCTTCCACTCGACCTGACCCTAGCGCCTCCACCTTGACCTACGGCCTCAAAAGGTCAGCTTTGTTGAACGATTCCATTCGTCTGCAGGAAATTCTGAGCACGTTGAGTACTCGTGAACTGTTCTCAACAACTGCAATGTCCTTGTTGAGTGAACCAAACTCGAGCCTGAGTTAGTTCAGGTTGAGTGCCGGGATAGGAACAAGTGTTCCAGACACGAGGAGTTATAGCAAAAGTTATGTTAAAGCTAACAATCAGTTCTCGCTGTTGGACACCAGAAAGAATATCAAAACAATAAAAAGTTGGATAACCTGTACAAGGGCAGTAACGACTTCGTTTTGAACACTCATGGTACATCCCTGGGCATGCCTCAGGCGTGAATTCGGACATCTGAAACGAGGTGCTAAAGGTTAACCCATCAGGGTTTGTTACTTTGCACTCCAAGCCCAATTGACCACACATTGAATTGGCAATAGACAAGGCGTAAAAAAATAACAGCAGTTTGGATGTGTCAACCAGTATGCCCTTCGACTCTTAACTCGGCCATAAGCAATATCAATTAGGCTTGCATGTCATCTCAGCTTCTTGAGTATCTGGTATGACCTTAAAGAGTTATTTATACTGTCAAAGTTGGGGCAACAATTCAGCCCAATTCCTAATCTTAAAAAGTCTATTCCAAATTTTTCCATAATTACTGTCTAAAGTTCACAATTGACGGTTGGCTAAAACAATTATTTGATTTTAATAGGTTGTAACATCTATAAGTAGAACGTTAATATTAAATTTACAATAGTAATACACTTTATATTGATAGCACTTATTCTTAATTTTTAGCTCGGCGTTTTCGGAGAAAACTATAGGTATTGTCATAGCCAGCTCGTCGTCCGCCGGTGTCGTGCTAAAACCTTCACATTTTGCTCTAAAATCAAAGTGCTTCCACCTACAACTTTGAAACCTCATATGTAGATGCACCTTGATGAGGTCTACATGTCACACCCATTTTTGGGTCACTAGGTCAAAGGTTAAGGTCACTGTGACCTCTATAAAATAATAATAATTTCTGACAAGCTTTCATTTATTAAAAACTGCACCCTAGCCGAGCTTTTGCACTCGTAATGCGTAGCTCTTGTTAAGTAATTTATTAGCAAAAAGTTGTATTGTGTAACATTTAAAGTGGTATAGTCTCACATTTTTGAAGTTATGTCTGTTTAAAAAAAAGATAATTATGGCAACTTGCTACAACATTTCAAGTGGGTTCACGTTATTCATTTAAACAATGCTATTATGAGTGCTACTTTGCACAAAAATCATTTCGCTATCCTAAATATCAATTATAGAAGCAATGTTTGGCATTAAACAAACAGGTGTGTTAAGTAAGGTGTAATTACAGCATATATACATGTATTCAAGACGTATTTGTTTGTTACTAAAAACACTCTATTTTTCTATTTTTAGTTTACTTGCCATTTCCTTTTCAGATTACATTATTATCCAAGAAGAAGAACATTGTTGAAGTAAATGTTGAAAACAGTCCAAACCCCCTTCTCACACAAATACTACAAGTCGCTCGAGACATTCAGCACGCCACCTATGAACATCTCGCACAAAAACAACAAGTTGTTCAAGAAATTCAGCACGCCACCTATGAACATCTCCCACAAATACTACAAGTCGCTCAAGATTCAGCACGCCACCTATGAACATCTCCTACAAATACTACAAGTCGCTCAAGAAATTCAGCACGCCACCTATGAACATCTCACACAAATAATACAACTCGTTCAAGAAATTCAGCACGCCACCTATGAACATCTCCAACAAATACTACAAGTCGCTCAAGAAATTCAGCACGCCACCTATGAACATCTCCCACAAATACTACAAGTCGTTCAAGAATTTCAGCACGCCACCTATGAACATCTCCCACAAATACTACAAGTTGCTCAAGAAATTCAGCACGCCACGTATGAACATCTCGCACAAATACTACAAGTTGTTTAAAAATTTGGCAGGCCACGTATGAACATCTCCCAGAAATACTACAAGTCGCTCAAGATTCAGCACGCCACCTATGAACATCTCGCACAAATACTACAAGTCGCTCAAGAAATTCAGCATGCCACCTATGAACATCTCCCACAAATACTACAAGTCGCTCAAGAAATTCAGCACGCCACCTATAAACATCTCCCACAAATACTACAAGTCGCTCAAGAAATTCAGCATGCCACCTATGAACATCTTCCAATACTACAAGTCGCTCAAGAAATTTAGCATGCCACCTATGACCATCTCGCACAAATACTACATGTCGGTCAAGAAATTCTGCACGCCATCTATGAACATCTCGCACAAATACTACAAGTCGCTCAAGAAATTCAGCACGCCACCTATGAAAATCTCCCACAAATACCACAAGTCGTTCAAGAAATTCAGCGCGCCACGTATGAACATCTCCCACAAATACTACAAGTCGTTCAAGAAATTCAGCACGCCACCTATGAACATCTCACAAATACTACAAGTCACTCAAGAAATTCAGCACGCCACCTATGAACATCTCCCACAAATAATACAAGTTGTTCAAGACATTCAGCACGCCACGTATGATCATCCCCTTGAAATACTACAAGTCTTCAACAAATTCAGCACGTCACCTATGAACATCTCACAAATACTATAAGTCGCTCAAGAAAATCAGCACTCCAGGTATTAACATCTTGCACAAATACTACAAGTCGCTCAAGCTATTCAGCGTGTCCCCTATGAACATCTTGCATGGTGGCTTGGTGAGTCTGACTTCTGTCTTGACAAGTCACTCAAGATAAAATAATCGGATCTAACAGACAGAGCAGGTGCTGAGTGACTCGTCTGTTAACTTGACTGACCTCGATACGTTGCTCTCGAATAATGAGAACCTGACGCACGAGGAACAGTGCTGTCCAACATTCCCAGATTTTGGTTGGCGACTTCACTGTCGGGACTCACACAATCTCTGCCTATAAGCAACAAAAACAGGTAGTATATTAGCTGCGCTCAGGAAAAACAGTGCTAAAGTGTTGTCCCAGATAAGCGTGTTAAGTCTGCCCAGGCTTAATAGTGACCACGTGTTCTGAATATGCCTTTAAAACAAAAAATTCCATTAAAGTGGAAGGTGTCGTGGCTGTTTGTGCAGACAGCACAGTCTAATCTGGAACGACTCTTTTTTTTAACTGGTCAAACTGAGTAAATAAATACTTATAAGTGTTGATTTGATATCAGTGTTAATCATAAAAGGTCGGGGCATATTTTCATACATTTTTGTGCCAAAATTCAGCCTCTAGACCAAAAGTTGTTTCTTTGTTTTCACTTGTATATTACAAATAATCCCCTTTCATAAATTAAACATGATACTTATTAAATGTTGTTTAAGATAAGTTAAACAATTATTGAAATGCAGTAAACATTCTATGAAATAATTATCTGCATTTATTTTAAATAAGAATATCTATAAACTACAATTTACCACCTGTCCAGGTTTTCAGTATACAAATATGCAACTGGAGTGATGATATGCCCTGAAGATATTTATTAATTATACCCCCTGTTAATTGGGGTATAAAGGAATCCCCTTGGACGGACGTCTATCTGTCTGTCTTTCCATCTGTCTGTGGGCGTTCACTTAACAATTTAACGTTCAGCTTTCAAACTTTCAGGTATTGTTCCTTCTCATATGAGGTTGTGTATATACATTGTATCATTCTACACTAAAAATTACAAAACTGAGACATTCTATAACATCATGCTACATATTCTGACTTGCGGCATTGGGGGATATCCTACGTCACAATTGTTACAAATTCGTGTTTGACTAGACAGCAATTACACTTTTTTATAGATGATTAAGCATTTTCAGTTATATGTAAATTACAATTTATTTTAAAAGGATTAGAAGATGTTGTTTTCTTTTTAGAATTTTGAAAAACCCATATTTTGGGATTGTGTCATCCACATAACTTGTTAATTGAATGGTCATGAAAAAATTATATGACCATTCTCTCTCTTATTCTGGTACGGCAGTTGTCATTTGCTGGCATCAGTATATGCGCTTAAATAAGCCAGGAACATTAAGCTAACTGACCCCATTACTGTGACTGAAATGTATTTTTATGTGTAGGGGTCTATAAAAAACTGAAAACATTACTGGAATCTAATTTTTCTAGTTCTTACAGGACCCCATACACTCACAGTTTGGTACTCAGCTGAATTACATGCTCTCTGGTGAGCTGGAGCTGGACGCCCAAGGACAATACCTGAGTATAGGTGTCGAGCTCTTGGGCCAGGAATTCGGGGCAAAGCTCAACGAGTCCTACCCCCAGGGTACAGCCACTCTAACCTTGGGGCTCCACACTTTCCTGCTCAGGGGCAGAGATTATCTAATCTACAAGGTAGGTTGTAATGCAAAACGTTTCACAGTCATTCAAATAATTTTTGGTAGACTACGGATATATTGATGTTTCAACTATATGAGGTAAGGAGGATATAACGATTTACCCTTATTCGTGATTGTGTCCATCCTTTCATCCGTTCTTTGATCCCATACTCTTGTGTGGCCGCCCTAACTAAAAACGTATTGTGCTAAAGGGATTCAATCTTTGCATTTATTTAACAATGCATGTGAACTTGTGAAAGTTCATATTTTTATTAGATTTTTCTGACATAGTTGGAGAGATAACCCCCTTTTTTAAATCGTGTAGCGGTTAACTTAAACTTTTCGCTACTAGAGACCTGAAACTTTCGATGAATTTTGGAAACTTTGGAATCCACAGTCCATCCGTTGGCGACGTGTTTGTGTTCGTCTGTCAACGTTTTCGTTAAAGGACATTTCCTCCTGAACCACTGAACATAATTTAATGAAACCTCACAGGAATAATCCTTGGGTGTTCGAATTATTCATCTTTTTATGCCCCCTTTCGAAGAAAAGGGGGTATATAGTTTTAGCACTGTCCGTCTATCAGTCTGTCTGTCACACTTTTTCTGTCCGCTCTCTAATTTAAATAGTTTTCATCCGATCTTTACCAAACTTGGTCAGAAGTTGTATGTAGACAATATCTAGGCCAAGTTCGAATATGGGTCATGCAGGCTCAAAAACTAGGTCACGGGGTCGAAAAAACAAATTCAAGAAAGTAATAAGCTTTAAATGGACATAATTATCTGACCTGCCAATTTATATATTTTTGTTAAATAAATCAAAGCGGCGCAAACACATCTTGGTAAAAGGTCAAGGTCATCCTTCAAGGTCTAAGGTCAAACAAACAAATCCAAGGGAAGTAATAAGGTTTAAAGGGAGATAATTATTCAATATTGAACATAGCAACTTGATATTTGGCATACATGTGTATCTCATGGAGCTGCACATTTTGAGTGGTGAATCTACAGTCATGGTAGGGACTTTTAATTATTTGCTACTAAAATAGAGATTTGTTAGAGACAATTATTTTTAAGGGAAGTAATTTATATAATTATAAATGTCAGATTATATATTTCCTTACCAACAATTTAAGTTCTTTTCACAATTACTGTACAGATTTTTTATTTTGATTATTTATAACTTAAATGATTGATTTGTCAAAGTTTTTTTAAATGATATAATTTTCATGTCTTTCCTGTACTTATGTGTGAATGGTATGGTTCATTACATACATGTGGACTTATGTCCAAAGATACATGATGAACTCTGGCTATGGTCTCTTTGATAAAACACAGCCTTGGTTGTCAGTGATGTCTGACTTGGTCATATGTGACAGTCTACAGACCCCCCCCCCCCCCCAGGTTGGATTGGACAAAATCCAAGGGAAGTAAAAAGCTTGAAATTGATATGATTTCTATACCTGCCAAATGATAAATATACATTTTATTTCAAAGCGGCGCAGTAGAGAGCATTGTGTTTCTGACGAACACATCTCTTGTTTGAAACTGCATAGCCAAGAGATTTAATGTTTGGTGTGCAACAGTGTAAAGTGAGTCATCGACAAATGTTTCCAAATAATGTGTTTTGGTCAAAACTGGCTTACCCCCAGGATTTCCCAGTTTTACAAGGATTTTATATTTGATATGGACCATAATATAGAGGTCCCTTTCACAGTTTGTTTTATTAATAAACTAGGTCCTAGTGATCATTGACTGATCCTGGTAAAACCGTCATATAAACATTGTGTTTACAGCAAAGCCCCAAGGGTTCATATTTGGTCCATGTAAATGATGACATTTCTGAATTCATTGAATATATTTTTATGTCCCCCGCTATAGTAGTGGGGGACATATTCTTTTTTGCCCTGTCTGTTGGTTGGTTGGTCTGTTGGTTGGTCTGTTTGCGCCAACTTTAACATTTTGCAATAACTTTTGCTATATTGAAGATAGCAACTTCATATTTGGCATGCATGTGTATCTCATGGAGCTGCACATTTTGAGTGGTGAAAGGTCAAGGTCAATGTCATCCTTCAAGGTCAGAGGTCAAATATATGTGGCCAAAATCGCTCATTTTATGAATACTTTTGCAATATTGAATATGGCAACTTGATATTTGGCATGCATGTGTATCTCATGGAGCTGCACATTTTGAGTGGTGAAAGGTCAAGGTCATCCTTCAAGGTCAAATATATGGGTCGAAATTGCTCATGTAATGTCACTTCTGCAATATTGAAGCTAGCAATTTTATATTTGAAATGCGTTTGTATCTCATGGAGCTGCACATTTTGAGTGGTGAAAGGTCAAGGTCATCCTTCAAGGTCAAACGTCATATACGGGGACATTGTGTTTCATAAACGCATCTTGTTGGGATTTGTTAAGATATTTCTTTATGTTTATAGGGTCCATATCCTCACAAGTTCAGGCCCAGGAAACCATGCTTCTCAACTGCACCCAGCCACTACATCTCAACAGTAATAGTTTGTTTCACCACTTTTAGAATGGGGCTTGGACTCTTTGTATTTCGAACAAGAAATATCTTTCAAAAAGATATACGGCGTTGATTGTGTTTGTGGTTGATGAAAGATAAAGAGTTATATTAATGAGACAGCAAATTCCTTTTTCTACGCAGTTCTATAGCAGCATCACATGCAAATCAATAACCTTGCGCCAGATTTTGTGGCTTACTTCGCATTATTAGATATTGTTGACCATATATCTATAGTTTAAACCTATTAATTTTAGCTTGATTGCATCGAAAGCCTTAGGCTTATATAAACGCTCTCGATTCTATTGATAAAGAACAAAAATATACAAGAAGAATATAAATTAAATGATTATATACGAGTATATGGCCAAACCGTACATATTTGAAATATTAATACACGCGTTCTTCGAACAGACAGGTATTGTTGTAGTGGTTTTTCGGACACAGTTATTTGATTTGATTGTTAATAGTATCGTGAATCATTGGGCTCATGCTTAGTAAATTGGTTGCTATGGTGGAATAATTCTTATTAAATTAATCAAAGCTAGTACATATCATGGAACTATTGAAAAACAATCCTTTATTAACATACCATAATTATATCGCCGAATATCTGCAATGAAGATATTTCCGGTCATGTTCACCGGGTTAACGCGATAGAGTTTATATAATGAGTCTTGTACTGACCGCGAACTGAACTTTATACCTTGTGAGATGGAATGCAATGCGTTAAAGTGAGGTCACGTTTTATAATGCCGGAACGATGGTTTGTTTAAAGCTTTATACTTTTACATATTATTTTCGATGTTTCGAAAACAATTTAACATATTTTGGTCAAAGCAAATATCAGGATATGGAACAACAATATTTATATGATCTAAAATATATGTGATCACAGAATGCAATACGGTAGTAATAACTAAATATGAGAACGCAGCCTTTAAAAACAAATGCTATGGCGCTGACAATCCTCTGGAAATAAAAGGTGCATGCACAAACCGTATTGATGTCAAGAGTTGAGTGTAAAACTTTTCTATCTATCAAGCCTTTTCATTAGAGATACAGTTGTTTCATGCTGAACACGCAGTAAAACAGTGTTAAAAAGACGTGGACATGTTTTCAATGTTTTGGTTGTATGTTAAAATCAGCCAATAGAATAAATGACGTGTATTCATTTGTGTCTAGCCGCGGTCAGGTCAGGTAAGTTCAAAAGTGGCTTTAAACAGCTACGCCAAAAAAACTGTGTTGTTATTATCCCCCGCCATAGGCGAAGGGATATTGTTTTGGCGGTGTCAGTCCGTCCGTCTATCTGTCCGGCCGGCACTTTTATGTCCGGAGCCATATCTTGGAAGTGCTTTGGTGGATTTCATTGAAACTTGGTATGAGTATATATATGGATAAGATGATGATGCACGCCAAATGGCATTGTACAACATCTGTTAATAATGGAGTTATGGCCCTTTGTATCTTGAAAAAAATGCTTTTTAATATAAGCTTAGAGCTTTATCTCCATTAACACATGAGCCAGAGCCATAAAACTTGCCATGTTGTTCTCAATCATCTGGGTTGCTTCACATTCAACACCCATAATCTTAGGTGTTAAGGTCAAGGTCATACATTGAGGTCAATGGTCACAAACTTGATGAATTATTCATTATTTAGTCATTCCTTTACTATGCATTAAACAAATTCTGTAATAACTTTCCATAGTAAATTGATTCATGAAAAATATGCTATCTGCATTTAATTGTCTGCAAACCCATCACAGGTACAAATGAGTTAAAAACAATAATTGACAAAAGGCACAACAATTCATTTATACCTTTTCTTTTTGTTCTACACCCATCCATAAACAAAATTTATTTGATGGGGGATATCAATTCAACAAATTTGCTTGTTTTAAGCAAAATTGAGAAATAGGTGTTGTGGTTGTTTTTGCTAACAAATACTTTAATATTGAGGATAAAAGTTTGTTCAATATTACATTTACTATGGTTTAACTTGAACTGAAAATGGCATATATTTTTCTTTGTTTTGGAAACCTTCACTTGTTAATTTCAATCTGTCATTTTGGAAAAATGGATATTTTGTTACATTTGGAATGAAACCGAACAACAGCCCAAAATATTAAAATAAAAAAATAAAACTGAAGTAAGTTCCCTTATCATTGGAAAAGGGATAACTGTGGCACAGTTGTGAGCACCTAACACAATGTCCTGTCTTAAAATGCCAAGGTAGTCTCTTCTGAATGAAAATCCTGTCTTGGTCGAAAAAATTTCCCTGATTAGCCTGTGCCTATGCACATGCATTAAGCCAAATTTTCCCTAAATGCGGCTTTTATAAGCCTGAGATTTTTGATGCAATCAAGCTTTAACAAATTGGTAAAACCAAAATGCACACAAAACTGGGTTTTCTGCTCTTCAATAAATTGACACGAATATCTTACTAATTTAAGGGTTAAAAGTGAAACTAGTGCATCTTCGATACAAATTATAATAAGATAGACAGCTTCACGCTCAACCCTATTATTATGGGTTATATTGAACATCCAGAGCTTTATTTCAAACACGTCAATAGCATGCAAATTATCTGTAGGTACCAACCAAACTGACTTTTTAACTCTTTACCAAAATCACGTTCTATATTAAATGTAATGATCGTAATGAAACTGCCATTTCTGTATCAAAGGGGTCAATGTTGTTTGTGCCTTTGTGTTAGATGGGTGTTATATTTGCGGAGATCTGGATAGCAATTTTAATCACCAATACTGTGATTGTGTTTGTAATTATATGCAAATTATAGTAGTAGTATAAGAAGCGTTGTATTGACTACATCAGGAATGTGCCTTATGGCTATAGCCCCCAGAAGAATTGTTAGTGATATGTGGTACATATTTACACATTTAAAGATCTTTTTCAAGCTTACTTGAGCAGAAAATGCTCTGGTAAGAAATTGTGATAACCCTATGTCAATCAATGTGCTGTGTGCGTGTGGTCAACTTTTGGCTCGTTAACACTCTAGATGCCTTATTTGTTGATCCGATCTTCATGAAACTTGGCCAAAAACTAGGAAACCATGTCACCGGATCAAATCTTTCAAAACCCCATGTCACTATAGGGGCAACATGTATGACTCAATCTCGATAAAAAAATGCTAATCTTGACAATGTCTAAGCCAATTTGGAATTTAGGTCAACAGTTAGAAAAGCCTTCTTACCACTCAAGAGGACACATTTATGATTCAATTTGATGAAACTTGGTCAAAATGCTTATCTTGACAATGTCTAAGCCAATTTGGAATTTAGGTCAACAGTTAGAAAAGCCTTCTTACCACTCCAGAGGACACATTTATGACTCAATTTGATGAAACTTGGTCAAAATGCTTATCTTTCAATTTTCAAGTCTGAATTTGAATCTATGTCACATGTACCCAAAAACTAGGTCATGAGGTACAATCTTTCTTCCCACTCAAAATCAATCAAACTTGGTCAGAATGTTGATCTTGAATGCTGGATATTGAAATCACATCATGTGCGTTCAAAAACTGGGTAACTAGGTAAAATGTTCTAAATATCATGTTACCGCTCTAGAGGTTGCATTGACGACTCAATCTTGATAAAACTTCATCTTTTTTTATTTTGTCTAGACAAATTTTGAAATTTGGTCACATCTTTCCATAAACTAGGTCTTAGACCACTCTAGAAGCCACATTTATGACTCAGTCATGTTTAAACTGGGGTATAATGTTTATCTTGACAATATCATCTTATAATCAATGCCATTTTCGAAACTCGCTTAAGTGAGGTAAAAAAGGGCAAGTCTTCTACCAAAGTTTTAAGTCGAACTAAGGTAAGTCTTCAGGGCCATCCTGACTGACCCTTTTGTTACAATAAGCAGGATGCAGATATTTTTCAAAGAACGATATTTTGCATTGTTTCAATTAAAGAACTTATAGATTGTATTTAAAGAAAATCACTACATTTAAGGAATATTGTTTTTTTTTTGTTCAGTGTACTTAAAATACTTACATGTGTATCGCATTTAAATTCAGACTAAAATGCATGTTATGTTTTCATTCTATGTTCAAAGATATATGTCAGTTGGAGGGAGAAAGAAAGAGATGTTTAAATCACAGCTCTTATGTTTGTATAAAGAAAGTCTCTTCTTGGAAAAAATCTAGTTTAGGCGGAGTGCCGTCAGCGATTAGCCTGCAAGGACTTCACAGGCCTATTTGAGACGATACTTTAAACACATACATTTAACCATTTTCACAGAGTGAGACACAATTTTGTGAATTGTTATAATTATAACATTGATATGCTGTCCATGTGACCTTTTCATAACTTGATGAGCCCACTATATCTACAAATTAACTGATCAATGTTTATGCCTTGTTATTGTTCCATTCCCTTGTTGCCATAGCACATTATTGTTTTACGCCAAACTTAAGACTATGGCAGCTGTAAGTGCGCTGTCGAGAGGTTTGCACACACTATTGCGTCTGCTCTCTATTTCAAAACATCTGATCATCATGAAATATGTTTTTGATCATAATATCTAGACCAAATTTAGTAACCAACCAGATCTCATGTAGCACCTCCAACATATGTTTTTGTTTAATGAAGAAAAAATGACCAAATTAAACGTGTCCGCCATTTCACTCACAATCAATATAACCCAGTCTTGTTAGCGGGTGTATTGTTGGCATTCTTGTTTATTCGGTGAATGAACTGTCTGAAAACTGTGTAGATGTGACAAATAGAATGATCTCCTGCTGATGCAACTGAAGTTACATTTGTTGATATTTTATTTCACAGGACAACATGTCAATGAACAAGGCACCTTTCTCTGAAAACCTCGCCGAGCTAATGAACAGTGCAACTGTGCCATATGTGTCCCTTCAGAGAATGGAATTCCTAGCCAAATATCTAATCGGTGCCAATTTGGGCTCCAGCAGCAGCCTCAGCCGTGGGGGACAGTCTGGGCTTTAGCAGCAGCCTCAGCCGTGGGGGACAGCTCTAGCAGCAACCTCAGCCGTGGGGGACAGGTTTATGAAGCAATCTGGGCTCTAGCAGCAGCCTAAGCCATGGGGGGGGGCAGGTTTATGAAGCAGGGCTCCAGCAGCAGCCTCAGCTGTGGGGGACAGATTTATTAAGCACCCTGAACTTCTCAATGGGGGACAGGTTTATGAAGCACCCTGCACTTCTCAATCTCACAGCAACAGTAGATCAACATGACCTCCAGCAGCAGCCTCAGCCATGGGGGACAGGTTTATGAAGCAATCTGGGCTCTAGCAGCAGCCTCAGCCATGGGGGACAGGTTTATGAAGCACGCTGAACTTCTCAATCTCACAGCAACAGTAGATCAACATGACCTCCAGCAACAGCCTCAGCCATGGGGGACAGGTTTATGAAGCACCCTGAACTTCTCAATCTCACAGCAACAGTAGATCAACATGACCTCCAGCAGCAGCCTCAGCCATGGCGGACAGGTTTATGAAGCAATCTGGGCTCTAGCAGCAGCCTTAGCCATGGGGGACAGGTTTATGAAGCACCCTGAACTTCACAATCTCGAAGCAACAGTAGATCAACATGACCTCCAGCAGCAGCCTCAGCCATGGGGGACAGGTTTATGAAGCAATCTGGGCTCTAGCAGCAGCCTCAGCCATGGGGGACAGGTTTATGAAGCACCCTGAACTTCTCAATCTCACAGCAACAGTAGATCAACATGACCTCTAGCAGCAGCCTCAGCCATGGGGGACAGGGGCTCTAGCAGCAGCCTCAGCTGTGGGGGACAGGGGCTCCAGCAGCAGCCTCAGCCGTGGGGAACAGCAATCTGGGCTCTAGCAGCAGCCTCAGCCGTGGGGGACAGGTTTATGAAGCACCATGAACTTCTCAATCTCACAGCAACAGTTGATCAACATGACCTCTAGCAGCAGCCTCAGCCGTGGGGGACAGGTTTATGAAGCAATCTGGGCTCTAGCAGCAGCCTCAGCCGTGGGGGACAGGTTTATAAAGCACCCTGCACTTCTCAATCTCACAGCAACAGTAGATCAACATGACCTCCAGCAGCAGCCTCAGCCATGGGGGACAGGTTTATGAAGCAATCTGGGCTCTAGCAGCAGCCTCAGCCATGGGGGACAGGTTTATGAAGCACGCTGAACTTCTCAATCTCACAGCAACAGAAGATCAACATGACCTCCAGCAGCAGCCTCAGCCATGGGGGACAGGTTTATGAAGCACCCTGAACTTCTCAATCTCACAGCAACAGTAGATCAACATGACCTCTAGCAGCAGCCTCAGCCATGGGGGACAGGGGCTCTAGCAGCAGCCTCAGCTGTGGGGGACAGGGGCTCCAGCAGCAGCCTCAGCCGTGGGGGACAGCAATCTGGGCTCTAGCAGCAGCCTCAGCCGTGGGGGACAGGTTTATGAAGCACCATGAACTTCTCAATCTCACAGCAACAGTAGATCAACATGACCTCTAGCAGCAGCCTCAGCCATGGGGGACAGGGGCTCTAGCAGCAGCCTCAGCCATGGGGGACAGGATAATGAAGCACCATGAACTTCTCAATCTCACAGCAACAGTAGATCAACATAACCTGAAAGGTGGGGATAACAACTAATGATAATTTAACCCCACACACCAAGTTTTGGAGATACATGTAGTTTATTGGAGTCAATGTCTGTAAGTTGGTCAGTCAGAGGGGCTTTTTGTCTGCATAAAATGTAAACATATTTGTATCAAACCAAATCTACATTTCTCAAGGGATTTTATTATATCTTCAATTGTGTGAACCCCATGAAGTGCGGGTTGGGGTATGGTAATCATTTTGTGACAAAGCTCTAACTTATCATTGGCCAAGTCACTCTCTTGCACAATATTAATGTACTGACACTGTATCTCTCACCAAACATGGGAATTTTGACCACAGAACTGTGTAAATAGCTTTGTTTAAAACAAAGGAAGCATAGTCACTAGAGTCACTTGAGATAAAACATTGTCAATGCAGGAACCATTGTGAATTAGTATGTTTTATTATGACACATTTACCAGAATATATTTTTCTTTCAGCGGTTCCTGTTCAGTGTCTAACAGTAGTCTAATGACCAAGCCACGCCAGCAAAGCAGTAATAATAGCAGTCAAGTAAGTTGTCTTCAACATTTAAGAGTACTAAGGGCCGCAGTCTTTTGCTCAATGCGGATTGTTTTAAAAAAAAACTAATGTAGTTATTGAAAATATTTTTTGATTTCTGTTTAACATAGAAATGTTTTATAGCACAATACATCAACACCACAAATGCATATGCATGATAACTAATAGAATTATTAATGCCAAAAATCAAAACATAAATTTCTTTATATTTTTCTTCAAAAAATGTATGAAGAACTTATTAAGTTTGTTTCAAAATATATCTGAACAATATGTGTTTCAAAATATATCTAAACATATTGATGTTTTAGACTTCGCTTTGATTTATTTTCCCAATGATTTCTCTTCTCGTAAACAGGTCGAGGATCACCCAAAACCACTTGGTGCCTAGCGATAATTTTTTCTGCTACCAACTTGACCTGGTTATTGTACTCACGTGGGAGTCAGGTTTAAGGTCACAATAGGTTTAAAGGCTAAAATCAGCATATATGGTCATGGTAGTAAGAAAATTTAAGATAATAAAGGGACTTGTTAACCAACTTGATGACCAAGTTATTTAATATTGTTCCAAATGTATCTTTAAAGGAAATGACTGCAATACAGGGCATCATAAGAAAATCTACATACTTTCCCCTTTAAATGTGTAAAATTAACAATAAACAAAATGACTACAAAACAGGCATTTACAAGAACATCTTTGAACATTTTCCTTTAAGTATTGCTCAATCTTTCTCAGTGAACAAAATGTATGCAGAAAGAAAAACTTTGTCTCTATAAAGATTGCTTACTATGTTTTTACTGCAAACGGATTTATTACAGAACAGGAATGTATCTTTTAACATTATCGTTGAAATTTCTCAACCATTTGCAGTTAACAACATGACTGCACAATATGGCATCAATGGCAAAGAAGAAGTGATCAGAGGGGGTTATAACATGCAAGTCAAGAAGGCGACGTCCATGACGAGACTGGTATGGTTCGCTGTTTTATACTAATTATTACTTTTATTAATTCTGAAATGCCGTAAGAAAGTGATGATCGTTTGTTTCGTATTGATATACACATATATCTCGACTTCACTCTCTACAAACTTGTTTAGCATGATCTGTAATGTTGTGTCCCCGCTAAAACATTTTGTAGTGAGTAGAGATATAGAGCGAGTATTAATACAAAATAACGCCTATTACTCAGCCCGGACACAACCATCTTGACTATCAAGTAATTATCCCCTCTGTTTGATTGTCCCAAACTTCTGTCAATCAACTTTCTCAAATTGTGTTGCATTTCGTGAATCATCAACTATGTATACAACTTTTGTCACAAAAAAGTATATTCAACCTGTGTCTGCGCCACTTGTAAATTGTTTTTATATAAATACTTTGGAGACGATTTGGTCATTACCAACATATAAAATACTAATTTATAATATTAAGTCTTGATAGCATTGACTGTATGTTAAGTTTTAAGAGGCTTCCAACTCTAGAACATCGTGGACTTTAGATAAGCCTGATTATTTTACGTGTATGACTCATTAAGGGACTCACAAGTGTGACCTGTTGAAAAAGTTGAACCATTCCTGGGAGTCTTGAAGAATGTCAAAGTCAAGCTAGCATTGTCTTCAAAAATGTGTCTTGTTTGACACATGACTGACTTTTTTTCCAGAAAACCCTGATTGCAAAATGCAGAGTCTGCTCCGGAAGCATTTGCAGACACAGAACATGAACCCGCTGCAGTCATCGTCTTCAGTTTATATCATCTCTATGGTGCAGGACCCTCAGTCTGTGAACACAGGGAACCTTCGGTGAGTTGACGAGTCATGCGCATGCTTTTTGCATGGCCCCAATTTAAGAGTTAGGTGGGTAAATATAGATTTACCCTTGTCCGTCCATATGTCGTTCGCTGCAACTCTCGTATTTTTTGTCTACTGTAACCTCGAAAATTATTGCTTCCTGTGTGATGAAACCAAACATATGTACCATCATATGAACTTGCCTTGCTGTGTATTTTGGTTCATTTTTGTTTGGCGTCAGTCGAGTTTTGTGACACAAGAAAAATGTGGGTGCATCCGTGACAATGGTCACCAACATTTTCCTACTTCACCAAAGAGATATGAGTTTTCTTAGAAAAACTCTTGCCCAATGAATGTTTTAGAGGCCATCAGCTAGTAAACCCTTGCCTATTTTCATTAATCATTAGGTACTACTTTTCCAATGCCAAAAACGAATCTTTATTAAATCCAATCCCAACGTATTAGTAGATAAAGAGGTTATATTTCACCTTTAATATGTATTATCGATGCTTATTTCATCAATAGTTTCAGGACCATTATTTCCTCTGTGGATTCAAATCAGAAAAGTTGTAACACTCTATGACCGTGCGGTTCATGTTCTTTTTGTCATTGGTATAAAAAAAAATATGAAAAACCAAAATTTACTCGTATGCATTTTTCTTGTTTTTCAGACGCCAATGACGAAATCAAACCATCCAATCAGAAACACATCCTGTTGCAGCAGTTATTACCATATTGACCCCAGTCAAACAAAAGAAGCTCAGAGATAAATACTGTTTATGGTGTTCTAGTCTCTACATACCTTGTGGTATGTTGAGCACGTACTCTGACAGGTTTCATCTTATAATTGTTTGACTGGTGGAAAATAAATGACCTTGTTCAAGTCGAAATGTCAGAATAACAATTGATAATTCAAATGCCAAAAAGTCATATCAACAGCCACATTTGTTATGTGACCAGCAAAGTTGTATTCAAAGAGACACAATAGTTTACTTTATATTTTCTTGTGACCAACCAAGTTGTATTTAATGAAAAACAATAGTTTATGTTTTATGGGAATTATAATGCTGTCAGTCATGTTATGTTGGACGTTTTAGTTAAATATAGTATGTTACAAAATGTATAATTTGAAGCACACATATTGCAGGTATATCCAATGTCTGTGTCTGTATCATGAACCTTTCACTTCAGATTTTGATCTGGATATGGTAAATTTAAGGGAAATACAATCATAACAAAGTTATTTTAAGATTGTCAAAGCTGTTTAAAAGTTTATGGTAACTTGGACACAATTGAAAATATATTGGCGTATTGTCCATGTTTCAGTTTTCTGTTTTACCAGTAATATAGATGTGCTCATTAAAATAATTCTTCAAAGAGGTTGAGAGTTATGAAACTTCAGCTTTTCTGTATATCAATCTTTCTGAACACAATACTTGTCAATTTGCTCATTCGGTCGGTATTTGATCCAAAATCTTGTTAAGTAGCATACTATTTCAAGGGAATATAAATTAATTTTGGGAAAAAGTGTTTAATCTACTTAAATTAATTGATTCTTTGTTTACCACCAGTACTTTGTTGATTTCAATTGCTATGGTTTGCTAAATAATTAAAGCATGACTGTTGTTTTATTTGGAAAGCTTTTAATAAAACTCAGAATTAAAAACAATATTTAAAAAAAAAGATGAGTTTTATGAAAAATGGCACATTTTTATGTTTGTTAATTTGTGTAGTAAGATCATAGACTTACATGCTCATAAGTGTTAACATTCGATTTTGGATGTTAAAGTTTATAATGCTTTATATATGCATATGTAGATTTACACAACCAGATTGCACCTTCTTAAATCAGTGAGTAATTTAACCCAGATTTCTTGATAACTGTTTATAGGTATATTTTGCCATTTATACATAGAGCAACTGCAAAGCGATTGTATTTTCGATGTAAATCATTCATTTAGTGTTGCAATTGTTTAAGATAAACTCACTGTTTACATTTATTTGTACACACCATTGTTATAAAACAACATTGCTTGTGTAAATGCACATATATGTATAAAAACTGTTTAATAATGCAGCATTAAATATTCTGAAGAGCAAAGGATATTTACGGCAATAGAAACACCTTGTTATATGCTATGCTTTTCAGCGAATGAATTTGAGCAACTATTAAAATGAATTTATTTCTTCTTTAAATTTAACTAAATACAACGATAGTACCTTGAAATTAGAAATGAGTCAATTACAAAATAAGGGAGAGTGATGTCATATGTTAACAATTGTCAGGCATAGCAATTGCCTCTATTGGTAATATAACAGAGCAATATTATTTGCTTAAACAATACAAATTAAGATGTCTTTTTTTGTTAGATAATAATTGTGTTTACAACTCGATATAACGAGTAAATACATACAGAATTTCAAATTATTTCGCAATATATACTCGGCAATAAGTGAAAGTCTAAAAGGATTTTGTGGAATAAACAATTTGCAAATTATTTGCTTGTTTCGTGAAGTAATAGTTAAGGTAAAATGTGGTACTTATTGTTACACAAACACAATGTGTAATAACAAAATGCATCAGTAATGACCTTTATTAAAATTCCTTAAATTTACATGACTACTCAGTGCTTTGAGTTTTGTAATTGTGACGATTATAAGTGAATATTCTGCAAAAAATACCTCTATACGAAATGTGTATATTTCAATAATAATGGTATACTTGTATGCAAAGTACTTGAATAGTTTTGATGTATTGCTGATAAAGAATTGTGTAATTGTACTAGTCCTATTCCAGTTTGTGTAACGTTGACCGTTCAACATAAGCTGTCAGTGGAGTGAATTCACTGGGGCCAGTTTCTGTAAATCTTCCGATTTAAAATTGCAGCATACATGTATGTCTTAAATCCAGATTTACATAACAGTGTGGTTGTTTATCTTGAATTTGTATTGAATGCATAAAACATGTTTGTTCTGTTGTTGAACAACTGAAGATAGCTTTAAATGTGTTCATTGTGTTTCATTTTTAGATATATCAAATTGATACATAGAAAACAAAATACAAAATGTGCAATAATTGGTATGCATGTTTAGCCCAAAAAATGTTATCATACAAGCATATAAGTATTGGACTATATGATACTGTAAGATGAAATGTTTAAATCACGTCTTGATTTGTTCATCTACTTTAAGTAAACATTTTTCATTAGTAGATATTGGTTGTATAAACTCTATTGAAACTGCCCCCAATGAATTTTAATTGCTTTTGTAAATATATTCAATATGTAACATTATTGTTAATGGTATGTTTATAGTTAAAGTGTAAATGTTTCTCTAAACTGTAACCGGGTGTCTGTTTAATTTATTGAGATGTGTTTATATTGTCCGGCTTATTAAATTAAATATTGTGCAAATTGTCGCATTGTGGTTGTTGTGATAAAAACAAAGCACTTTCCACTACTCATGTTTGTTTTGGTTCACTATTTTTATAACCAGTGTTTTGTCCGTAGAAGTTACAGTATACTAAATATTTTAGTTTTGCAATTTCTTTTCTCTTAAACAGCCAATACCATTTATTGGATGACGTAGTTGTTTGCATAGGAATTTAAGCTTAATAAACGTCTATAACAAAACTTAAAAGTACATTCAGACTATATCGATAAACAAGACATATCATTTAAAAAGAAATTCGGCGTATATCCTAACTTTGAAATGCAGGTAGAAAATTGACGTGTGTGTGTGTTATTTAATTAAAAACAAAGGTTTATGTATTTTTGTGTTTTCTATTCACTTTAAAGTCGCATATCCACGCATGAAATGTTTGAAGTGCAGGTATATTACATCAGAAAACAGTGTTCGTAGATAGAGATTTTACTACAGGAGATCACATCATATGTGTCCTCACATGGTTAATTATAAATATATTCCTTTGTAATCAAAACATGTTAATGTTTGATGACGACACCGTTTTATTTCCATACATTCAAATAACACTGTTACATCAGCGTCATACGAAATTTGGTCGTATGGCATAAGCAGCCAACGTAGCTCAAGTCAAGCATGTGTACTTGTGCAGTCGTGTCAGGGGCTACGCTTTCCGCTATAAAACACACAGACGGTTTCGTGGTATCTCTGGAGAAGCCTATCCTGTGTGCATGTCCTGACAAGACTGTGCTTATGCACAGGCTGAACTGGAGCAACGCATGCAGCATAGTGCATAAGACCCATGTTTGCAAAACGCAGGTCTTTAAAAATATAATTGCGTCTTGTAAATTGTACATCAAACAACGATACTTCTAGGTAGAAAATTGAGGTCATACGGTGTTATTTTTAGCAAACTGGCAAATGTCGGTAGGCCTCATCGACAACATCGTTAATGAATATAAATCAATAAATATTGATAAAATTATAAAGCCTTACAAACTTGAAACCATAGTAACGAGTAATAAGTGTGACTGATTATGTTCTTGTTCCCGCCACGGTCAATCTTATTCTGTCTTTTTTGTTCTTAAATTATGTTCGTTTGTTTCGTTTAAACGTAGCTCTACAGTCCTGTGTTTAAAAGTCAGCAATTGAGCGAATTGACTAACACTTAAAACACTCACTGCTCTGTGAATAAGTTCCTGTAACGAATTGAGTTTTACATAAGCCGTGATTTCAGCAATACCATCATGATCTCTCTTAAAATGCATTGCATTGCATCACGCACGAAATCACTATCAATGCGCGGGGCAGCCTGTTAGGAAATCGTCATTTGAACGCTTTCGTGTTAAGGCGAAACTTTAAATATGTCTTGACCATATATCTATTGAAAAAAGATATTTGTCGTATCCAATAACATGGCGAGTACATAATACAGTCTTAATGTGTTTACAATGAACGATAACGTTTGGTATTGATTAAATTACAATTATTCCATCAACTTCACCATTTTATTTAGGACTCTTTGATATGGATTTTATGCAGTTAAAAACTGCGCAGGGAAAACAATCATCCGCGATATTTGATCTAATTGATATAGCTGATTCTATTTCACATACATTCACAAATTGTATGACCGCATATCGGTGTTTAAAGATTTGTGTGTTTAACAGTGAGCAAATAAAGATACATGCTGTTCTTGTTGATGTATCTGTTATTTAACCCCAAATGCATGAATGAAGCTGACTAAAAATACAGCCTTGATCCGTCTCCTATCGACATTTTTGTCCGTTTTGAGATTTTTGGTCGCCAATATGACCGTTCTAGTGGATCTCGTGCAGACTGTATCTCGCTTCGCCGGCGTACGTCTTTAAAATCGATTGCTGCGGAAACGAGGCCAATTGCTACTGGATACCGGTAAATTTGGAACACACTTTTTTCGTTATTGAAGTGCCACATAAATTTTTTCAAGATTTTATATCTCTCCTTACTTCCAAAGTATGACGTCCTTTCTAGCGTCTCAAGTATTAACCGTAAGTTTAAGAGTAAACGTACTGACTACCGATACATTGAGCCAAAAGAAAAAGGTTTCTTTTCTGTGCGTAACAATAACTAAGTGTTGACAAAGACCCTTCAAGCGCTTAATTTCGTATGGATCGAACTCACGACCTCAATATCGTATGGATGACGCCATTACCCCTCTGCGACATCTCAGAATCCTGATAAATGAAAATTAAATAAATAATTATTAGTTACGCATATATTAGCTAAGGCTTGAAAATATGTTGTGGATAAAATACGTTCTGTATTAATTGGACAATCGAATTATGTTCTATACAATTAGAGCTTTTTCTACTCTTATCTCACATCGGGAAAAGGGAGTGTTTATAACTGGGAATTCTCAAGCCTAGGCCATGCAGAATAAAGTATAAATATACTTATTAAAGATTGACTGCGTCAAAAGAGCGCGTGTATTGAGACGCATTCAAGTTCAAGAATAACTAGAACTAGTCGTCTTTTTGAGAAATTTTATCTCACCGCAAAACATGTAAATTGGTCGGGGTTGAACTCAAAACATATTGACCCCTAGGCAGACACCATATCAAGTAAACCACTTGATGTCGCAAAAGTTTTTAACACATTTTCAAAACGTCGTGGCATATAATTAGTAATAATTATAAAACAATGACACCTTAGCTCGCTCTTCAAAAGAGGAAACATGTCAAGAGCAATATCCATTATTTGTTAGTTAATAATATAAGCGTAAAGATACTTTAAAGATATAAAATAATTTTATAAATAGTTTTATTTATATATTGATTCAGTGCGGTAGTTTAAGGTTATGATCAAGACGAAAGTGATAAAAACCCGGATGAAATACAACATATACAGATTAAACGATAGCACATTATAATAGACGACAGATGATGATTATTTTTTACTTGAACCCGTTTAGTAAACTGTGAAGAAATCCCCACGTTATTGGAACACTTCTGTGTAGAGACGTATTGTTAGGAACGTAATAAGAACGATCTCCGATCAACTACACCACTGAAACTTTAAGTTGTTCGCTAATATTGTACATGTATATACAATATAGGCAAAATAACATTGTGTTCGTCACATGTTTGTAGTGTGAGCTGTTTGTTCCGTTGTTTGGCATTTCGTACAGACGAAAGGGCGCTGACGCATATGCATGGGAAATTTTATGAATTTCACTGATCGAACCAACATTGACGAAATGTTATACAAGCAATGTGGCAGTCACGGTTATTTTTCTGTTGATTGGAGTGAATGCATGACAAAGCAAACGACACACTACTTGCGGCTTTGAAAACCACCGACTTTGCCAATCGCAAAACCAGTTTGTATATATGGAATCAAAAATACAAGTAAAGAAAAAGTTTAAGTAATAGGAAAGTTAAGATGTTTTAATGTGAAAGTTGGAACGCATTCGTTATTTCACACTTTATCCTCAACGAACTAAACTAGCCGTGAAATGTCATGTATTGCACCAGCTATGTTTCATAGCGTAGTTTACATGCTTTACACTTACATCAGGGTTCGACACTAAGGCACGTCCGACAGACATTGTCTAGCAAGATCGGTGGTCGGGCTAGTAAAACTGCAGGCTAGCTTGTCCGACTGGTCGTACATAAATTTAAAAAAAATCTATACTGATTCATAAAACTATAAATTACTGCTGTGAAAACCTTTACTTTTAATGTGTAAAATTACTCTTGTATCCGTTATTTACATTAAAACAAAACTAGTATATTTAAATAAACGCGGAGCATTCACATGATTCATCGCTTTTTTTAGACGCAAAGGAGAGCTTCCTGCAGAAATTGCTTGTTTCTGCAGGAAATAATAATATTCAAGTTGTCTTGAATATTAATGATTTTCTGCAGTGTCGTAAAACTGTAGAGCATGATTTTTCGACTTCTATCGAAAATCGGTATCGTCAATGTAATCATTTTTGCGCGGTGTGTAGAAATACCGAGATCCCCGTAATTACCGAAATCCCCCGAAATCCCCCGAAATCCCCAATAGTATTTATTATTTATCAAAATACTGCGGATATTAAGATAGAATATTGCAAAATACAATCAATGCACTGATGAAAAATAGTTATTATCCATGTTTGGAAGTGAAAAACTAAAATATATACATAATTATTGGGATTCCGAGCCAGAAATCCACAGAAATCCCCAGAAATCCCCAATAATCCCCAATACTATTTATTAATTATCAAAATACTGCGGATATTAAGATAGAATATTGCAAAATACAATCAATTCACTGATGAAAAATTGTTTTTATCCATGTTTGGTAGTGAAAAAACTAAAATATATACATAATTATTGGGATTCCGAGCCCGAAATCCCCAGAAATCCCCAGAAATCCCCAATAATATTTATTATTTATCAAAATACGGCGGATATTAAGATAGAATATTGCAAAATACAATCAATTCACCGATAAAAAATTGTTTTTATCCATTTTTGGTTGTGAAAAACTAAAATATATACATAATTATTGGGATTCCGAGTATGAATCCATAGTGCATGTTTTCACAAGCACGATCAGGAACAGAAATCCCCGCTGTAAAGCTCTTCAGGTGTCAAAAAATCATCTGGGTGGCTTTTTGATATTAGAAAGAAGAGGTACAGACAAAAACTTAACAACAATATCTCACTTCTTTTAAAAAATATGGACTTGTAGCGGGGATTTCGGTAATTCGACATTCGCCCACAGAGTACCGAAATCCCCCATATTTACATCTGAAAGTGTCAAAAATATCATTTGTATTCTTGGTTTTTGGCTTTGCTTGAATGTTTACGTGCAAAAAATAATATTAATGTTAATTATTAAGCACACTTGACAGCATAAGTTGCCGCTTAGGGGGGATTTCGGTAATTCTACATTTGCCCGCCGAGTACCGAAATCCCCCATATTCACGCCTTACAGGGTCACTATGTCATCGGTATCATTGTTTCTTGCCATCGCATAACTGTTAATGTACAAATAATGATATTAATATGAATTTTTAAGCACTCTTGACACCGTACGCTGCCTCTTAGCGGGGATTTCGGTAATTCTACACAAGAGCATAGACACGCGCCGGTACCGATATCCCCGCTGTACAAACCTGCAAGAGTCAAAAGAATCATTATATTGCTTACTTATTGTAGAAATCAGTCAGAAAGACAAAAAAAACTATCAACAATATCCCCTTTGGTGACCTAGGTTGAAAAAGTATCACTTAGGCCAGGGATTTCGGTAATTCTACACAAGAGCATAGACACGCGCCGGTACCGAAATCCCCGCTGTACTAACCTGCAAGAGTCAAAAGAATCATTATATTGCTTACTCATTGTAGAAATCAGTCAGAAAGACAAACAACTATCAACAATATCCCCTTTGGTGACCTAGGTTGAAAAATTATCACTTAGGCCAGGGATTTCGGTAATTCTACATTCGCCCGCCGAGTACCGAAATCCCCCATATTCACGCCTTATATGGTCAATATGTCATTGGTATGATTGTTTCTTGGCATCGCATAACTGTTGATGTACAAATAATGATATTAATATTAATTTTTAAGCACTCTTGACACCATACGCTGCCTCTTAGCGGGGATTTCGGTAAATCTACATTAGCCCGCCGAGTACCGAAATCCCCCATATTCACGCCTTACAGGGTCAATATGTCATTGATATGATTGTTTCTTGGCATCGCATAACTTTTGATGTACAAATAATGATATTAATATATTTTTTTAAGCACTCTTGACACCGTACGCTGCTTCTTAGCGGGGATTTCGGTAATTCTACACAAGATCATAGACACGCGCCGGTACCGAAATCCCCGCCGTACAAACCTGCAAGAGTCAAAAGAATCATTATATTGCTTACTTATTGTGGAAATCAGTCAGAAAGACAAAAACACTATCAACAATATCCCCTTTGGTGACCTAGGTTGAAAAAATTTCACTTAGGCCAGGGATTTCGGTAATTCTACATTCGCCCACCGAGTACCGAAATCCCCCATATTTACATCTGAAAGTGTCAACAATATTATTTGTATTCTTGGTTTTTGGATTTGCTTGAATGTTTACGTGCAAAAAATAATAGTAATGTTAATTATTAAGAACACTTGACAGCATAAGTTGCCTCTTAGGGGGGATTTCGGTAATTCTACATTCGCCTGCCGAGTACCGAAATCCCCCATATTCACGTCTTACAGGGTCAATATGTCATCGGTATGATTTTTCTTGACATTGCATAACTGTTGATGTACAAATAATGATATAAATATTAATTTTTAAGCACTCTTGACACAATACGCTGCCTCTTAGCGGGGATTTCGGTAATTATAAAATGTAGAATAACTTAGATTTCCTAGATCCCGTTTCTTACTCATACTTAAATGGATTCGATGCAGCAATTGACTTCTTGTTCAAAAATCGGAAACATTCAACTGATTTTACTTTGTACATAACCATGATAAATTATGATCGTTTATCGGAGTAACGGTGATTTCGATATCCGAGCGAGCGCATTTAAAACAGGTTGAATTACCGAAATCCCTGTTCTGACACGTTGTTGCTTGGATCAGGTATTGCACACGGTACACGTTCGTTGTTCAGTAGGGCCGGTCTGATTTTTACATTGACATGGAAAAGACGAAAACTTTATACGTGTATCAACGAAAATTCCTAGTAATGTTAGTTTTAAAATTGTGTTTATTATTACAATGTCAATATAATCCACCCCTTTTTTGTTTTTGTCGGCGATTATATGAGCCTTGTCATATGTATAATTATATTCATGAGCGATTATATGATGCATGTACGTAAAGAGTCGTCCCAGATTAGACTGTGCAGTCCGCACAGGCTAATCAGGGACGACACTTTCCGCGTAAACTTATTGGTAAGGAGGGACTTCCTTGAAACTAAAAATACCATAAAAGCGGCAAGTGTCGTCCCTAATTAGCCTGTGCGGACTGCACAATCTAATCTGGGAAGACACTTTACGCACATGCATTAAGCCCAATTTTGTCAGAAAAAGACATATAAAGTTATGGCGATGGTGGTCTTAGATGTGGTGACATACAGTAAACTTATAATAATCAAGAACATTTAAAACGCTCATCATTAAACGAGTTTGACTGACATTGCGCGAAAAATATTTGCGAAATATTTGCGTGAAATCATTCGATTTCAATTTAGTTACTTAGTACACGTGCTAACAGCCAATGTGATGTATTTCATTGCCAATGTCGGTTATTCTTCCCACACTCTGTTTTGGTTTTGACAGTGTATCTTCACAAAGAAACGTAGACGTTACTATAGTTGATACAATAGGGATAAAGATGTCAGCACACTTCAAACTGACATTTATAATAATGATAGTGTAATAATATGAGTTTTAATGCACACCTCGCTTATGCAGTATTCACTCAACGTGTAATGGCACGCGCATTTTATATTATTTGACACTATTAGAAATAATGATTTTAGCACAATCAAATGACAGATTCGTATCAGATTTTAATAATGTGTAATGTATATCGAACCTCTCGCAACGTTCACTGGCACGCGAACATAACCAAATTATTGCCACTATTGCTAGCTATAATTACTACAGTTTGTAAACCAGTTCCGGATAACCAGCAGTTCCGAATAATCTGTGTAATAAATAATAATAATTAAATAATAATAAATAATCTGTATTTAATATTCCATAATGTCCCACTTAAAAATAAAATGATAAGTGTCTAAGGCATACATTTGTTAAATTTAGGTTTTATTTCTTAATATCCACATTCACACTTTGATTATGTTTTATTATTGTATTTGTTATGTACCTGTTTGGAATAAATACAGTGTATTCATTCGGGTCTGCTGGCGTTATGAGAAAGGTCATTTGATGTGAAAAGCTGGGTGTCTGACATAATTATAATAGTTTTTTTATGCACAATTTATGAAACAATGAATATATTGGCGCGCTGGAACATGATTTCTAAATCAAGCTGACATAATAGTATCATTTTTTAATAATGTGTAATTTAATTCGCATCTCTCGCTTTACTCAACGTTCAATGGCACGCGCACTTAACAAAAATATAAAACAATGATTCATTTAGTTTTTAATATAAATTATGTACAAGTATTATGTTATACATTGATCGTTTGTTTTGTTTTTTTAATCAACAAGAAAGAAATAATAAAACTTTGTTACATATAAAGCGCTTTACTTTTGCAAAATGCTACATTAAATAAAGAAATAGTTTTTTTGTTAAGTGGACGTTCTTGGCATTTTTTTGGAATACAATAGGATTTTGACCTTATACTTCATGCAATCCAATTTTTTGGGCGACAAAATTCAGTATTCTGCGCTCGGCCGCTAATGGTGTATTGTAAACATCATATTAGAAACATCATTTCTAAACTGACGGAAGCGGGAGATGCGAATCGGAAATAAAGAAATATCGGCTCGTTTTGTGATGTAGTTTCAGTGATGGCTATTGCTATTCCTGAATAAAAATAATTCTGTATCAGGTTTCTAATTATTAATGGACATAACAATATAGCATCAGTCCTTTAGGCAGTAAACCTATTTTTCGAATACATTTTTAGTTGCCCGTGTATTGACTGATAAAATAGAGATCATCACAGCAGGTTGCTAATACACAACGTAGACTCCCACTATTTTATTCGGTAGTTGAGCGATATGAACTAATAAGATACGGATCGCCCCAGCAGGTTGCTAATACACGCTGTAGACTTCCCCTGTTTTATTATTGTATTTCTATAGTGTATTCATTCGGGTCTGCTGGTGTTATTATAAAGGTCATTTAATGTGAAAATAGGGTTTCTGACATAATTTCAATCGTTTTGTTTTTTACACAATTTATGAAACAATGAATGTATTGGCGCGATGGAACAAGCTGACAGAATAGTATCAGTTTTTAATTATGTTTAATTTAATTCGGATCTCTCGCTTCACTCAACGTTCAATGGCACGCACACTTATCACAATTATAAAAGCATGTTTAATTCTATTGCTTTTTATAAATTATGTACAATTATACATGTTATAAATTGTTATTGTTTTTTACCCAACCAAAAATAGATTATTTGTTATATATAAAGCGCTTTACTTTTGCAAAATGCTACATTTAATAAAGAAATATCGCATTGTTTTTGTTAAGTGGACGTGCTTGACATATTTATAAAAGAGCAGTTTTGTGTAATACGATCGGCCGCTGATGAGTTATTGTAATATATACTATTATGATAAGAAACAGTAGCAGGCTGATAAAAGAACTTATGTATTTATTGAACATGAAAAAAATCATGAACTAAAAATGTTTTGAAATTATAAATTTGCCCAGATTAACTGCATAACATTATTCATCTAGCGGCCAAGTTCATGAATCTGCGCTCGACCGCTGTTAGGTATTTTACTTTATGCATGTTCTCGTAAAAATAATGTTGAATCTTTTTGATTCGTATGTTACGCCATTACTTTGTTATGCATGTGAGGTTGATAGTTTTTTGCAAATACCGATGATATTGAACGAGTTCATAGATTTTTGAAACGAAAACTTTGTCAAAATGAGTCAGTCAGTCAGTCAGTCAGTCAGTCAGTCAGTCAGTCATCCAGTAGTGTTAACACAAAAATGTCCGTTAAAATCAATAGGCGATGGCAACTGTCTTTTTCGTACTGTTAGTATGTTAGTTTCAAATAAGTAATACAATCACATTCTCTTGAGACTGCTTGTTGCTTTAGACTTAATTGAACATTCGGACTATTACAGTAATGAGAACTTTTTCAAGGATTCACGCTTGTTTCAAGCCAATTTTAAGTCTTTACTTCAGGATGCACTCACAATTTATTCTTCATGTGAGCTGGCACACATTTACGCTCTTAGTGCGGTATTGGGAAAAACTTTAAATTCGTACTATCCGCCACAGGTTGATTCATACACATCTTCCCAACCCTATAATCTTAGAATCGTTGGTAGGGGAGTAACGGATATGCATACCGATTTAACACTCATGTGGACAATGTCCCGCTTTGATGTACGCGCTTTCAAACCAAACCATTTCATACCGCTTGTTGACATAACCGGGCCAGATAACATTTTCGTGACAGTTGATGATATGTTAGACATTGACCGAGCATGTTTTAATGACGATTCGCACAATGAGTTTAATGGGACACAATCGGTCGTTGTTGATGATGATGTTGATGATGATTATTGTAATGAGGATGATGATGATACTGATAATGATCGCGAAGGGGATAATGATGATAATTATGGTAAATATCATGGTCAATATGATGATGTAGACCAATCAGTATTGTCTGGTGACAAAACTCTGTGTGATTTAGCGTCCAAATACGACTGTGTCATACATGTTGCAAAAAACCCAGGTCCAGCCGCTAATGTTATTCATGTCGACGAAAATCTAGGAAAAAATAGCGCAAATGATACAGAGAAAACTACTGACCTTGAAGTCGCATATGTAGGCAAATTAGAAAATTCTTTCCTTGAAACTAATAAAGTTATAGCTTTAATAACAAACACTGTCAAGGGTATCGACAAAATTCCACCTGGATTGAAGTCAAATGTTTATTTTGTGATGAATAATGGCGATAACCACCACAAACGTAATAAAAACAAACGATCTTCTTTCAATGATGACTGTGGAGTCTGGGACAGCAATACAGGCGCAAGTCCAAAATCTTTTTATGTAAGAGACAGTGATGGCGACTTAACTATGCTCTATAAAAGAAACGGTCAGTTCTGTACAAGGAAAAAGGAATGCGGTCAATGCGTGTACGAGCCGTTCGAAAATCAACCTGTAGGAAACGAACAGAACAGAACAGAACAGACAGTTTATTAGACTTATACATAAGTACATCGTCTTTAATGCATATAATCATAAATAAAGTAATGTCACGTGTCATTATACTATAGTAAGTAACTAAATTAATAATACATTATATATTTATAAATATGACAATTCAATGAAATTTCGACACAAAATAAGAACAGAGAACAACAACGATTTCGCAAAGAAAAAACATAATAATTTTAAAGGTAGTAAGGACAAACTACATTTCATTTACTATGGTACACATATATATGATACAAAGGAAAAATAAAGAACAAAACAATAATACACATACTATCATGACTGCAAAGTGATACATAAACTTCGCGCATGCGAAGTTGAGAACATTATTAATTCAATTAGTGGTATTTAAAATAGTATTTCGTACAATTAGGGCTTCCTTAACATATTTACATACATTAAGTATTTCAATTTTACATGTTGATATTAATAAATTATGAAACTTGACAACAGATGGGTGCATGTAATAAAAACGTTTAATATATTTTTGTCGTAGTAAACGGTAACATGAACAGACACAAATAAAATGGAACTCATCCTCTATGTCCCGTTGATTACAACAAAGGCAATAACGTTCTTCACGGGGAATATTGTTGCGTGTATATCTCCCGGTCTGTATTCTCAAGGGATGGGCAGAAGCCCTTAATTTTACAAAGTATAAACGTAGACTCTTCGGCAATAAATCTAAGTAATGTTCATATTCAAAAGTAGTTTTAAACATTCTATACATATCTAAAATTGAAATTCCGTTCATATTACCAAACCATTCTTGCTTAAAGGTGTCAATAATTCTGCATTTAAGTTCACATACAAAAGCATGGCTATTAGTTATATTCGCAGACTCAAAACAATAGGAAAAACCGTAATCGTTTAACAATTGTTTAACATTTGCAACCCAATTTTTGCATCCTTTATTACAATCATTTAATGCTTGAATATACACAGTTCGTATAATAATATTATTACTGTTAATAATTTTTAACCAATACTTAACAATTCGTACATATCTATTTACATATAAAGGGTATCTGCCTAGCTCACCATAAACTGTAGCATTACATGTGTTTATTTTCACATTTAACAATCTTTTGCAAAATTTTAAATGAATGCGTTCGATCTCTTTTGATTTATTAAAACCCCATATTTCAGAGGCATAGCAACAAATAGACCCAACAAAAGAATCAAACAACTGACAAAATAATTTCGGCTTAAGATCGTACTGCTTACATTTATAAAGTAAAATATTCATAGCCTTAAGGGCTTTTCCAACAAGGTGTTCTTGATTAAGGTTGAAACTACCAGTGTAATTAAAAACAGTGCCGAGATAATTAAAATTGTCGACGATTTCTATAGTTTGGCCATTATATGTCCATTTTTCATCTTGTCGAATTTTACCCCTTTTGCGAAAAACCATTATTTTTGTTTTTGAAGTGTTCACATTTAGCCCCCAAGAATTACAATACAGATAAAGGTTATTTAAATGGTTCTGTAGTTCTTCTGGTGATTTACCTACAATAGCCATGTCATCCGCAAATAACAATAAAATTAAAGTTATGTCGTTTATATTTAAGCCAGACAAGGTGCTATCTTGTAAAAAAAGTTCCAAATCTTCTACAAACAGTGAAAAAAGAATCGGGGACATTACCTCCCCTTGTCTGAGACCGACAGCATAACTAAAGTAGTCAGAATATGATGTACACGACTTATTTGTCTGTCTGCAAAGATATTATGTCACACTCAAGCTTGACCGACGTTACAAAAAACGAGTGTCTTGGTTAACAAACAATGGGACTGACAGTAGTTTGGCGGTTGTCGAGTACTTAGGAACCTTTCCCGGACTCGCCCCTCATGGTAATGCAAAATGCACGTCGGAGTACACGAGAACTCCGCAATTAGTCATGGACGATATCGAAGCAATGATACCAAAAGACAAACCAAAGGTTATCTACAACAAGTTAAAAGATAAGTACGACGATCTCGAATGTCCCTCTGGAACGCAACAAATTCGTGACAAAAAGAAATACGTATTGTCCAAAGACCGACCGCATGCATCGCGAAATAACATCGACGATCAAATCATAACTCTAGAAAATATGGTTACCGACAATCACGAGTTTGTGCGGTCCATTATTAGGACAAGCAATAGAACACCGACAATAATTTGTTACACTGACGAACAAATTATGGAACATAGTTGTGTATATATTTATTTCATTTTTTTATTCTTTCTATCTTTTATTCTAACTACACTACCTCCTTTGCACATGTATATGTAACATAGTTGTATATATATATTTTCTTCTTTTTTTTATTCTATCTTTCTATCTTTTTTTCTAACTATACTACCTTCTTTGCATATGTATATGTAACATAGTTGTATATATATTTTTTAAATATTTGTACTGTATGTTTTTGTGATATGTACCACTTATTATGTATTATATTTTTATATACACATTCCGGCCAAAATGCCGGTGTATGTCCTGGATTTTTTTTTTAAATATTATTACATTCTACTAAATTCTGATTTGGAATTGAGGATAACACATTCATTGACAGACAAGCTTGTCTAAATCTGTGCAGTTTTATTTCAAAACAACATCTGCAAATTTTAACGTCTTATTTATATAGTTCGGCCTAAGTTTTTTTTAAGTTCAAATTCAAAATTTGGCTCTTTCAAGAGGTGGCCTCCACGTGGCAAGAGCTGGGCAACATATTCATTATGTTGGCAAACAACCTCGTTTATATATAGAGAGAACTTGAGTGCTTTGCAGTGATTTAGTGCTGTGCAGGGGTGATAGGCTGTATGACTCATTTTCTTGACACCTGACGGTTTGTACAGCGGTTTAAGTTCTTGTGTGGATTTACCGAAATCCCCGCTAAGAGGCAACATATGCTTGCTTAATAATTAACATTAATATCATTATTATCACTACTATAAGAAAGTACTATAATGCTTTCTTTATGCTTAGTAATTAATACTAATATCGTTAAACTTGTTGCTTACCGGTGTATTGATGCAGTCGATAACGAGCACCCCGCCGGGACTACAGTAGGGTGCTAATACACACGTGTACCGTGTGCAATACCCGATCCAAGCAACGACGTGTCAAAACGCGGATTTCGATAATTCAACCTGCAGCGTACGGAGTGCTCAAAAATTAATATAAATATCATTATTTGTACAGTTATGCGATGGCAAGAAACAATCATACCAATGACATATTGACCATATAAGGCGTGAATATGGGGGATTTCGGTACTCGGCGGGCGAATGTAGAATTACCGAAATCCCTGGCCTAAGTGATAATTTTTCAACCTAGGTCACCAAAGGGGATATTGTTGATAGTGTTTATGTCTTTCTGACTGATTTATACAATAAGTAAGCAATATAATGATTCTTTTGACTCTTGCAGGTTTGTACAGCGGGGATTTCGGTACCGGCGCGTGTCTATGCTCTTGTGTAGAATTACCGAAATCCCCGCTAAGAGGCAGCGTACGGTGTCAAGTGTGCTTAAAAATTAATATTAATATCATTATTTGTACATTAACAGTTATGCGATGGCAAGAAACAATGATACCGATGACATAGTGACCCTGTAAGGCGTGAATATTGGGGATTTCGGTACTCGGCGGGCAAATGTAGAATTACCGAAATCCCCGCTACGACGCAGCGTATGGTGTCAAGAGTGCTTAAAAATTAATATAAATATCATTATTTGTACAGTTATGCGATGGCAAGAAACAATCATACCAATGACATATTGACCATATAAGGCGTGAGTATGGGGGATTTCGGTACTCGGCGGGCGAATGTAGAATTACCGAAATCCCTGGCCTAAGTGATAATTTTTCAACCTAGGTCACCAAAGGGGATATTGTTGATAGTGTTTTTGTCTTTCTGACTGATTTCTACAATAAGTAAGCAATATAATGATTCTTTTGACTCTTGCAGGTTTGTACAGCGGGGATTTCGGTACCGGCGCGTGTCTATGCTCTTGTGTAGAATTACCGAATCCCCGCTAAGAGGCAGCGTACGGTGTCAAGTGTGCTTAAAAATTAATATTAATATCATTATTTGTACATTAACAGTTATGCGATGGCAAGAAACAATGATACCGATGACATAGTGACCCTGTAAGGCGTGAATATGGGGGATTTCGGTACTCGGCGGGCAAATGTAGAATTACCGAAATCCCCGCTACGAGGCAGCGTATGGTGTCAAGAGTGCTTAAAAATTTATATAAATATCATTATTTGTACAGTTATGCGATGGCAAGAAACAATCATACCAATGACATATTGACCATATAAGGCGTGAGTATGGGGGATTTCGGTACTCGGCGGGCGAATGTAGAATTACCGAAATCCCTGGCCTAAGTGATAATTTTTCAACCTAGGTCACCAAAGGTGATATTGTTGATAGTGTTTTTGTCTTTCTGACTGATTTCTACAATAAGTAAGCAATATAATGATTCTTTTGACTCTTGCAGGTTTGTACAGCGGGGATTTCGGTACCGGCGCGTGTCTATGCTCTTGTGTAGAATTACCGAAATCCCCGCTAAGAGGCAGCGTACGGTGTCAAGTGTGCTTAAAAATTAATATTAATATCATTATTTGTACATTAACAGTTATGCGATGGCAAGAAACAATGATACCGATGACAGAGTGACCCTGTAAGGCGTGAATATGGGGGATTTCGGTACTCGGCGGGCAAATGTAGAATTACCGAAATCCCCGCTACGAGGCAGCGTATGGTGTCAAGAGTGCTTAAAAATTAATATAAATATCATTATTTGTACATCAACAGTTATGCGATGCCAAGAAACAATCATACCAATGACATATTGACCATATAAGGCGTGAGTATGGGGGATTTCGGTACTCGGCGGGCGAATGTAGAATTACCGAAATCCCTGGCCTAAGTGATAATTTTTCAACCTAGGTCACCAAAGGGGATATTGTTGATAGTGTTTTTGTCTTTCTGACTGATTTCTACAATAAGTAAGCAATATAATGATTCTTTTGACTCTTGCAGGTTTGTACAGCGGGGATTTCGGTACCGGCGCGTGTCTATGCTCTTGTGTAGAATTACCGAAATCCCCGCTAAGCGGCAGCGTACGGTGTCAAGAGTGCTTAAAAAATTCTTATTAATATCATTATTTGTACATTAACAGTTATGCGATGGCAAGAATCAATGATACCGATGACATAGTGACCCTGTAAGGCGTGAATATGGGGGATTTCGGTACTCGGCGGGAAAATGTAGAATTACCGAAATCCCCCCTAAGCGGCAACTTATGCTGTCAAGTGTGCTTAATAATTAACATTAATATTATTTTTTGCACGTAAACATTCAAGCAAAGCCAAAAACCAAGAATACAAATGATATTTTTGACACTTTCAGATGTAAATATGGGGGATTTCGGTACTCTGTGGGCGAATGTAGAATTACCGAAATCCCCGCTACAAGTCCATATTTTTCAAAAGAAGTGAGATATTGTTGTTTAGTTTTTGTCTGTACCTCTTCTTTCTAATATCAAAAAGCAACCCAGATGATTTTTTGACACTTGAAGAGCTTTACAGCGGGGATTTCTGTTCCTGATCGTGCTTGTGAAAACATGCACTATGGATTCATACTCGGAATCCCAATAATTATGTATATATTTTAGTTTTTCACTACCAAACATGGAACAAAAACAATTTTTCATCAGTGAATTGATAGTATTTTGCAATATTCTATCTTAATATCCGCCGTATTTTGATAAATAATAAATATTATTGGGGATTTCTGGGGATTTCTGGGGATTTCGGGCTCGGAATCCCAATAATTATGTATATATTTTAGTTTTTCACTACCAAACATGGATAAAAACAATTTTTCATCTGTGAATTGATTGTATTTTGTAATATTCTATCTTAATATCCGCAGTATTTTGATAATTAATAAATAGTATTGGGGATTTCTGGGGATTTCTGTGGATTTCTGGCTCGGAATCCCAATAATTATGTATATATTTTAGCTTTTCACTTCCAAACATGGATAATAACAATTTTTCATCAGTGAATTGATTGTATTTTGCAATATTCTATCTTAATATCCGCAATATTTTGATAAATAATAAATATTATTGGGGATTTCGGGGGATTTCGGGGGATTTCTGGGGAATTCGGGTGATTTCGGTAATTACGGGGATTTTGGTATTTCTACACACCCATTTTTGCGTAGCAGACAAGATCATGTAATTTATTTAAAGAATGGCTTTGTTCAAGTTCGGATTTTTGTCCGACAAATCAGTTAAAAAAAAAAGCATCCGACGCTTAACTGACACGAAACGTAAATATGAAGAAACACGAAAACGTCAATTTTATCCTAGATGGAAAATCGAGTCAGTTCCCATGGCGTGAATTTGACGAAGATAAGCAAAAAAAGGGTTATTTTATTGTTTTACTCTATGCATAAAAAAATCTGGTGTTCACTGATTATTAGCTGATAAATCCTGATTAAACAGTTACATGACACAATTGTATTCATTTGCTATGTCATTTATGGTCTAGTAGACATCGGGTTCGGGCTAGTACATTTTAAGAGGAGCTGGTCTGACGGTCTTGCTGTAAAAAAAGTTAATGTCGAACCCTGTACATGTGTATCATGTTAATATTGATATGTTTCTATCCTGATTTACTTGAAGACCCCAATATCAACGAATAAAAAACACCATGACATCTGTACTTTAGGTTTCATCTGCAGAAATTCTCTTTATGGACCACAACCAATCTTTTCATCATGAGCAAGTCAGATGACCGAATGAAGACATCAATATGAGCTCTACACCGACTAGCTCTACTCGGTACCGACACAAACGGATTATTATAATCTCGGGAACATGATGATGATATACAAGATGATGTACATGTATGATGATAATAAGGACAAAAACGACGATGAGGGCTATGATGATGACATCAATTATGTTTATGCTGATGCTGGTGGTGATCGCGTGCGGATGATGATGTTGGTGATACGTGGGGATGCTGATGTTGGCGATACGTAGGAGGATGGTATTTGTGCTATCTAAGCACTTTTTTCAGATATGGCATGGCACAACAATAAGACTATTTCAGACTTCGCCAACAACACATGGTCGAAGTGTCATAGAAAATCGAACAATTATGCATGGTCATTAGACATTCTGTATTGTGAAGATATTTGTATCGATGTGTTTAAAACGTAACGTGTCATTTCACATTATTTAATGTATATTATTAGTAATATTGACACGTTTTTGCAGACTTCTTGTTGTTCTTCATGACTTTAGTATTGTTGCATTGCTAAGGCGATAACATTTAGTTTTGATTAATAAATGACCAAACAAGCAGCGATGAAAAATTGCATGTTTTCATCTTGAAGATTGCAAATGTACGAAAGTATATGTAATATAGCAAGGGTTGTAATCACAGTGCATTTTTACCAAAAGTATGATTGGGTTGCCTTTCTTGTTGATATTAGCACAGGTCATTGTGAAACGTGAAAGAAGCAGTGTAACAAAATCTCTCATTTCGAATTCGCATGAGATCCTGGTAAGTACGATGTTCACTGAAAAGCAAATACATGCAAAATATTGAAGTTTTACATGGATGTAAAGTGTATTATTTGATGTTTATGTTTTCAGTAGAGCTCGCAATAACAATTTTATGATCGGTGCTGATATACAAATCATATAACACTACTCCGTCATATTAAATTACTTCAATTTTTTTTGTTTAATTTAAATTTTTATTTTTAAATTCTTATTTAACAACATTTTTCCGGTCCGTTGAAATGTAGACGCCAAAAAGAGGAATTAACGAATGCAAATACCAGTCTAAAATGTTTACAAATTTCTTGAAACATTTATGCTGATGCAAGTATGTACATGTATTTTGAAGAGCGAAAACTATGTTTAAGCGGATGTTGCTAGAAAAATCATCAACATTCTAGGAATTGGAAGATGCATGAATCATATGAGCTAGAATAATATAATACATTCAATGATTATTTATATTAAATAGGATTAACTAGATCAATATTAAGAGCGATTTCGTCAATTAGTTTAATTTACATAATATTTCACACTGCTGTTAATCTGCTTTCTTAAGAACAAACTGTGTCCATTATTGACGGAAGAACATTTTCATAAATTATGGTATTCCGAACCATATAGTTCGATGTGATTTAACGCAATGACGACATACATATTAATTACGTTCAAATGAAACGAAGGCATCAGTTAAATGATGTATTTCAAGCGGCATTAAACAATGAGCAAATTGTTAGTAAATAAATTATATTATCGCGTAAACTGCTATTTAACATACCACAAAACTGCATAATATGTCCAATCATACAATCTAGATCATTAAATGAAAATATTACTACAATCCATACCGAGTACTGTGAACAGTTTTTTTAATAAGCAAAATATAATAGTTAGTTAAATACCACAAAGGAATTCTTGAATTCTATGATTACACTATCGTCACTGCAAATGAATAAACTGCTCTGAATGGACAAAGCTTGGGACCGTTTTAAATAGTGTCGTTTGTAAAACCGATGTCTGAGAAGTAGTATCTATATGTAAGAAAGAAATATTATAATCATCTATATCAAAATCATAAAATAACAATTATATTTCAAGTGTATTAAGATTATATATTTATTTGAAAAAATATAATGGTAATCAAAGTTGTTTGTAAAAATATTCACGGAAATAAACGAAACCAAACAAATACCATGTGTGTACAATATGCTGGCTCCTCAACTAAAACAACAACAAGATACAACACATTGCAACCAACACATGCGTCAGAAGCGGGGATTGACTAAGGGTCGCTCATGTGAGATGCTGTTGTGCACACCACTGCGCTAACCGAACAGCCGTTTTAGTAGAGCACCAAGAGCGCTCCATGTCGCGGGATATACTTTGTACTAAAACCCAAGGTTCTCTTACTGGTGACGTCTTGGTAACTACAATGCAATAGAGTGCAACACTACACCGACGGGAAGCATACCCTCGAGAGTTTCCGTGGAGCCGCACAGAAATGGTTCGTTGATCGCTTGAGACTAAACGTAAACCGTAACGCACTCCGTCGATTGGGTAAACTGACGTGCCTTTAGCTGACTTATGCGGTTGCAGCCTTTTTGTAGACGTCTGTCTAAGTTTTCTGACTATAAAGAATAACCACTACTCCGTTCAACGTTCATTGCGTTGATCTTAGACATCGGTGTTTCTTCATATTGCGCAGTAAGACCGATTAATCAAATAAAATCAGTTAAGTGAAAGTTCCACTTATATCCCCCCAAATATCGTGTTAGCAGGTTTTCCTAGCTTTATTTCGTAAACTGGTTTTATTATACGCGAGTCTATACGCATGACTGATTCCTTATTGTGGTGTGGTGATTTGAGTGCCTCTAGAGCTATACCAGCGGGAGTCTAAACTTCTAAGTGGGCTTCCCAAGTTGGAGAGTAGTGGTCAGACTTGTATCACCCACCTTTGCTCGAGGCCAATAGGTCAATCAAATCGGAAAACCAAGGACGGGAGACGCGCTAAAGCATTGGCTGGTTTGTCTCATACGACAAGAACAATACGAAAAATAAACCACAGCTCACGACGGATGCACGGGGCCAAAGTCCACATAACGATGGTGCAACGCTTTCTACTCCACTTATGGCAACAATAGATTGTTGTATGATGGTGTCCTGCGTATGCCAGATCTTTGAGTAATCGACAATAAGGATAGTATACGCAAGGTATTTCCTGATTAAATAAAATATGTAAAAAAAAAACAGAAATCGTAAAAATATGTTTTCCATATTTCTCTCTATATTTGTGAACGCTTAGTAAATATGATCGAAAGTCGCCCTCTTGTTCGAAAACTTAAACTGAAATAGCACACACAATTTTAGAGTAGGCATAACAAAGGGTCAGGTGGGATCGTGGTATAAATTGTTTTCTCCTAATTTATTTTAACAAGCCATATATCGACGTAAAGCGCACAGAACGTGGTTATGGAGCATTAATGTTAAGAATGTAGTTTTTTACTCTGAGTGTATGCTTCTATAGTGATATTATGTATAGAAAAAAGTAACACGTCGAGCTAAATTTTCCACAATGATTTGAAGAACATTTCACAAGTTATAGTTCCACTCGTAATACCTACGTTTGAAAGTACGATAGTGATAGAAGTCCTAGACATTAGAATATTATTTATATGCCTATGGTAGCAGTAAAAAAATAGGGTTGTAAAAGGAGAAGACGTGACAATTATTGTGTACATTTCAGTACTTATACGGCAAATTATATTGTTTTTTGAAAATGTTTTCTAAGCATTTCACTATTATTTGCAAGGGCGTTGCAATTACGCTGATATTGAGCAACTTATATAAAAAGAAAATTACCTCAATGATATTGGAACGAAATGTGGGGGGCACGAATTGATAAAAACTGCTACTTTCACGACAACATAAAAATATTGATACTTAAGTCTTAAGAGCGTGACATCACAACGAGGGAAAATTGCGTCTAACTTACAAAAATGTCCTTTCTGTAACCAACACGATATAAACTGAGGTAGGCCCTTCTTTACATAAACTTATATTATTTGTTGTCCGTGTATTTATTTATAAATCATTACATTTTACTACAGTATGACAATGTGGTGATTCGCCCCATGGTTATTTCGATCCGTTTGCAGAGCCTTATCTACAAAACTTCAGTTTACAGGTTGTATATTTTATTGACCCCCTGCTGAGATTTATTTACTCAACTTATGGTTTCTGTAATAACATTTTAGTTCAATTACTCTTTCTCTAGAAACTTTATTAGACCTGTTAGCGGAAAACAATAAGTGTTAGCTCATGAGCCCGGGGCGATTATATTGGGTCCATACAATCACCAAAAAAGACCAAAAAACATTCAATTTCTCTATATATACATGAAAGTATTCTATTAGGGCCGTTTTTAATGGATGGCAAAGATGTATATATTTTGTCAATAACGACTTCATTAAATATTGATTTACGTTTAAATATAAAGCACAAGAGTATTTTATGGCCACCGAAAAGCACTCCCTAGTCAGCACAGAATCACCTAAAAGCACTCAATTTCTTTCTCTATATATAAGGTAGTTTTCCAACATAATGAAATGTTGCCCAGCTCTAGCTGAAATAATTCGCGTTCAGAATAAATCTGAACGCTAAAACTCCGGTCTGCAAAAACCATAACGAAAATTAAATACAATACTATTATATCAATATGCTTAAAATTGCAAAAGAACATAACCAACTCATAAAGTTTTAGTTAATTAGTCCATTTTTACCTCAAATAGCGTCAAATTGAAGTTAAAAGGCATCATTTGTTTCAGTTAAACTTCTGCTTAAATCGCAATACAATCACTGACCTCTCGCCATGTTATGAAATATTTAAATATCAACCAATCAGAAGAAGGCATACGGTGTAATAGGCTGCGTTATCGATTAAAATCTACCTGCCGTATACAGCGGGCACAGCGATTGGAATTGAAAATGTGAGTAGTGTGTTGATTTAAATTGGTCAGGCGTGCAAAATTGAAAGAGTCATTACATAATTCTTACGGAACATTATTGAGAAATGAATTATCTACACAGGTATGTAAATATTATTGCAATCCGTTGATATTAACTGTCTGATATCGGGGCTTGAATGTTGCGCACCAAATTCCTTGCGCATCAATATAGACAAAGAAGGAAAACTCTCGCTATTAAAAAGATAGAGTGGACTATTGACGCCAAGAGTCTGCCAAAGAAAAAATCATCAAAAGACTCTTAAGGCGGCAATTTATATTGACTAGCCCAGCTCTTGCCACGTGGAGGCCACCTCTTGTAACATAAACATACGCAAAGAAGGTAGTAAAGTTACATAATTCAAGATTATGATTATAATAATAAATGTGAACAATGATAAAATAAACCACTAAAACCAAGTATGATTACTATTAAAATTTATAAAGAAATATACAAGACGGGGCATTTAACTAGTGTTTCATTTATTTCATGATAGAAATATCAACAGAATGCACAGATAAACTATCAGCTGAGTTTTACTTACACCACAACTGATTGAAGGTGTTAATGCTGTTATCTTATCAGCGGGTAAAATTGCATCCGCAGGGTTTTTTGGGGGCCCGATTTAACAGCCGAAATTTGGCTATATTCCCAATCGCAAAAAGTATACTTTTTTCCCAAAATTTGCCAAACAATTCCCAACTGGAAAAAAAACCCGCTTATGACATCAACAATTTCGCTTTTAACTAAGCGTAGTCCGATCCGGTTTCGTACGGGTTTTATACTATACCTCAATTTGGAGAACGTCGGCATTATTCGTGTGCACGCTATTCTCCGTGTTGCTAAGGCGCTTATTATATTTGCGATGAAATTCAAGCGTTTTGTGATTCGGCTGAATGGAAAACAAAGATGTTGCACAATTCGAAATATTACGTGAAAAAGATTCCTAATAAACAGGGTTGGCATATTGACCGGTCAACTGAGTATTGACCGGGCCGGCGGTCAATACCCGGTTAAAACCGGTCAATACTGGTCATTACTGGTCTTTACTGGTCAATACTGGTCGATTGAAAATTGTAGCATTTAAACATTACAAAGGAGCCATTTTATATTAAATCAATAATTATTCTGTAATTGATAAACTTTTTGCTGTGTTATTTTTTGTAAAAAAAATCTTTAAAGCTGTAAAAAGTTACTTCTTTATTATTTATGGAAACAGCCTCAAATACATAAGGACTAAGGCAATATCTTTATCTCAGTGTATCACATCTGTTACTAAAGTACTATTGTAGGTACCATTGCATTTCACTTATCTATTGATATATCTATTTGATAAGCAGATGGACAAACAGAACTCTTGTGTATTCTAGGGTTATAAATCTGGCCTCTTAGTTGGTAATAAAATGCATGCAGTGTTATGTCTCTGATATTGACAATTAAGCAAATCTGCCCTTCGGCTATTTCATATCACTCACACAAAAGAAGATTACATTGTACTTACTATTAATTTAATAGTTACTTCTAACTTGTTTCCTTTCTGTATTAAGAGGGTTTTTTCCCTTTCATATTAAAAAGTTCAATTGGTATTCAAATGAATAAACAATCAAAGTTCTTGATTTTGCCAACAAATAATGTTTTCCAATTGTGGGTCTACTCTTCTTTTCAATTATTTTTTTCTTTTAATAATTATTTCTTATTATGTTTTTATATTCTTATATCAATAAAAAAAAGTTTTTTACACTGTTTTGTTTAAAAAGTATTTAAAGAAATCAATGCAAGAATACATGACAAGTAAGGATTGTGTCAAAAAGGTGCCATTTAAGGCCCTATTATCAGTTTTGGGTGCCCCAACCTGTATAGGTGAGAAGACTGTTAGAAGACTGTGGGGACAGTGGGGTATGAGGAACAACACATACACCAGAGCTCCAGATAAGGTTTTGTGAAATTCTTAAATTACTACCAGATTTTCAAAAAGAATTCTTCACTCTGAAATTTTATTCTTAACGTTACTACTAAGTTTTGGAAAATAATTCTTATTTTTTCAAAATGACCTAAAAGTAAATAATAATGGTTATTTTCATGCAAAAAAAATCAAAATAAACATAATAACAACTTTATTTATACGAGTTAAACAGTGTCTTTTCAGTATTATACAATTTTATTTTTTAAATACCTTTATATGCCCAAACTGTGCTTTAATTGCATGCCTTAAATGAATTTCTACATATTACACAATTGAAACGAGTCTCCCCTTTAATCTTTTCAACGATTAGCCACGGGACTTGTCCCTTCCACTTGTTCAATGTTTTTTGTGTGTTTAAGTTTGGACCCATCGTGTCGCGTTTTTGTTTAGCTTTTCCGACTGTGTCGGCAACTGAACATACAACATCGTATAAGATCTTTTCTATAATGTCTTTCTAAACATTTAACATCGGCTCACTTTCCGAACAATATGTTAAAAGCGTGATTTTGGAAGCTTTGCAGTTTTTTAGAACGCTCTCTGGGCGCCGCCAGTGTTTTTTGACAGATAGACTGTATACGCCGCCTTTATTGGAAAAAATGCGCTTTGTTAAACAAACCCGATAACCATTCTATATAAGCACCACAAAGATCTTTAATAAGCGAAAAGAACTCAATAAAAATCGATACGAACCGATGTTAAAATAATATTCGTAACTTGATTTTGTAATTCTTAATGGTACGACAAGATTTTAAAATAAATACGTAACGGACTTGAAAATAATTCGTAATTACGAAAATACGACCCTTATCTGGAGCTCTGATACACAGTAATTTACAGGTTCTTGTTGAATCAAGCACAGAATTATCTGAGCATCATAATTCATTAGAATTGAAAAAAAGTTCAATCGACCAGAAAAATCCAATTGACCAACTTTGACTTATTTGCAAAATTTTGAGAGATTGGCCTACAAATTGCATGAACAGGTATAAAATAGTGGGTATTAATAGCTTAAGACATTATTGGCAACATGTCTGTTTAATTTATATTATCAATATTGTTTAATTAGGCATGGAATATAAATTAAAATTGGGGGTAAAGTTCAATTGACCAGTATTGACCAGTAATGACCACTTCGGGAGTATTGACCGGGGCGGTTTTAACCGGTAAAAACCGCCGGTTAAAACCGGGGGCGGTCGATTGGTGCCAACCCTGCTAATAAAAAACCTGGCGGCTTAACAAAAACTGTTGATTTTTTTAAGCAAGCGTCATTAAATAAACAAACATCATCAAAAAGTTAAAGTCCTCCCATGAGACTCCTTCCATTGTTAATGATAGTAATTTAATAACAAGTGACTCGTTTGCATCGTCATCATTGATTTCCTAAAGCAAAGTGCTGACTGATGTTCAACATTTTGAAAGCATTCATTCTTCAGAAGAAGATGATGCGCCTCCTAATAAAATGGTGCCTGATGTGACTGAAGACTTTGTGTGAACTTTTTATGTGGAAAACTGTTGATCATGATGTTTTTGTGGTGTTTGTGATTAAAGATGTTGAACTCATTCATGTGGTTTTAAATCCCATTTTATTTTCCCAATTTCTTGAAAATGCAGATAAAATTCCCAATTTCAAAGCCATGGGCTATCTTCCCAATACGCTGAAAAAAAACACTGCTCTGATTGAAGGTGATAATCTGATTACCCGCTGCGCACATGCGTTAATATGATAAAAATCCTTTTGCTACATGTACATGTGTACTGGTACACATCCGAGCATAGAATGTATCATAACAAGTTGTTAAAAATGTACAGCAACTTTTTCTTTAAATAAATAATGCAGATATAACAATTTAACAATTGCAGTGTGTGTTTAGGAAGCTATTAGCCAGGGCTCTTAATTGAAACTTGCACAATTCAATTAACAAAATCAGTTTTGCAAAAACTGTATGATGCTTCTTACAAACCATTGCAAGTAAAAAATTGACTTAACACTAAACAACTCCGTTAAACATCGCAACGTGTCATTTAATAAATATTTTGTAACCTTTCATTTTTAAAATTCAGCCATCTATTTCAAAGAGAGATAAACATGAATGTGAACAAGTTTAAGCAGCCCCAAGTCAATCTGATCCTATTGGAAACATTTCATATTTAATAGACTAGTGAATGTCAATATGTGTACAAACTGTATTCCATAGCTGTTTTCTTTTACACAAACTTCAACAATCACATGCATTTATTAGCAAAAAAACACAAAATATATTATTGCCTTATAGTTCACACAGTAAGGCCCACAACTGTCAAATTTAACTGAACATTTATAAATGCAGTCTATAAGGACCAGCATTAAAACAGTTAAGCTATTATTTCATTAAAATGTATGCGTGGTTTAAACTAGCATGCCCACTTGGTCGATGCTATTTAAGGACGTATGGTGCAGTTTTAATGAAAATGTTGTTATATCTAGAATTTGGTAATTTTTGGTATTTATCTAGAACCGTCTATTGTGCATAGAAAAGTAAAAATACAAATCATGGGTAACCGGTGTTGTTAATTTTTATTCGCACTTTAACTACACGCCTATTTTAGCATAATCATTTTAACAAATACGGTAAACACTGTATTATGTGAATTGGGAATAAGACATCTAACTGGGAATGGACATCATTTTGGTGATTTTCTTAAAACTAAACTATTCATTTCATAATCTTGGCTTTAATATACCATAAAAAAGTAGTAAATTAAAGAGAACACTGTTAAAAAACAACCTCTATTTCTCTCAAAATATATCATACTGGTTCAATTTGATTGCACATATCTTTTCTTAAAACAAAATCAATTGAATGACAAATGTTTTTTTATTAGTTTTTAACATCTACGAAAACATCAACAAAATACATATGAAAATTAACAAAATGCACACAAGTCATTTTTATTTTTACATGCCTTATCTAGATTTTGTCAAAATTTTAAAAGTAGGTTAATAGAGCATCCAACTGAAAACAAGATTTATACTGTACATTTTAAGGGGCATAGCGTCAATTAATTGTAATTATTAGCATGGCTTGCCCAATATATTGCGATATACCAATGCAAAAGTAGATTTAAATGTAAATGAAAACACACATTATGTGTAGCAAGATCAGTAAAATTAAAACTTTACAACCCACCCCACACCCCCCAAAAAGATGTATAGAATACATTTAAAGAGGCATATCAACGTTATTTAATTGTAATTCTTTACATGACTTGATCAATGTATTGCTGTATGCCAATGCAAATGTAGTTTTAAATTTAAATGGAAACACAAATAATTAGTAATACCCTTCTCGAAAAAGTGCACTAAATGCGCATTTAATGCGCATTAAATGCACATTAAATGCGCATTTAATGCGCATGTTATTCGCACCGTATTTTTTGCTTAACAAGTGCATTTTATTCTGTTAAAAAAAACACTTTTTACTAGTGTGTTTATACATTTAAGTGTATTTTTTCCACAAAATAATACACTTAAGTGCGTTTATTATGATAATAAGTGCGCTTAAGTTTATTTTTAAGTGCATTTATACACTTGAGTGTATTTTAAGACATACAAATAATGCACTTCATGGTAAAAGTAATTTTTTTAAAGCGCATTAATACACTTGAGTGCATTTCCAGTCATTCAAATAATACACATTACAGAATTGAAAGCAAATTATTTAAGCGCATTAATACACTTGAGTGCATTTCCAGTCATACAAATAATACACTTATCAGTAACTAAAGTAATCTTTCAAGTGCATCAATACACTTGAGTGTATTTTAACTCATACAAATAATACACTTCATGGAGTATTCAAAGTGAATTTTTTAAGCGCATTAATACACTTGAGTGCATTTCCAGACATACAAATAAAACACTTCATTGAGTATTCAAAGTGAATTTTTGTAAGCGCATTAATACACTTGAGTGTATTTCCACTGATACAAATAATACACCTTACAAAATTAAAAGTGAATATTTTTAAGCGCATTAATACACTTGAGTGCATTCCCGGTCATACAAATAATACACCTTACAGTATTAAAAGTGAATTTTTAAGCGCATTAATACACTTGAGTGCATTTTCAGTCATACAAATGATACACTTTTTAAAGTGTTGGAAGTGAATTTTTTAAGCGCATTATACGCTCAAGTGTACTTTTCATCACTTCAAATTAATATGCTTAAAAATTAACCAAATTTAAAAAAAATCCCAGCATTTTGAAGTCAGCATTCATTCTTTAAAGGGGCTTGTTCACACTTAAATTGCATTTTTTGAAGTTTTTCATTTAATGCTTTAAATTCATAAATTTAAACATCCCAAATAACGTGCTCCAGACTGTATAAAACAAAAATAAAGTTAAAATAAGAAAGAAAAAAGTAAGCCGCACCAAGGCTCGAACCACTGACCCTTGGATCGTTTTTTTCCCCGACTAAATATAGATTTTAAATGTAAATTTAAATATAAACACGCATTGTGACAACAACAACAACAACAAATATGGCGGAATCTGTATTGTCAAACACAGAAGAAGAAGGTAAAATATGTTTTTTATTGTAAAACTCAATAGTGCGTATGATTTTCTTTTTATAAAAGTAGATTAAAATAGTATAACTGATCAAATGATTCGTTTTCGTTCCATAAGTATATGCATATACATCACAGAACGAGTAAATACTGATTCTCTCGTTTACACTTGAGTTACAGACAGAGACTTAAATTAAAAGCCAAGTTGAATACAGAATTAACTTTAGTATTCGCGCAAATAAATTAAATTTATCATTAGCCTTGGAGTACTGAGATCATTTAAACAGTACAGTATCTTTTTCTTTCCTCATAACTGACAGTGACAACATTATTTGTTGGCAGGCAATTCAAGATGCTGTGCATTTATTGACATATTCATTATTGTGTGTTATATGACAATGACATTTATTATTAACTAAAATGCATTTGAATGGTACTGGTAGTTTATTAATTTAAACCCAAAACTCATAGTTAACCCTTTAAGCGCTGGAACCAAATTTTGAAGGCCTTTGCAAACAGTTTGGTTCCAGATGAGACGCCACAGAACGTGGCGTCTCATCAGGATCCAAACTGTTTGCTATTTTGATAGTATTCTTTGGAAAAAAATCAAAGAAATGGCTAATTTTAGAAATTCAGCGGATGACATATAGCAGATGAAAAATTTCCCAGCATGCAAAGGGTTAATGTATTTATATCAGTTTCTTCTGCACAGCTATTTTATAAATAAACTGAATAACCAAAATATTTTTGAAAATAGTAACACAGTTTAGTAATTCATGGCATCAAATGCATGTATCTGGCGCCAGACAACTGGCCCCAATACCAACTTGCCCCAAAACAAACTCACATCAAAGATATGGTCACTCGCTCCAACCAAGAGACAACTCGCCCCAATTTATTTTCGTGCATCTTATTGTTTCTTTATTTAAAGTATTTTATCTTTATATTCTTTGTTTATTTAGCAAAGCACGTATATATTTTGATAAATGTGTATTTCAACAGTACATTGTATTTTGAATAAATCAAATACAGGTCATCTGAAATGCATGTATCATTATATTTGTAAAAGCCAAGAATATTCTGGATATTCCTCTTTTTTCAATTGTTTTGAATATCCTCAAGATTTGATTTCCTGAATGTTGAAGAAAACTTATTAGATAATAATACCACATATTTACAACTCACTTTTTTAATAGAGACCATAAATAGTTTTAAAAAGTGGTTTAAATTGTGTATTTACTTTTTCAATAGGATACAACCATAATTAAACCAAGAAGTTTATGAAGAAGGGATCACTGGATTTTGTCACTTTGGTACAAGAAACAGAAAAGGTATACTTATTTAGCTGCATTTTTTTTCTGTTGATTTCATTTGAGAATATTGAAATAATTTGTAGATAATGTTTTCAGATATTCAGGCAAGTTGAGATTTCATTAAAAAATTTTTTTATGTCATTTCACAATATTCTTGAATGGAAACAGAAAAAAACAGTTCAACGAACTAATTGTTGATATATAAAACAAAGTCTTTGTATGTAAAAGAATTTAAAAAATGATCCTACACTACATTAGGTGAATATTGAAATTTTACAAAAAAATCTGACAGGAATGTTAAAAAATGGTGTCATGAAAAATAAAAAATTCTATATGTACATGTAGCTACATCTTGTGTCAAATTCTTAGCTTTATGTTCAAAACATTTATTGTTAAATGCAGAAATGTCTTTTCAAGGATATCATAGACCACCTTACTTATACGGAAGCATAGGAGCTGTTGAAGGAAATTGCTGCCAGACAGTCAACAGTTATCACTGACAGCCTGTCCTGGCCCAGCTGGGACCATCCTCAAGCTAACCATGATGATGTGTTTGCAAGAATTGTCCATTTGGTAGAACATGATGAAGACGAGCTTTGTTGTAGCATGGCCTGACAATACTGTACAAGCCAGAGACCAGTATGTTTACTGTTGTTGAATATGACCCATTTTTCATGTTTATTTTTCTGTGGGCCTGTTTAACAGAATTAATAATGCACTTTATCTATTTCAAATATGTTGTTTTTCTGTGGACTGTTTAACAGAATTATTAATGCATTTTATCTATATCAAATATTTTATTTGTCTGTGGGCCTGTTTAACGGAATTAGCAATGCATTTTATCTTTATCAAATATTGTTGCTTGTAATATGAATATAGAACACGTAAAACTACTCATGTAATTGTCTCAGCTTATAATCAAAAGTGTAGAAAATTTAACTCATTTACTGTCGAAACAGTGGCCATTATGTTCCTGCATCTTAAAAGTTGGACAATAACAGCTAATATATATATATAGATAGATTTAGCAAGGGGTTTTGAGTTTTTTATGTGTTCATATTTTTCAGAAAAAGGGTTAAGTGGTGACTGATCCTCTCATCCTCCTTATCCAGGAAACGTTTTGGAACAACGTGTTGGCACTGAAGATGTGGAGGACACAGATTGATCTCAGTACATCCTTTGGATACATGGACACCTTCAAAGGGACGACAACAAAACTGTACCTGCCTTTTTTTTGAAAGGAAGTAGTTAATACAATTATTGTTAACAGCTTTTTTAGTCTTGTTGTTTAAGAATGCTTTCAACATTTAAGTGGATAAACGGTTGTTTTAAATTTGAATCTTCAGTAATGCATTCTTTATTAAATGATGTAATCTTATTTCTTTCAATATAGCGTAAATAATAAGAACATAATTATCCTTTGTATACAAAATGAAAACCAAGTTTACTGTTCTATTAATCATTATTTATTTATCTTGTTCTTTTGTCAGAAATATTACAGGGGCATACATACAGTATTCCTTAAATAAAAGGGGCAGTTCTTAGAAAATTAACATGTATTTTAGCAATGCATATTCAAACTTTTTCCACATTTATAACCAGCAACAATATGTAAGTATTATAATGTAACACAAATTAATACTATGAATTTACTACTGATTTTGCCGTGCCTGTCATCAAATAAACATGTTCTACTGAAAGTTTCTTAAAAGATGTTATGTGGAAGACTTAATCAATCATTTAATAAATATTTGAGCCTTGCTCTGGGAAAAGGGGGTTTAATGCATGTACTTAATGTTGTCCAAGATTAGGCTGTGCAGACTGCACAGGCTAATCAGGGGCAACACTTTCCGCCTTATCTGGATTTTCTCTAAGAGACTCCCTTTCAACAAAAAATACAATAAAGCAGCAATTGTCTGCCTGATTGGTATGATCAGCACAGGTTAATCTCGTACGACAATTTACGCACTTGCATTAAGCCCCATTTTCACAGGGCAAGGCTCACCTATTTAGGTTTTAGCTGTCTATATGCTCTTTAACTTTTGAATCATGATGCAGTTTCATATAATAATGTATTATGAGTCGTTTTTAATTGATTCCACTGGGGGCTGACGAGGTCAAAGAGTAGTCCGTTTCGCTACGACGTCGGGTATATGTTTTACTACAAAAACATTGTTAAAATACACATGAAATCGAAAACGGAGTAATAGAAAATTGTGTTTAAAACATGTAAGATTATGCTTTTCTTCTAACAAAACTCTGAATTTAAGCACAATGACATTTCATAGGTCTGTTTCATTAAATTATAATCCAAGATGTGTCTGGTTTATGCGGTTAAACATGAAATATACCGCTGATTTATCAAACCGAAGTCAAGTTTCACTTTAAAAAAAGCAATTTAGGTTTACAACTGTGTTTAATGACACAATTTTACAATTTCCAAATTTATCTATGTATCGTTAAGCCACTGGTGTGTTTAGAAATATGTAGGGTGACCCAGTTATCAGAAGTAAAGGCTATTATTATTACTTTTATTAGGCATAATCATGGCTCTGACAGTATACGTATATGCCTCGCTACGACAACGCTTTAGCGTGTATGCGTTTCTCACAGAAGACGTATTGGTTATCTCTCGAAGGCAAAATAAAGAAAAGTTATTTTAATACAGAGTTCTTGAGTGGCTGGATGTTTCCTTTGAGGACGAGGTAGTAACAACGGCACAGCATGATCCGAAGCGCACAGTCGACATGGTAATGAACATTATTACGATATTATTAAATTCACGGCAAGGCCAAAGGAAACGATTCAAATCGAAAATCCATATATAAGATGACAGTTGAGAGTCGAGAAACTCATGTCGTCGGTCTCAATAAAAATGACTCATCTTCTCCTCGTGACAATCCCTTATACGTTTATTTTGATAGAGAGCGACGATAGGTTTTCAGCATACGGTACTCTTTATCAAATAACATTTGATTCTCGTTATCCCCAACTCGCTTATCTCGAAACGCTGCTTATGTCAAAGTAAATCCCATGTCCCAACTTCGATCATTATTTATCTCATACAGATTTTGATTTTTACATTGTAAATATCAAAGCGATTTTCTTGAAAATCGGTTATCGTCAACTTATTTGAGATGAACTTTATGTTCGTATACATGATTTCACCTGTAAAATGCACACCTGTAACAGCCGTAAGGTGTGGAAAGTTTGACCCCAATAGCACAAATCCGCAATTGCATAACCAATATATTGTTGTAAAGGTGTGGCAGTGGGTTTCTGTCACAGGTTTTTGTTTACTGCGTACATGACGGCTGGTAAATTTACCTCGTGTTACAATGCGGTTAAGGCCCAGTCTCACTATGACGCCGGCAGAGCCCTAGTGCGTGATCAGGCATCTACCGGGATGAACCGGGGCCCTACCGGGATGATCCGGTGCTCCAACGGGATGAACCGTGGACGACCGGGGACAACCGGGGCTCCACCGGGAAAGTATTGAAATGTTTAATACCTATGGGATGAACAGGGAGTCACCAAGTAGGACCGGCAACGACTGGCGTGGCACCGGGAACAACCGGGACTGTACCGGGAACAACCGGGACGGCACCTTAGCTCCACCGGGGCCCAAACACACCCCAGCAGAGCCACGGCAACGCCCCGGTGGAGCCCCGGTGAATGCCGGCAGAGTCTCTTTATAGCTACGTTACATAAGTAAACTGGTGCTCTGACGGTGCCGTCCCGGTTGTTTCCGGTGAAGTTCCGGTTGTTTCCAGTGCAAAGCCGGTCCTTCCCGGTAACTCCTGGTTCATCACAGATGTATTAAACGTTTGAATACTTTCCCGGTGGAGCCCCGGTTGTCCACCGTTAAACTGGGGCGTTGCAGCAGCTCTGCCGTGGTTTGATGCCGTAAAAGCCCCGGTGAGTGCCGGCGGAGTGACGGTATACCGGGGCTCTGCCGGGACTCTGTCGGCTTTCACCGGGTTCAACTTTTTCGTTTGGATGTTAATGCGCACAGTGAAGCACGGCATCTTTTGCACTGGAAAATAGCGGTCTGCAGTAACTGCAAACTGCATGTGATATGTCCTGAAATAGATACAGAATCTTCGTTGAGCAACCTATACATTATATTTGTACTTCGTTGCGCAACCAATACATACTCTGTGCGAAACCTATACATAAAGCGACTTGTAATTTCCTTCGAAACAAAGCATTTGAATGATTAAAAAATATGTTCGTAACCTGTTTTGTACTTTAAAATGTGAAATGTACACTGAATCAAAGTCACATGTAGTTTTATTTAATTTAAGTTACCGTAATTGGCTAATTTAACAGAATAACCACCTTATGCATTGCTTCAAATCGAAATATTTCGATTTTAAAAATGTAAAATGTACACTGAATCAAAGTCACATGTAGTTTTATTTAATTTAAGTTACCGTAATTGGCTAATTTAACAGAATAACCACCTTATGCATTGCTTCAAATCGAAATATTTCGATTTTAGCTCAAAATAAACTTATAGGTTGCAACTACGCGCATTTGTTATTAGTTTATTATTGAAAATAAGTACCTACAATTACTGGATGTTCCGTTCTCTAATCCATAAACACCAGAAAAGATGAAACTCGCCTGATAAAGTAGTGTATTTACACAATGTTTTCGTAGTAAAACATATACCCGACGTCGTAGCGAAACGGACTACGCTTTGACCTCGTCAGCCCCCAGTGGATTCATATTCTTTTGTTCAGTGTTGAACTCAACATGTATTATAATAAGGTGTTCACTTAACATTCTTGCAGTAATGTTTTGCTGTGTAATATACATGTAATAATAAATCAAAATTGGACAACTAGCTTCTTATTTCTTCTTGTTATTTATTAAAACATTTTAAACCAAAACAACAAAATCCATAACATAATGAACACAAAACATAATACTCTATATTCATGAAACAAAACTATAATTGATAACATTTTGAATAAATGTTTCCAACTTTTAACATTTGACAGATCAAATTATTTCTGAATTCCACCAATTTTTTATTTATGGATAAACATCACTTTATCATCTTTATGACAATTTATGTAAGGCTATTACAATAAATGGTTGTTTATAGACTGATAAACAATGGAAAACAATACATAATCTATATATAGCATTGTGCTTTGATGTCATTGTTAATGGAACATAAACAAATGTGGTGTGCAGCATGCACTCAACATTGACTATGGTAGCTTATACCTAAAAGAGTTAATAATTCCTTTTCATAGTCTTAACTTGTGACACAAAATCAGGAAAATGCTGAGCCCAGTGTTTATTTAGCTATTTGCCAGACAAGGTAATCACAAATTCTTCTGTTTCAGAGTGACCTATGATCAAATACTTTGGATCCTCTATTGTAATAACAAAACAATTAATTCACCATGTTTGATCATGGGTCTCCCATAAAAAACTTAACACAGATCTTTTTTTTTTTTTTTTTTTTTTTTTTATTCAATATCATACATACAATGTAAACATGTATATGAGCATACAACACAGTGATTGTACAAAGCAATAAAGTTCAGACATGTTATACAAGATATGCTAATATATATATATATATATATTTTTTAGAGAGAAAAGAAAAGAACAACAGAGAAATAGTTATGAACAATGATGAGTTGTATAAAGTTTGAAGAAAGCATACTGGACTTGTGTGTTTTGTTGTATATTCACAATGATCTTGTCTGTTTGAGAAAAAAAAATAAACAGAACTATTTTAGAGGGATAAACTAACATTAGAGTGAAATGTATATTAGTGGACAAAACATTATGAGAATTTAATCCGATTCCATTTTTGTTCAAAGATTTGTAATGTGTCATTACTGAGGGCTATTTCTTTCTCAATCTGGATTTTTAGTTTAAGACTATGGACAAAACAATTAAAATTTGGTACTTGTTTTTTGTACTTCATGTTTAAGATAAGATATTTCATCAATATAACCATAAAATTCACAATATTATTACAGTCTATTGATTTCAATGAGTTAATTCCGAAACTTACATCTAAGAAAGATAGTTTAATGTTTAGTTGTTGTTCAAGAAAAGATATTAATTGATTCCAAATAGGCTGGATGTGTTTGCACTCCCAAAAAAGATGTTCTATAGTTTCAATGTTTTCACTGCAGAAGTCACACAGATTTGAGTTAGATAATTTGCATTTATAGAGATATTTATTTGTAGCTATAATTCTATGGATGTATTTATATTGAAAATTTCTCAGTGTGCTTTCAATTGTTGCTTTATATGGCATGGTAAATATGTGTTTCCAATTTAGTTCATTTTCTCCAAAAAGGACTTGCCATTTATTTTTGATTTTGGAGTTTTCTGTAGGGTTTTTAATTTGTAGTGTGTAAAATATTTTATTTGTTTTGTTTTTTCTTCCAAGTATGTTTTCTACAAATGTTGTTTGAGTACATGGTGTATTATTTGAATTGATTTCAGATTTAATATGTATGGGTATGCTTTTGATTAGTGTGTAGTACTTCAGAAAATTATTTGAAGGTATTCCGTATATGTAGCATATATTATCAAAAGAGTAGAAATCCTTAATTCTGTAGTCATATAATTGGTCGACATATTTAATGCTTCGTTCAAACAAGTCTTTATAGAAAAACGTCTTATTGTTTGACGTTATGTCTTTATTATTCCATATTATTGTTTTACTGCTGGTTTGAGTTTCTAAATTATGAGTGACATCACTCCACGCTGATAGAACATCAGACAGAAATATGTTTTCGTTTGCAATTTCATGTAAGATAGTATTGCTGATGTTACATTCAAAGAGTAAGGAGTCACCATATTTTTTTAGGATTTTCTGGTAGAATAATTTCCATTTACTCGTATTGGTACTATCTAGGTATCTTTTAACCCAGCTGCATTTGATTGCATTCAAGAATGAGTCAATGTTCGTTAATTGGATACCTCCATTTTCTACAGATTGAATTAGCTGAGTTCTTTTTATTTTATCAGGCTTACCGTCCCATATGAAATTAAATATTGCTGATTTTATATCGTTAATAACATCAATTGGTGGATTTGGGAGAACTGTAAATACATATATTAACTTAGGAAGTGCAAACGTTTTCAATACTGTGTTTTTTCCAATAAGTGTAAGTTTACGATGATGCCATGATTTTAAGCAGTTTTTAAAATTCTGTAATTTAGGTAGTATGTTTTTTAGAACTGTATCCTTTTCATTATTTGTGAAAGTAATTCCTAACGTTGTGGCTTCATCGGATGTCCAATTAAATTTCATTTCTTTATTATATTGAACATTACTTTGTTTTAATTTACCTACTCGTAGCACAGTACATTTACTTTTGTTTAGTTTAAGACCCGATGTCATTCCGTAAAGGGTTAGCGACTCTATAAGGTTATGGAAAGAATCTTAATTGTCATTTAAAAAATAAGTTGCATCGTCAGCAAATAGGGATTGTTTGATTTCTTCGTCAGGTTCTAGTGATATGCCTTTTATGTGTTTATTTGATTGGATGTGATGTGATAGATACTCGATGCAAATAATAAATAGGGATGATGAGAGTGGACATCCTTGTCGAACCCCTCGTTCGATGTTAAAACTGTTTGAAAAGAAGCCATTGTTAATGATTATACTGTTAATATCGGTATAGAATAGTTTGACCCATTGAATGAGACTTTCACCAAAGTTCATATTTTCTAAGCAAGAGAACATAAATGAATGATCAAGCGAATCGGATGCCTTTTCAAAGTCTGCAAAGAATATTAGACCAGGATTATTTGAATTGTTGAAATAGTTTATGCATTCTTGGATAAGACGAACGTTTTCACCAATGTAACGTCCTTTTATGAAACCAGATTGAGATTTTGAAATGATTGATGGTAATTTTTTTTTTATTCTGTTTGCTATACTTTTAGTTGCAATTTTATAATCATTGTTAAGTAAACTTATCGGGCGCCAGTTTGATAATGATTCTAAGTTTTTTCCAGGTTTTGGAATAAGTGATATAATACCTTGTTTTTGTAGCGTAGTTAAGTTTTCGTTGTTAAATGAATAGTTAAGTGAATTAATTAGATGTGTTTTTATATCATTCCAGAATATTTTATAAAATTCGATTGTGATGCCATCAGATCCTGGGCTTTTGTTATTTTGCATTTCTTTTAGGGCTAATCCACATTCATATTCATTAAGCAATCCGTCGCACAGTTGTTTTTCCTCCTGGTTTAAAGCGTGATATGTATTTTTAAAAAGGGTGTTATTTTCAACATTTTTTCTTTTATAGAGGGTTTCGAAAAATAAACGTTGTTCTTCTAGTATTTGAGTTCTGTTTGTTATATCTTTGCCATTGACTACTAATTTGTGTACAGTTTTTTGTTCACTTCTACGTTTTTCAATGTTTGCGAAATATTTTGTAATTTTTTCATTGTGTTCAACATGCTGTGCACGCGCTCTTAGTATTATTCCATTGAGATGTGTATGATAGATTCCATCTAATATTTGTTTTTTTAATGTTATTTCATTTTCAATGTCGGTGGTATCATTTGTGTTTGTTTGATGCAATAGTTTTTCAAGTGTTTCAATGGTTTTGATGGTGTCAGTTTCAAGTTTGTGTGTTTCTTTTTGTTTAAATGATGTGTATCTAATTGTTGTGTTACGTATATTTCCTTTAATTACTTCCCATAAGGTGTTTGGGTTTGCATCTTTATTATTTTGAACTGTATTTAATATTTCCTGTTTTATTTGTGTTTGATATTGTGTATCTAATAAAATGCTGTTGTTAATTTTAAAGTATCCTGGGCCTCTTTCAGGTTGTATATTGTGGAGTTTAAGTTCAACTAGAGAGTGGTCAGTCATAAATCCTGGTTTTATGTTACATGTGTCAATAATGTTGCAAAGAGATTCAGATATTAAAAAATAGTCTAATCTACAAAATATTGTTGGTTTTGTGTTTGAGTGCCAGGTGAATTTGCTTTCGTTTGGGTATACTGTACGCCAGATATCTATCATATTGTAGGTTACAATTATGTTATTTAAAATGTTTCTATTTTTAGTATGAGTATAAAGGTTTCCATTCTTTTTATCCAATAATGGGTTCAGGACAGTATTGAAATCACCACCGATTATAATATTTTTATCTTGGTTATTAATTATAAAGGATTGTAATGTTTCGTAAAATGTGGAATCGTCTATGTTAGGGCCGTAGACGTTGATTAGTGTTATTTGCGTTCCGTGTATTTTGATATCTATACTTGCTTGTCTACCAATTATTATTTCCTTAAAGTTATCGACTGTGACCCCTATATTATTTTTTATCAGAAAGGCAATGCCTTGTTTATTAGTATGTTCTCCACTGAGATAGATTTCTCCGTCCCATTCATCTTTTAATGTTTGTGCTAAAGTAGGTGTCCAATGACATTCTTGTAATAGGCATATACTATATTTTTTTTCGTCTAACCATTTGAAGATTTTTATTCGTTTGTCTTTATTGTTTAATCCTTTAACATTTAAAGTACATAATTTAATCATTTAAGTAGGTGGAGGGTGATGTGAATGGTAATTTGTATGTGCTTGTCCAGTTAGTTTCTATCTTAAAACATGTCCAGTTTGTTTCTATTATAAGACATAGGATGTCCATACATACAAACAAAAATAGAAAACAAAAATTATGGATACAGAAAGATGAATATTCCTTAGATATGAAGAAGTGAAAAGAAATAATCACAAAAGTGAGAAAAAAACACAATGAACCACTGGTCCCAACTAGGAAACAGACATAATAGACAGAGAAAAACATAAAATTGAATATGACAATGAGTGTAATGGTAGCTTGGCTAAACATTACAAAGATAAAGAGAATAAAAGAGCATATGCAATCAGTGGATAGTATATTTTTTCATTATCTTTCAAACAGTTATGTTGAAATTAAGAATTTTGTTATATTTTTAAGTGCAGATATCAATCAATATAATGTTATTTAAATTTATTAAGTTGATTTATTTTTAAAATAACAAAAATGTATTAAAATTATGCTATTTCATTGGACGCATTTTTTTAAATGCAGAAATGAAACAATATAAAGTTAATAAGATATGAATAACTGTGTTTTTATATATAACAAACAAAAAACACACGTAATGAAACACTTTTTGAATTCTTATGGAAGATTATTGTTAATTTCATGTAATCATAAGATCAATAAAATTAACGTATAATTGCCATTAACAATTGACTATTTACAAATTATACATGTAATAGTAGCATTAAACAAAAATCGATAACAGTGGTTATGCGACTGTTGGTTTAAGTTATGTACAATAAGGTAGGCAACAGGAGATGTCAATGGTTTAAGTTATGTACAATTAAGTCGGCAACAAGAGATGTCAATGGTTTAAGTAATGTACAAATAAGTAGGCAACAAGCGATGTCAATGGTTCAAGTTATGTACAAGTAAGCAGGCAACAAGAGATGTCGATCTGAAGCGGTAACAAATATTAAAAAAAAAATCCAGATATTTTCAGATTAAACATGGAAAAATACACATACGTTTCATGGATCAAAGCCTTAACATATAAATGACACCTTCTTTTAAGGATTAATATCTATAATTGAATTACAGATGCTTTATCAGGAGAATACTAAAACAGTTTTGCTTATGTTTCATAAACTCATAACATACACATAGTTGAGGTATAAGTAAGATATGCCAGTTGCTGTAATAAACAGTGTTATAAATAGTTTTTTAATCAATAACTAAAAATGCAGAAGTAACAATTTGTATTTATTTTGCATGTTCACATCAAACCTAATACTTGACACAATTTAATTTGGATTAGTAAATGTAAATATTCATGTTTGTCTAAATGCCATAATGATAGCACATAAGATAGTGTTTTGTAGAATAAATACAGTTATATAATCAATTGCTCAAACATAAATTAGTAATTTGTAGAATAAATATTGTTATATTATCATTTATTCATACTAGTGAAAACTAGATTTTTAACAAGCATGTTAATTTTGGAATAAAAAAGTATATTTAAATAATCACCTTCAGTCCTTTTTTATTTGTAGTATCAGTTTATTTTAATCGGCATGTAGGGGAGGTATATATTTGACAAGCACATTTTTTAATAATATTGTAGCTGATCTATATGAGAAAGAGAATACAAAGACAGTGATATTGAATAAGACAGTCTAGTTGTATTTTACATCCAAATTTCACTCAACACTTAAAAAAACTTCATATGAAAGCGAAAATGAAGTAAGAGTTAATATATTATTGAAGAGTTGTTACTTATAATGTGTAAAGTGAAAAATAAAAGGATGATTTTAGTCCTCCACTGTTTACACCTTCATAAAAAAACAATAAACAATACAGCTTCAGAATGTTAATGAAGACAAACAAATAATCCTAAGTTCAGTGCATCTAATACCTTCAACAATATAATCTATTCAAATGTATTTATAGCTTGTTTAACATTCACAGATTAGAAAGAAAAATCATGTAATGAAGGTATCTTAGTGGATACATTATTTAGCGATGTGTAACACTGAATGACCGTGTATTCAATTAAAAATAGATTAACAGTCATTTACAATCAGTAAATAGTTAATTTCAGAAATATTTTTCGAACAGTTATGTTTAAATAAAGTATTTTTCGTAATATTTGTTATATCAATCAATATAATGTTATTAAAAATTTATTAACTTGATTTAATTTTTACTAAGAACATTTATATTTTTGTTGTCTCATTCCCCCCCCCCCCCCCCCCCCCATTTTTAATGCAGTTATAAGCTCATACAATGTTATTAAGAAATGAATAACCAACAAGAAACAGAATTATGACAACATGAACAGACACGTTGATTTTGGTTATAAGTGTTGTTATAAACAACTAAACAAAAACTACAACTACAGGTATAAAGACCAAAAAGTGTCAAGCATGTAACACAGATCATGATACATAACACCTATAAGAGTCAACAATTCCTGTTAATGGTCTTGACTTGTGACAAAAAAATCTGGAACTTGGCCCATTGTTTAAGTAGTTATTTGCCAGACAAGGTTTTTACTTATTCTTCTTTATCAGAGTGATCTATGATTGAATACTTTGGATCCTATATTTATGCCCCCCTTCGAAGAAGAGGGGGTATATTGCTTTGCTCATGTCGGTCGGTCCGTCCACCAGGTGGTTGTCAGACGATAACTCAAGAAGGCTTGGGCCTAGGATCATGTTACTTCATAGGTATATTGATCATGACTCGCAGATGACCCCTATTGATTTTGAGATCACTAGGTCAAAGGTCACTGTGACCCGAAATAGTAAAATGTTTTTTGGATGATAACTCAAGAACACTTATGCCTAGGATCATGAAACTTAATAGGTAGATTGATCATGACTAGCAGATGACCTCTATTAATTTTCAGGTCACTAGGTCAAAGGTCAAGGTCACGGTGACCCGAAATAGTAAAATGGTTTCCGGATGATAACTCAAGAACGCTTATGCCTAGGATCATGAAACTTGATAGGTACATTGATCATAACTTGCAGATAACCCCTATTGATTTTGAGGTCACTAGATCAAAGGTCAAGGTCACTGTGACCCGAAATAGTAAAATGGTTTCCGGATAATAACTCAAGAACGCTTGGGCCTAGGATCATGAAACTTGATAGGTACATTGATTACGACTGGCAGATGATCCCTATTGTTTTTCCGGTCACTAGGTCAATGGTCAAGGTCACAGTGACCCGAAATAGTAAAATGGTTTCCTGATGATAACTCAAGAAAGCTTATGGCTAGGATCATGAAACTTGATAGGTACATTGATCACGACTGGCAGATGACCCCTCTATTGATTTTCAGGTCACTAGGTCAAAGGTCAAGGTCACAGTGACAAAAACCAGAGCTCCAGATAAGGGTCGTATTTTCGTAATTACGAATTATTTTCAAGTCCGTTACGTATTTATTTTAAAATCTTGTCGTACCATTAAGAATTACAAAATCAAGTTACGAATATTATTTTTACATCGGTTCGTATCGATTTTATTGAGTTCTTTTTGCGTATTAAAGATCTTTGCGGTGCTTATATAGAATGGTTATCGGGTTTGTTTAACAAAGCGCATTATTTCCACAAAAAACGGCGTATACAGTTTATCTGTCAAAGAACAATGGCGGCGCCCCGAGAGCGTCCTAAAAAAACTGCAATGCGCCCAAAAACACGCTTTTAACATATTGTACGCAAAGTGAGCCAAAGTTAAATGTTTAGAAAGACATTATAGAAAAGATATTATACGATGTTGTATGTTCAGTTGCCGACACAGTCGAAAAAGCTAAACAAAAACGCGACACGACGGGTCCAAACTTTAACACAAAAATAACATTGAACGAGTGGAAGGGACAAGTCCCGTGGCTAATCGTTGAAAAGATTGAATGGGAGACCCGGTTTAATTGTGAAATATGTAAAAATGCATCTAAGGCATGCAATCTAAGCACAGTTTGGGCATATGAAGGTTTTTGAAAAATAAAATTGTATTATACTGAAAAGACACTGTTGAGCTCGTATAAATAACGTTTCTAGTTTGTTATTTTGATTTTTTTGCATGAAAATAACCATTATTATTAATTTTTAGGGCATTTAGAAAAAATAAGAATTATTTTCCAAAAGTTAGTAGTAACGTTAAGAATAAAATTTATAAGAGTTAAGAATTATTTTTGAAAATCTGGTAGTAATTTAAGAATTTCACAAAACCTTATCTGGAGCTCTGAAAAACATATTTACAAAATGGCTGTCAGTACAACTGAGAGCCCATATGGGGGGCATGCATGTTTTACAAACAGCCCTTGTTTTATAACAAAACAATTAACAAAATTCACAATACCTTACGCACTTAAAACTCAAATACATATTCTCATGGCATTTCAGGGCACTTGTATGCTATGTTCGTCAGTATTTTATCAATGGTATTTCTGCCCTATGTTTATAAGCAGTTCAATTATCAAAATCACATTTTATCACCATGATGATGACAGCACAGTCGACCATAATGTCACACATTTTGTCACGCCTTCATATTACACAAATAAATTCAAGCATCATTTCAAATACTAAAGTCATCTACTGACTGAAAAAACAGCCAGGGTCACACATGCACTTTCATACTCAATGGTATACATCCTATAAAACCATGCTGCCAAATTCACACAACATGTTCCTACCCATAGTCAGTTATCATTGATTTCAGCTTTGTCAATTTTGTAATTCATAATAATGGTATGTTGAAGTTAGTTAAAACAACATAGTTACATACACCATGTACCAATTTGTATGAGTAAATCTTCATATTGTTTCCGGGTTGCTTGCCCTTGACCTATTGGATATTGCAGCTCCTCATTAGCCGCGGGTGGATATATAAGGGGCAATTGTAGGGGCAATCAGCTTTGGATAAGCTGAATCAATAAGGAACTTTGATCGAAGGGTTTTTTCCTTGATGATCTCTGTATACTCAGTGCATGTACGTGTATCCCTTCTTTTCATTGACTGGCACCACCGTCCAATTGTTGGCTGCCTTCAATTTACTCTGAAATAACATATAAGCATATTTGTAATTTTGAAATGTACACTAAAACTTATCATAAAAACTATGTATGAAATTTGTTTGCTATTTTAAACATTATTTTATTCATATCATGCCAATCAGGTAACATACCAATACTTTACTGGGCTACTTGATTCACCAGTATTAACTTATGAACCTACCAATACTTTACTGGGCTACTTGATTCACCAGTATTAACTTATGAACCTACCAATACTTTTCTGTGCTACTTGATTCACCAGTATTAACTTATGAACATACCAATACTTTTCTGGGCTACTTGATTCACCAGTATTAACTTATGAACCTACCAATACTTTTCTGGGCTACTTGATTCACCAGTATTAACTTATGAACCTACCAATACTTTTCTGGGCTACTTGATTCACCAGTATTAACTTATGAACCTACCAATACTTTACTGGGCTACTTGATTCACCAGTATTAACTTATGAACCTACCAATACTTTTCTGGGCTACTTGATTCATCAGTATTAACTTATGAACATACCAATACTTTACTGGGCTACTTGATTCACCAGAATTAACTTATGAACCTACCAATACTTTTCTTGGCTACTTGATTCACCAGTATTAACTTATGAACCTACCAATACTTTTCTTGGCTACTTGATTCACCAGTATTAACTTATGAACCTACCAATACTTTACTGGGCTACTTGATTCACCAGTATTAACTTATGAACCTACCAATACTTTTCTGTGCTACTTGATTCACCAGTATTAACTTATGAACATACCAATACTTTTCTGGGCTACTTGATTCACCAGTATTAACTTATGAACCTACCAATACTTTTCTGGGCTACTTGATTCACCAGTATTAACTTATGAACCTACCAATACTTTTCTGGGCTACTTGATTCACCAGTATTAACTTATGAACCTACCAATACTTTTCTGGGCTACTTGATTCACCAGTATTAACTTATGAACATACCAATACTTTTCTGGGCTACTTGATTCACCAGTATTAACTTATGAACATACCAATACTTTTCTGGGCTACTTGATTCACCAGTATTAACTTATGAACCTACCAATACTTTTCTGGGCTACTTGATTCACCAGTATTAACTTATGAACCTACCAATACTTTTCTGGGCTACTTGATTCACCAGTATTAACTTATGAACCTACCAATACTTTTCTGGGCTACTTGATTCACCAGTATTAACTTATGAACCTACCAATACTTTTCTGAGCTACTTGATTCACCAGTATTAACTTATTAACCTACCAATACTTTTCTGGGCTACTTAATTCACCAGTATTAACTTATGAACCTACCAATACTTTTCTTTGCTTCTTGATTCACCAGTATGAGCTTATTATATGATGAAGTTATCATACTTGAGTCACTAACTGACAATTACTGTACAACTAGAGATTGGAGGAGAATGGCATTGAAATAATTTCATGACCAATCACCATGCAAGTTATCTAAACGGTTCAGAAAACAAACCAGCTATCGGATATCCTCTGGTTTTCATAACATAAAAAGTTTCTGGTAAAAAAAATGATAAAGCAATTATATTACCAAGGAACTTTAGAAAGCACATAGAATCTTATTGAATATAAATATATTATTTTATCAATTAAAATATGCTAAGACAGGGTTGTTTGCATACTCTTAGTAAGATGTTATCTCACCAATTCCTGACACATGACCAGGTGTGGTACTTCCTTGTGACACAAATGACAGGCCAGGACCTGGCGGGGGCTGATGACCGTGCATAGGTGAAGAGTTTGTTGTTCTAACATTATGCTGAACAGTCAAACTTGCAATAGGTTGGCCGGCACGTCTTCCTAAATACCTTAAAAAGAAGGTTTGTTTTAGAATATAACATTGATCTCATATCAATTTAAAGAAACAACAAAATTGATGTTAAAATTAGGGAATAAACTGTATAATCATATAATCATATCATGATAATTGATTACATAATATAACATATACATTTGCATACCAGTATATTTTATAATATAATATATACCGTATAAATTAATCATTCATAATTCATCATTTATCATTAATTTCATGCTTCATTTGACTCGTGTTGGAGTGTTCCTTATAAGTTATAACGAATTCATTAAATTGATACGAACATCTTGGCATAGGGGCATAAAGGCTTATTTTAAAACGCGCAATGAACAAATTATGTTATCAGTGCGTATCTGGTTTCGTTGCAGAGTAAAATATCCATACAATAAAACTAAATACCTATCCCAACTTTTGCTAAAATTCCTTTGTAAACAGGCAACACTTGCCAAAAACTAAACGTAGCTTCTAAAATATGACTTACAATTTGTGTGTTTAAGCCATTACCCTGTCTTCGTCTCTTCCAACGATACTCCTATGGTTCTGCAAACACTCAGTCTTGTCGCCAAGATTGAATAAATTCGGGCGATGTCGCTGGCTCTGGCTTTTGTTTCTCTTTTTTTATATTTTCGATCACAGAAATGAGATGCATTGTTTGTTAACCAAAAGCGGATAAGCGCAGCGCGCATGCGCAGGCTGCATTCTGGTATACTAGTTGGGATCCCATTCACAATTTCTGACTAAAAATAACTCATTTCGCGTTTGAGACGCTTTATAATTTTCAGGTTTTCAAATCGTCAAAAGTTGCATTTTATGGAAATTTTAGAGCATGGAAACAATTTGGTATTTTTTTTTAAAAGCAAATATTATAACTACAGTAAAAATTTGCAAATCCGAAACAATTTTTTTCAATTTTGTCAATTTATCAAAGTGTGAACAAGCCCCTTTAATATGGGTTCAACAGTTTATATTTACTTTTAACATGCGTTCAGCATTTAAAATTTGTTTAAAATATGTTTTAACTAAACAAGACTAGTACCATGTATTGCGTGTATTATTATTTAACGTCAGATACAAAATTAATGTTCGACCTAGAAATTAATAGCTTTTTAATCATTTATCATTTTATATCATAAACACCTTGATCCTAGCAATAAAACAAAGTTATTTTACTATTATATTCTGCAGCCAGTAGGTCCTGTAAAAAAAGAAGGAGGTCCTGTATTTTTTCCCATTTTACATTACCTACTTTCCTGATAAAATTTGCCTAGTTTGGATTTGACTGTAAGTTTATAGTAGCAAAGATCCAAATGCCAGAGTTGCAAGTTTTTAAGTAGTTGTTTATACCAACTTGCCGCCTAGAGTACAGGTAGCACTTTGAACAGTTGTATTTGTTTCCAAACTTAATATTTTTGTTTAAGAATATATGATAAAGCTATGATCATTATGCCATTTTACTTGGTATTTGCTGCTAACAGAATACAAATATTAATCCTCGGCTTGTGTCAAACAATTATAAATCCTCCCAAACTGTATATCCTTTTCAAGTGATAACGCTGAGAAACACCAAATCAAAACCATCAATTAATTGAACCCAAATAAGAAATTTAAACAAAGCATGAACAATGAAAGGGGCAAGTCAAGTTTAGATCAAGGTCACAGTAACTTAATATTTCAAAATAGTTTTCGCCCTATAACTTAACTTAAGTTTGGATGGAGGTATGCACTGACATTGTATGTGTAGGTTGTTGTCTTTTAGAAAGAATATATCGTGATGAAGTACACTGTAAAGACCGATAAGTGTGATTAATATAACAAGGCCAAGAAGCTGCCAAACAAACACTAAATAAACATTTGTTAATGACATGACGGGGATCATTTACGCATTACTGATTCACAACCCTTTGCGCTTTTAATGCATTGTGTCGATAAAATATATGCTTTGTGTAATTATTATGCCCCCCCTTCGAAGAAGAGGGGGTATATTGCTTTGCTCATGTCGGTCGGTAGGTCGGTCGGTCAGTCCGTCCGTCCACCAGGTGGTTTCCGGATGATAACTCAAGAACGCTTGGGGCTAGGATTATGAAACTTCATAGGTATATTGATCATGACTCGCAGATGACCCCTATTGATTTTGAGGTCACTAGGTCAAGGTCACAGGCGAAGGTCACAGTTACTGGAAATAGGCATTTTAAGGATTTAGCATGGTTCAAACAAGGGAAACAAATACCGTTTATGCATGTTCTTTTTATTACAGCATTTGCCTCCCTTTAGTTCATTTAAAATCTCATTTTACAGCAGAGATTCCAAATCTGACCTGTAAATGAGCCCCATATTTACTGCCCATATAGGGGGGCATCTGCTATTACAACTTATAAACTTATAGCCCATATAGGGGGCAGGGGTTTTTTTTTCCAAGAAAGTGACGCCGATATTCGGCGTCTTCCCCTACCAGAATTTTTCCCCTAAAAATACCATTTCCCCTCCAAAAATATAATTTTTCACCAAAATTTAATATTTTACCCTCAAAGAAATGTTTTTTTTTCTTTTGGGAAGTCGACACTTATCCAATTTGTACCATGTACAACGATCTCGCTCTCTCTTTCTCTCTCCTGACGAACACTCAAATCTGGGAATCCCAGTGATTCTATATATAGCTCTTAAATTACGTCATGGAAACCGGGCAACTAATCGTATAAATCATGTGACTATTTTACTGGATTCCGGTTTTGCGCGAGAAGGGTGTTTCGTCAATTGATGACCGGAAACCAGTCGAATTTTCATCCGGGTTATGTGAAAGCAAAGATATAAACGTTAAAACAGAAAAAGTCTCACAAATGGCGAATATATACACGAACAAAATGAAACGTTTGGACTCGGAAAATATTAATTGCGTTGACGCATTTTTTAAGAATGAATCATCAAAAACCGTTGAAACCCAGCAGGATTCGGAGGTACATGTAATCAACATCGATTAATACTGTCGGATTATTGTGAAAGTGAAAGTAGACAATCGGCAGCTGCCACACCTTTCCCTTCCAATACTGTAGCAGATCTAGATCGTCAACCCATTCATCATGAAAGTGAAATCACAATATTGACATCGTTCCCCGGCCCCAGTTGAAAACAATTCCCATTATTAGATCTACCCCTGCAACTTTATTGAGGACTCTGACTTTAATATCATAATTGTTCATGTGTTTAAGAACAAAAAGGTCAGAGACATGCCACTTTTTCTATAAAAAAAAACCTGAAGTCTGTAGGTGAGTTATAGACATTGAAATGAACAGTTTTTATTTTTTCCCCAAATATGTCTCTTTCGGCTCGATTTTCCCCCTTTTACCCAGCGTCCAGCGTCTTCCCCTTTTTCTAAAAAAACCCTCTGGGGGGGGGGGGGGGGGCATGCATGTTTTACAAACAGCCCTTGTTCTTACATAAATTCTTTTAAGCAAACATCGCAGACCCAGATGAGACCCCGCATCATGTGGCGTCTCATCTGGGTCTACACTGTTTACCAAGGCCCTTTTTCTAGAGGCTAGGCATAAATGGGTTAACAATTACACTTGTATGTCTATGCGTTTGTATGTTTGAATGTTCATACTGGAGCATGTGTTTTTTTACCACTCTTTAACAACGTGGTAGATATCTCTAAAACTTTCAGGGGTACAGATGATGGTATAGAAATGAATTTGCCTGCAATTAGTTTTGGCAAAATTATGGCCCTACCTCTGTTTTCCACGTTTGAATATATATATATACCCTAGAAGTTTGTGTTTTCACTTCCATTTAAAAATTGGGTCCACATTGCATCAATTTTCACAGAAAATGACCTTAATGTGAAGAAGATCTTTCAGAAAGAAATTTACGGGCAGCAGAGAGTTTTTTCAGAATTATGGCATTTTGTCTGTTTTCCCACAATAGAATATATAGTCCCGACATTGTGTGCATTCGACACCTCTAATAGTGTGGCAGATTTTGCTGAATGTGTAGATGATCATTGTGGAAGGAATTTTAATTGAAACTTAAGTTTTGCCCGTTTGTCATTTTGTCCGCTGTAGAATAAATCGTGGATTGGTGCGACAATTACATTGTTATGGGCATCTGTGTCTGTGAACACAGTTCTAGTTCTTTGAGCCTTAAAATACAATCAACATTGCATTTGGGGTGGGGGCATCCGTCAGATTCACCGATATTCATGTTACATGTGAACTTTTTAACTTTTCATCAATCAATGAATGTATCTCACTAATTTTTACCATACATTTTATTCATTGAAAAAGGTACAAAAAATCAATTTCACATTTTAATTCATTTCGTTATTATGTAAAATGCACTTGACCAATTACAAATATTGATGTGATACATTATTAATTGAAATGGTGTGACATTTGTTTACTCAGTGTCTCATAATACTCAGTGGCTCATAATATAGTTGATGTCTAACCGCATGAGGCTGGCATTAGATGGCAGGGCACTGTCCTGCTTGTTGAACATTTCAGATGGAATTGTGGCATTCAACACAAGGTTTTTGGGGTAGTACCATGTCAATTTATTTGTCTGCTTTTACTGCCATTCAAAGAGTTGGTTCTGAAAAAATTTGATACATGTAATGTAATTTGTTTTTATAAATATACTGGGCATTATTTCACTTGTATATCTTTATTATTATTTCACTTGTATATCTTTAATATTATTTCAGCATTGATAATTATGTCAACATATTGCAGTTTTCTAAGAAAATAAAAATCTGGAGCCAGCAATATGATGTATTATTTGTTTCTTGGGAGCCGGCTGGTTTTCCTTTTATTTTAGTAGTGCCTGTCAGTGTTTAAATGCTGGCTAAAGCAATTTTCCCATCATTCTGTTTGACAAGTAATGAATGGGTTACATGCAACCAAAAGTGTACAGGGTACCAGTAAATAAACTCATTATGCATTGTCAATGGAGATGACTTTAGATCAGTTGTTACTGTGAATGCAGTCATCTCCCATATCACTAGATAATCATAAAGTTATAAATACTCAGTTCTCTGGCTAGTTATGATAAATGATGAATTATTATTTACATGAAATCGGATAAACAGAGACCCACTATAGTTACCTACTATTGACCTTCAGCCTTCCTTCATCACATGACCTTGGGTGTTGTATTTTCACATTAGATAAATCTCTTTAGATGAAGGACAATGCTCTTATAGAAAAAACACAGAAAAAAAAGATAAATTATGTACAAGTGCTTGTTGTCAGGATTTATTATGTCTACAAGCTTTTTGTGACCTTAAATCTCTCTTAATGATCACCCTGAGTCTGGCTCTGGGAAAATGGGGCGCCATTCATTTTTGTTTGTTTTGTTGCTTTTTGTTTGTTTAGAGGAAGTCTCTACTTGACAAAATCCAGTCTAGGCAGAAAGTGTCGTCCCTGATTAGCCTTATGGGGACTGCACAGATCAATCTGGGACGACACTTTATGCCCGGGCATTAAACCTTTGCATGCTGGGAAATTTGTTGTCTGCTAAAATGTTGTCTGCTAAATTTCAAAAATTAGCATTTTCTTCGAATTTTTTTTCAAAGAATACTATCAGAATAGCAAACAGTTTGGATCCTAATGAGACGCCACGTTTTGTGGCGTCTCATCTGGATCCAAACTGTTTGCAAAGGCCTTTAAAATTCGGTTCCAGCGCTGAAAGGGTTAAACCTAGTTTTCTCAGAGTGCGACGCAAATAAAATGTTTCACACATTATATGAAACTATTTATGAACCATATGATATATTAATTTTCCTTTAGTATATATTATATTTTAGAAAAGAGATCAATTGTTGATTAATATATAAATAATTTAAAACAGCTGACCAAAATATTTCCGGAGTTTTAAAGTAAACTTTGTTCACATACATTAATTTTTATGCCCCCCTTCGAAGAAGAGGGGGTATATTGCTTTGCTCATGTCGGTCTGTCTATGGGTCGGTCCGTCCACCAGGTGGTTGTCAGACGATAACTCAAGAACGCTTGGGCCTAGGATCATGAATTTTCATAGGTACATTGATCATGACTCACAGCTGACCCCTATTGATTTTGAGGTCACTAGGTCAAAGGTCAAGGTCACAGTGACCCGAAATAGTAAAATGGTTTCCGGATGATAACTCAAGAACGCTAAGGCCTAGGATCATGAAACTTGATAGGTAGATTGATCATGACTCGCAGATGACCCCTATTGATTTTGAGGTCACTAGGTCAAAGGTCAAGGTCACAGTGACCCGAAATAGTAAAATGGTTTCCGGATGATAACTCAAAAACGCTTAGGCCTAGGATCATGAAACTTAATAGGTAGATTGATCAGGACTCGCAGATGACCCTTATTGATTTTGAGGTCACTAGGTCAAAGGTCAAGGTCACAGTGACCCGAAATAGTAAAATGGTTTCCGGATGATAACTAAAGAACGCTTAGGCCTAGGATCATGAAACTTGATAGGTAGATTGATCATGACTGGCAGATGACCCCTATTGATTTTCAGGTCACTAGGTCAAAGGTCAAGGTCACAGTGACAAAAAACATATTCACAAAATGGCTGTCACTACAACTGAGAACCCATATGGGGGGCATGCATGTTTTACAAACAGCCCTTGTTTATATATTTATCTAACAAAAATTAGCAAAAATGTACAAGAAGAAACTTTGAATCCAGACCTTAGTTAATTATTTATAGATAGTTATTTAGATTTTAACAGTTAGGTGCTATACAAATTAGTAATTTAGATTTTAACAGTTAGGTGCTGTACAAATTAGATAATTAAAAATAGTCGATAAAAAGGTTGATCAAAGGGATGCATGTCATTAAATAGTAGTCTGTTATGCAAAATCCATTAGCTTTTATGTAGGATATAAAATGGAAATTATTAAATGAAATGAATATTATGCAGCTTGAGACAGTAATAAAACATGCATTTTGAATAGACGATGTCTCCACAACATAAACCAAACATGACACTGATTAATAACAACTTGTCTAATCTATAATTAATGGCTGGCTTAAATGTTAATTCTTATTTAAAAATCAAAAAGCAATTTTTGAGTTGATAATTTATTATATTGATTCGTGAATTGAGAGAGAGAATATTCCTGTCTACACTGAAAATTAGATTGAAACTTTGTTAAGCTTTATTAAATATAATTTTAAAGTTGTAAAGATTGTGCGTTATGTTTAGACTAACATCACAAAAGATTATTTGTTTACTCCTAATAAATTGTTTTAATTACCAGCTGAAAGATGTTATGAAACTTTATCCTTTATTATGCCCCCCTTCGAAGAAGAGGGGGTATATTGCTTTACACATGTCGGTCGGTCTGTCGGTCCGTCCATAAGGTGGTTTCCGGATGATAACTCAAGAACACATTCGCCTAGGATCATGAAACTTCATAGGTACATTTATCATGACTCCCAGATGACCCCTATTGATTTTGAGGTCACTAGGTCAAAGGTCACGGTGACCCGAAATAGTAAAATGGTTTCCGGATGATAACTCAAGAACACATACGCCTAGGATCATGAAACTTCATAGGTACATTGATCATGACTCCCAGATGACCCCTATTGATTTTGAGGTCACAAGGTCAAAGGTCAAGGTCAGGGTGACCCGAAATAGTAAAATGGTTTCCGGATGATAACTCAAGAAGGCATACGCCTAGGATCATGAAACTTCGTCGTTAGATAGATCATGACTCGCAGATGACCCCTATCGATTTTGAGGTCACTAGGTCAAAGGTCAAGGTCACAGTGACCCAAAATATTAAAATGGTTTTCGGATGATAACTTTTGAACGCATACGCCTAGAATCATGAAACTTCATAGGTAGATTGATCATGACTCGCAGATGACCCCTATTGATTTTGAGGTCACTAAGTCAAAGGTCAAGGTCACGGTGACCCAAATAGTAAAATGATTTTCGGATGATAACTCAAGAACGCATACTCCTAGGATCATGAAACTTGATAGATGATTGATCATGACTTGCAGATGACCCTTATTGATTTTCAGGTCACTAGGTCAAAGGTCAAGGTCACGGTGACCCGAAATAGTAAAATGGTTTTCGGAAAACTCAAGAACGCTTTTGCCTAGGATCATGAAACTTCATGGGTAGATTGATCATGACTCGCAGATGACCCCTATTGATTTTGAGGTCACTAGCTCAAAGGTCAAGGTCACAGTGACCCGAAATAGTTAAATGGTTTCCGGATGATAACTCAAGAAGGCATACGCCTAGGATCATGAAACTTCATAGGTACATTGATCATGACTCGCATATGACCCATATTGATTTTCAGGTCACTAGGTCAAAGGTCAAGGTCACGGTGACCCGAACAGTAAAATTGTTTCCGGATGATAACTCAAGAACGCTTTTGCCTAGGATCATGACACTTCATAGGTAAATTTATCATGACTCGCAGATAACCCCTATTGATTTTCAGGTCAAAGGTCAAGGTCACAGTGACAAAAAACGTATTCACACAATGGCTGCCACTACAATGGTCAGCCCATATTGGGGGCATACATGTTTTACGAACAGCCCTTGTTTTAAATTTGATTGGCTTCTGAGAAGGTCTTGAAAGGTCAAAATTTATGTTATGTTAAACAGCTAGGCCTAAAAAAATGTTTACCTGATAATTAAGATTCTGTGCCATTAAATTTGAATCCCAATATGCTGGGAAAGAAATTAGCTTCCTTGAAATAATGCTTTTTGTTAACTTTTTCATATTTTTGTACTTTGAAAGTCCATCAGTTACTAAAAAGCTTGCGCAAGCTTGCACAAGGTTGCAGAATTTTGTATTAAAATACTAGCAAGCTTGTACAAATTAAAATTAAGCTTCGCAAGCTTGCCGCGAGCAATCATTTTGGTTTGGGTTATTAATTTGAATAAAAGGCGATAACAACCAATTTAGCGTTATAATTTCCGGGTACGTTTCAGTATATTTTTCATACCCAGGGTACATTTAAGTATACTTGGGAGTATCCTGGGTACATTTAAGCAGTACCCGATGCTGACAATGACCAATCAAGCTTTAAAGTATGCTTTCAAAGAATTGGCTTGTATAATGCTGTGCACATGCCCACCTTGGGTTGGTCGTATGTAGACTATTTCGTTCTGCTTGATATCTAGTGAATGAATTGGTGTACAATCTTGCAAATTGGTTTGATGTTTATTTGTGAAAAACTTAATGCACCTGTTAATGTTTTGGAGCAACGGTCAAAGGTCAATGTCACAAGGTTCAGTGATTTCTTTGGATGAAAGTAATAAACAAATAAAGTTTAAGGTCGAGGTAACATGATCTGGTATCATAATATTGGTTTGCACAGACAATCTAGATAACATATTCATGTTAGGACATATTGAACAATATTTGTGATTTAATCAGAGAACATATTCATGTTAGGACATATTGAACAATATGCGTTATGTATTCGGAGAACGAGTTCATGTTATAGAACATACTGAACAACATTTGTGATGTATTCAGTTTTTCAATCACAGCCTAAATTCCCACAAGACATGTGTAAGTTATTAAGCGTTTACCACTTTACCACAGGAATAAAAGCATTAAAATATATGTCTTTGATATAGCATTGTATGTCATGCACAGTCTTTCCATAACCCCATATATAAATCTTCCTTTGAGAGAGCTATGTTGACAATTATCTCCGATATTTCTTGCTTCAAATTTGTATATTCTGCCTTATTTGTTTATCCCATAGATTTAACTAGATTCCCATATATGTTGTTTGAGATCACTTTTTAGATCGACATGTGTGTTTAAACAGGACTGATAAGCCATTTTGGTTTTCAATTGACTGCATATTTTTGGCGGCAATTGAAATAATATAGGTCGTGTAATATTTCCAAACTATATTTACCTAATAAGATAATATGTAGAATGATTTATTTTCACAAGGTCTTGGTTGAGTAATGCAGTGTACTTTCTATATTCCTTACTTTCTATAATTAAAAAAAAATTGAAACTAAAAACCAAGATGGCTTCCGTCTTTACGGATTTATGCACTCAAGATTTAATGCACAAAATATTGCAGTCTACCAGACTCTCTATATTACATATACCAAACAGCACTAGCGGTACATTTGTTTTAGTATAACTACATATAATATAAGTACTCTTTATTGTCCCCTTCCGGTTTCTGTCGGTCTGTCACACTTTTCTGGACCCTGCGATAACTTAAAAAGTCTTCATATTTCTTCAAGAAACTTGAAACATGGACAGATGGCAATATGGAGATTATGTACCTCATTTCATTGTGTTCCTACATCAAGAACAACAAATAGACTAGCAATATTGCTGAAAATAGAAATTTTGCTAAACATGGTGAATCCTGCAATAACTTTAAAAGTTCTTCATATTTTTTCTATGAAACTTGAAAGATGGATAGATTGCAATATAGACTTTATGCTGGTAATTTCATTTTCTTCCTACATTAAAAATTATGGTTGCTATGGCAACAAATATACAAAAAATTAATATTTCTGACATTGTAGGGCTGGTAGGGGACATATATTGCTTGGCAATAGTTTTGTTATTTATAATGTGTGGGTCCTTGTGTCAGTTTTTATGTCCGCCACCATTATAGTGGGGGACATATTGTTTTTGCCCTGTCTGTTGGTCTGATAATTGTCTTTTTTAACCAGGTAATAATAACATTTGAAATAGCAAGCCAACACAAAAGAATAAACATTTTTTGATATCATGGTTTATTATTCTGAAGTTATGTGAGGTTATTAATATGGCATTTAATTAAATACATGCTACTTCTTGACAAAATCTGCTTTATCTTATAGGAAAAGGCTTTTTCCCCTGTCAAATAATGATGAGAAATTGGGTGAAATATTTGGGTTTTCTTTATGTACGAAATATTAACAAGTATATCAGTAGCGAGTATGCATTAACAACAAAGTGGTTACAATGCTGTTGACACAAGCCTTAGGCTGTATTTGCATTATTTATTATTTGTACCACAACGCTCATTAACGTGTGCGTACTTGAATAGGACTTCTCCAGATTGTAATTCAGCCAATTAGAAATAAAGACACATAGAACACTGACCAATGGGATTCATAACTGAGTTTCACGGGCCAGATGTTAGAGGGAAACAAGACAGTTGGCGTTTAGACTTGGAGACGTACGGGTCGAGAAAGATACAATCATGTAGCTATCAGACTGTATTTGTATAACTGAAAATATTAAGTATGTTAGACATTAAATTGGACTAGAAACTGATACATGGTGTTGTTGAATATTTTATCCTGTATTATGCAGAGAAATTAACATAAATAGATAGAATAGACTTGTCCCATGCGCGGCACGAGAAAATGGGAGTTAATGCAAAACTCGTCATCTTGGCAATTCGCGCATGACGAGATATCGAATGATAGGCTACATACCGGTAATTTAAGAGTAATGAACATTGTTAGTAACTATGTGTCGTCCATGAACTATGAACGATAACGTGACACCCCCTCAGGTGGTCTACTTAGTACTCGTGGAACAAACAAATATTTCTTTACAATTATTATACTTACACAAAAAAAATTCAATTAGCTCAGTCATTTTTGTTTCTGTGGTGTGTTTCAGTTGATGTACAGAAGACAGATAGGTTAGACAAGGAACTATGTTCTGTGAGTAGCAAGAAAATGGAACTTGAGTCGGGCACTGAACCTGTACTGAATTCACTCCTGTCTAGGTGGAAGTTTCTCTGGTTGGAAAAGTGTTCTTGGGAGCATCAGTAATGGAATTGAAACCAGACACTGGATTTTTACTTACCTCCCACCTGTTTAACTGGCGGTGATTGTGGCTGAGATTGAGGATTGCTACCTAGAATCTTTAAAAAGTAAGATTACATAGGTATCAACAACAGTAACTCCCTCAGTTGCATGCTGTTTGAGATTTTATGGTAAACCGTTATGCTCATGATTGAACTTTTGTGATCAGTCAGTGTCTGTTGTCAAGTGTTTTGTCAAGTGTTTTGTTTCTGTCATTAACTGGTAATAGTTTTGGTTTTGAAACTAAACCTTAGATGTTGAAACCAAAAAATGTTTAGTTTTTGTAGTTTTATAAACATATTGCATATTTCATTAAAGACAATTGTATTGAATTGTAATTGTATTGAATAGAGGCCATAATCCCACCAAGTGAAGCATAGTTTTGAAGTATGTTGAAATCAAGCAATGTTCAGTGAGTTAATCCATACAATTTAAATCTCTGTTATTCTATGATTTCAAATGCATGTTTTCAGTTGTTATTGCCAACGGTTAGCTAACAATTATTACAAGTTTCATAAATATATGCACGTATAAAAATTAGTTGATGACAAGACTTGGTCTCAATATGCAAAATGTTTGTTTCACTTGAGATTGAACTTTGGTAAACTTTTGTATTTTGAGTTGTTTCCCTTGAACTGATGTAGTAATTTGACTGGTCATGACAAAATCTAAACTGTTGACCTTAAAATAAGGTTTCCTTTGTTAGAGGAAACACAAAACAGGGTATATAATATAAAATGGTGCCCTTTATTAAAATGTTAAATTTCATAATATGCCGTGCTTGTGTTGCTTTTTATTCAGAATCTGGATATAACAAGTTAACAATACAATCTGTGCAATGGAAGTCAGTAACATATAAACACGGTAATGTCAAATGCCATACCTTTCAAAGAAATATGAAGCAAAACTATTTTATATACATTATTTTTTTTATAAATTGGCAGCAATGTGTGTGACATGTTGACTTGCATGAAATTTGCATACTAAATCAAGGCCTAAATGTTTTACAGCCAAAATGTTACGAACCCAACGCTTTATGAATGGCTCTATCAATACACACAAATATATATCTTATTGTCTTAAAACTCAGGCAATAAGGTGCAAGACTGAACAATTTAACTGTACATTTATTAATGCAATCTGGGTACAACAAATTAAAAATGTTAAACTAAAGATTGTGCCTATGAGTTGTATCATGTAAGTGTTAATGACCAGAATGAAATGGGTTAAGATACTTTGACATGCGTTCTTTTTACATGGTTGAATGCCAAATGTTAAGATACTATTTTAGATAAGTATTCTAGAAAAAAAGTCAACTATATATGTGAGTAGTTAGCTCCTTGCAGTACTGAGGGTAGTCATGATAGACAGAAGGATGAATTATTAGGTTTGTCATAAGTTACATCCCTGTTATTGTGATTCAAACTTAATTTTATTCCATGTGTAAGGTCTTTTAACCTTCTTATAAGATTTATAAATTATTGATACATATACATACATTGATCAAAAGAACTGAAAATCAGTCACAGGTATTAGAAAAAATAATGGTTTTAATTGTGAAAACTGTTAGGAATATAAGAACATTCCCAGCCTACATTCAATCTCAATATATTACATGTTAAGTAGTAGTAGACAATATAACATCTTCTCTTGCTTTAACTTACACACTTTTTGTATGCCCCGCCAAAGGCGGAGGGATATAGAATTGGCTTTGTCTGTCCATCTGTCCGTCCGTAAGTCTGTCATTCCTTCAGTCTGTCTGCCACAAAACTTTTCAAGGCTTTTTCTCAGAAACTATATAAGATATCAACATGAAACTTCATGGGTGTATAGATATAAATGAGGAGAATTGCCATGCACATGAGCTATAACCCTACACTTTCTTAAATAAGAGTTATATCCCTTTGTTAAAAAAATATCTATATCTCAGATACAATACAAGACTTCAACATTAAACTTTACTGGCGTATTGATAATAATGATGAGAAATGCCATGAACAAGAACCATAACCTTGCCCTTTGTTGTTTTTGTATTGTGTAGCTTTAAAGGGGTATATCTCAGATACACTACTTTATTGCAATATTAAACTGCATGGGTGTATAGATATCAATGAGGAGAATTGCAATGCATAAAAACAATTACCCTGCACTTAAATATATTTTTTGGATAATTCCATATACCAAGGGATTTGAACCCATCCATTAACAAACTTTATTTTGCAGGAGATGTCAATTCAATGAATTTGCTTGTTTTCAAACAATTATGGTGTTTTAAAAGAATGTAACAATTATGGTGTTTTAAAAGAATGTAACAATTATGGTGTTTTAAAAGAATGTCTCTAACTGTTCTTACTTAGAAAACCACATTACTTGTGTTTTGAATACTGTTGAATTACTTATTTGGGAAGAGGTCTAATTTCCATGCGTTTTGTGCTCCTGCCCTTGCGCCAATTATGACCACTGTGAATATTTACCGATTTTACCAATTGTCCTGTTACATGTTTTTTACAGAAAGCATTTGAATTACCTCACACATAGACATTTTTTAAATAAAAAAACATTGTACAGAAGACTGTTTGGTTTCAATAGTTGACACACAGGGCCCTCACACTACTTTGGGGGAAGGGGTCCGCAGCCCTTAGGAGGGGGAATTTTCGCAGCGTTTCCCTTTTTGGGGGATTTTTTTACTTACGGTACTCTCTCATTATTTCATTTGTACATGTTTGCACTATATTCCTTGCACTTTTCATAATTTAGTATGTTTGAAAAGATTAAATTGAAATAGAATTGAGATATAATAATCATGAGACACATCTTTCAATAAAAAAAAAAAAAAAAAATTTTTTTTTTTTTTTTTTTTTTTTTTTAGGGGGAATTTTTCCCCCCAATTCGGCGGCAGATTTGATAGATTGAGGGCCCTGACACATAAACAGAATATGTTCATGTGCGATGTAGAGCGTTTATTTAAAGAAAGTTACCATTGAACAGCATCACATCAGTTTGACACATGTTATAGTAATTAGCTGTTGTTTACGCTTATAAGAAGTGGACCCCTGCAAATTAAGACCCTTATCAAATACCAACTGTTGTACATGCTTAATGCAATAAACAAGCAGTCTTAATAGGGCATTTCACTGGCGTTTGCCAGATATCACGGCTGTTAATCGCTGATGAGACCTCTTTTTTGAGATAAGCACATGATAATTCCAAAAATTGTTTTGTAATTTTTAGATTTTTTGTTAAATGATGTTTACAACAACAAACAATGCCTATGCTTTAAAGAGATAAAATCACTTTTATTTACATTAATAGATACCTAAGATTTAATTGTTCTGGGGACCGTTTCAATAAGATATCGTATCGTAAATATAACGATATCGTAACTCGGGTGGTTGCAATTGGATCTACGATTCTCGTAAACCGTTTCAATAAACCCCTCGTAAACGTCCTTGTAAAACGCTCTGGTAATCTATGATTTCTTTATTGTACATTCTGTTTTCTTTGGGGTTATATATATATAATATTCAAACTGTCAACATCCGGAAGAATTTTTACACCGTGTTGTTTACTTTAATGTGTTGCTGAAAATTGAGAAAAACCACATATAACAAACATTGAACAGAGAGCGAGATGGCTCACACGGGATCAGTAGACGATTTATTGCATAAATCAATCTTTCGTACCGTTTGACAGTGGAATAGTGTTATTTTTCTAAGTTTGTTCAAAGTCCTTGAGCTGGAATTGTAACTTACGTCGTTAGTGGAAATGGAATTTAGAAATATCTAATCATCATGCTGAATTATCATCAGCATCATTTCTGTGGAACACTGTGATATGCTTTATATTAGGGTTTCATAGTTATGGTGCTTTTAAAATAGTTCACTAGCCGCCAAGATTGGAATGGTACTTATATACAGGTAAAACAAATTGTGCAGTATTTATTTAACTGACATGTTTATCATAAAATATCACACATAAATATTTATTAAACTCTATTTATTTAAGCTAGATTCCTGCAAAAGTCTGATGCTTATTGAGACACTTGAGTTTATTTCCTGGGTCAGGGTTTTTTTTTGGTTGTGGGGGAAGGGGCCTTTAGCCCTTATGTGGGGGAAATTTTACGCGGGATTTTCCACTTTGGGGAAAAAATGTGCGAGTGGGAATTTTCGCGGCGTTTCCCTTTTTGGGGGATTTGTTTACTTACTTTCTCATTATTACAATACATTTGTACATGTTTGAACTATATTCATTGTTTTTTTTCAAAATTTATTACGTTTGGCAAGATTAAATTGAAATAGAATTGTGATAATATAATCATGAGACACATCTTTCTATTAAAAAAAAAAAAAAAAAAAACATTTTTTTTTTTTTTTTGGGGGGGGGGGGGGGGGGGAACCAGCCTAGTTTGGTGGGGGAAGACGCCGATATTCGGCGTCTGTTATATAAGGTTAAAAACCCCTGTGGGTACAACCAATACTTGGTGTCATCAGAGATGATCTTGGGAACCATCCCTCATTTACAGATGTTATTATGGGGGATTTCGTTACTCGGTGGGCTGATGAAGAATAACCCCAAATCCCCGCAACAAGTCATTATTTTTCAAAAGAAGTAGGATATTGTTGTAAAGTTTTTGCCTGTACCACTGTTTTTTAAATATCAAAAAAGCTCCTAGATGATTTTTTGACACTTGAAGGTATTTACAGTGGGGATTTCGGTTCCTGACCTTGCTTTGCACAATGAATTCATGCCTGTTTTTCCCGCCCTGGGAAATACTCTGAAAATGGGCAATACATCACATGAACATGCTTTACACTTGGTTTTAGCCTTATTTCCTTCTGTGATTTTATCATAAAATCCCCAAATAGGATCTCTAGGTTTCATGTTTTTGCAGATTACAAAGGAATTACAATAACACTCATGAAACTTTAAAGTCATTTTTATTTAGGTATCATTGAAGAAATACTTTCGTTATATTGAAACACAATTAACAGGAATCTGCCACTTACTGTAACAATCAAAGAATGTTTTCACAGTTTATGGGAGGGCTCTAATTGGCACTTATCTGTGTATCTTTTATGGCCCCTAATAAACAGTAAGAGGGCCTTTGTCTGGCCCTAATAGGTCCAATGTTTATCTAAGTGGCCCAGTGTTATTGTTAGTTGTACAAACTGATTACTGGAATAAACCCCCTTCGGAAGAAACCCCCTTCCCTATAAACGGCATAGTGGAAGAAACCCCCTTTCACATTTTGCATACACGGAAGAAACCCCCTTCCATTGCGGAACAAACCCCCTTCGAGTTTTCAGACAGGCGGAATAAGCCCCCTTCCTAAGTGTTAAGTCTCTCCCGCAGAGATAGTAAAATCCCAACTCGAACGATTAACTCCCCAATACATCCGTTTTAACCCGAATCTATCACTGCATACTTGCTACTTTTCAAGTTTATATTCATTACCCAATAATCCCGTTTATAACATTTTTAAAGCACTTTCTGGTAAATATTTACGATAAAAGCTCTCAATAATTTCTTAAACACAAACCTTGCCATTTTTCTTTTGTATCAAATAAATTTCGGCATAAGTGAATATTTATAGATTTGATGAAATATTGCCTCCGAACATGCGCCAATCCCTGACGTGTTGTGTGCTTGTTAAAACGCTCAATACACCCACGCTTTCTATGTTGCTTAATTTTCGCGCCCTGTTTATTGAGCGAATGAGTCAACACAAAATAAATTTACACTGCAAGAATACTGTGTGAACTGTCATTAATGATGACACAAAACTGTGAAAGCCAAGATATAAACGTTAAAACAGAAAAAAGTCTCACAATTGGCGTTCATACACGAACAAAATAAAATGTTCGGACTCAGAAAATATTAACTGCGTTGACGCATTTTTTTTTAGAATGAATCATCAAAAACCGTTGAAACCCAGCAGGATTCGGAGGTACACGTAATCAACATCGATTAATACTGTCGGATTATTGTGAAAGTGAAAGAGACAATCGGCAGCTGCCGCACCTTTCCCTTCCAATACTGTAGCAGATCTAGATCGTCAACCCATTCATCATGAAATTGAAATCATAATATTGACATCGTTCCCCGGCCCCAGTTGAAAACATTTGCCATTATTAGATCTACACCTGCAACTTTATTTAGGACTTTGACTTTAATATCATACTTGTTCATGTGTTTAACAACAAAAAGGTCAGAGACATGCCTCTTTTTCTAAAAAAAACCCTGAAGTCTGTAGGTGAGTTATAGACATTGAAATGAACAGTTTTTATTTTTTCCCAAAATATGTCTCTTTTGCGCTCGACTTTCCCCTTTTACCCAGCGTCCAGCGTCTTCCCCTTTTTCAAACCCCCCCCCCCCCTGGCATTCAATAACATTGTCATATACATACCAATGCCTATTAATGAGCAGTAGTCCTTATATGGTTTACTTATGGTAGAAACAATGCATTTTGTATTGCTATTATTTCAAAATAAAGCTATTGTAATGTTAAATTAAACACACTATGTGAAGTTGGAATATAACAACTTTTCAACTATGTATAATGTGCTGTTTTACCTTTAATGTTTATTTATTAAACCAAATTATAAGTAAAATAGACAATTTTGACAACTTTTGTTGTGAGTTTGTTGTCAAGACAAGTTGTTAAGAAGTGTTTTGTTTATAAGCGTTTTGTTTATATATTATTCAGTTATTTGGAATACGATTTGCTCATTGAATTGTCTTTTGAAAATTGAATATTGAACTCGAATAATTTTGATGTAACGACTCCTTGATGTAGTTTAACTTTTTCTGTGAGAGGTTTAGGAGGAAGCCTGACTGCAACGCCAAATAGAAAAACACCTTTTATTTACAAAGAAGGAATGCAGTCAAATATACAAATACAATACACAAATTACTTAAAATCACTAATACACGATTACATAGGGAATTTAAGTTTATAGAGCCACTCGCTTTGAAAGTAAATATGAATTGACTTAAACTGTAACAAACATAATTATTAAACTGATATAAATTAACAGACTTAATTCTATTGCATTTAAATTCATAACTGACTTATCATTGAAACTGACAAAAGTTCTGAATAAATAATTATATTACCATAAAACAGTTAAGTATTTGAAACTTGAAGTAAAACAAATTGAATCAAATATAATGTAGTAAAATCAGTTTCTTACCTGCAACGCCAAATAGAAAAACACCATTTATTTACAAAGAAGGAATGCAGTACAGATGGAGGTCTGCATTTCCTTTTTATACTAGTTTGGTGTAACCTAGGAATTTGTTGCATAATTGGCGATACCAGGTGGTTATAGAAAACCAATACAGAAAACATTTGTTGTCAAATCAAATCCACAATAAACAACACTATTATAAAGAAACCTTGATAAATAAGTAATACATATTGCATCATGAAAATGTTTGTTGATTTGCATGGAGTGTTGTACCAATACAATGACAAAGGCTACGAGACAAACTTGTTAATAACAACCAGTAATCTTATATCAGTAAGAATGCATTATAACAGGTTTCTTAGTTCAAGTAACTGCTTATTACAAATGTCTTTGTACATGGATCCACAAGCAGCTGTGAAACTGTAAAGTTATGCAATAAGCTTTATAAGCATTATTGAGAAAATTGGAAATGTGCAATAAGCTTTTATAATCATTATTGATAAAATTAGAAAGTTTCAATATTAGTAACAACCTGGGGGGCAAAGGGACAAATCCCTATGAAACAGTTTGTCAAAAGTGTAAAAATATTGCCTTTGTATTAAAGTGACTCGCGATTAATGTACTAATTGCTGAAAATATCAAAGACAAGTTTGGGGCTTTCATCAACTCAGTAAGGAAATAAACGGTTTTATATCAATAACGATGCCTAAAATGCAAATATTTTGATAGCCATTCCCTTCTTACATTTCTCCTTGATAAGACGTGCATAGATTATAGACAAGTAATCAGTTCAATTTAACCATCATGGCTTCCAAGCGTAAGTTCTTGATGTTGGAAGAACGCGTTGCGGACATATATATAGTTTGTTAGTTAAAGGACACAGTTGTAGACGAGTGGCTAGTGATTTTGGTGTAGGCAAAACTCAAATCCAGAACATTCTGAATTACATGTACATATATATGTATGTCAATAATTATTTATAAATGTATATGATTAATGAAATAAATAATAAAAACATAAGGGAATGGAAATAATAAAAACAAAACTGTGTTTTCAATCCTTTATTTATTATACATGCATAAGTATTCAAACATTTAAACAATCTAAGAGCACATGCATAGATAAGGTACAGTACACTCCACGCGTTTTCCCCAATTTCCCTCCATACTCCGCGGGTTTCGACCTGGAGGGAGATTAAGAAAATCCCGCTATACGCGGCGTTTGCATGATTTTGGACGCGGCGGTTAACGATCGGCAAAACTGATAAACCGACGCGGCGGCCCTCGGCGTTGGCAACGCGGGGGGAAACTCCGCGTTTTACGAGATAACGATCAATTTAATTTTGTTTGACTTCCTGATTTTCAAATAAAATTGCATTTATTACAAGTACATACATGTACATGTAGTATAATATTTACAATAAAAAAAAACAACCAAGATAGATCGATCCCGACGTGGTTGTAGAAGTAGTTGTGGTTGTATAGAAAACTCGTTGATTTACGACACACAAAACGTCGTCTTTTAACTAATACTTACCAATTAATATAAACACAGTTTGCAACATTGTATTTATTTTGATAATTTAATCCAAAGTTTTCATGTTAGCAGGTGATTTTCTATAATGAACATGTATACAAATGACCAAGGACCCTAAAAATCTCGCAAATCTGTGTGAATTGACAGTTTGACGTAATCAAAGAAAAGCCGCTTCCTGTCTAAAGGCATAACTTACTCAAGTAAACACGTTCAACGAATGCATAAGGAATGGTTTTAATTGTTGGAACAAAGTCTATTCTCTGCTCGCTAATGCATTGGTTTTCTCTTTGTTTGTAGGTTATTCCATTGATTGCTAAAAGGTGGTAACTATTGAGTTGATAATTGCATTTAATATTCACAGTTGTATTCTTGTTGCGTCGACATTCTAAACAATGTTTACCAGTAATTATGGACCAAATCGGCAGAGTGACATTCACACATGTTAATCCCTTTTGTCAAAACACCAAATACAGCAGTCTACACAATAGGTCAGTAGACAAGCTTTGCGTGTTTTCATAACGTCAAACACTTAAAATCCAGTTCCGCCCAGATGTCTTCTGTAATCAGTTTACAGTACAATTAGTGTTAAAATAATTACTCTACTAAAATACTGTAACGATAAAGATTCGGCGTGTTCGATTTGAAATTATTTTAGAGGAAATATCAACTTATTCGCGATATAATTTCGTTAATAAATACCAAAGAAACTTTTAACCGAAATCAACAATGTTCTCTGCGCTACAAAGTTTGTATAAAAAAAATCAATACACGCACGCTTTGCAGGAGTATACATTGTACCTTGACCTTGTACATTGCAGCATAATTTTTGCGCGCTTTTGTCGGGAAATATACATGACTGTATATTGGAAGCATTTGTAAACGTCGTGTTAACAATTAAAAATCGTAGTGTGTTTCGGATTACTAATTATTATTCTCATTTGGAAATTTTACGGAACATTTATTCTTGTGTCGTATGTGTTATGATTTAAATATTAATTTGTCAAATGTATTATATTAGACTAATTCATATTGTAGACGTACCTGTGAATTAAAAAACATAATTTTTATACGTATTAATTTTCTATACAATTATCTTTTTATACATGTACTACAGTATTTAAACAATTTATTATAACAATGTTTTTATTTTTTGGCATGCCCAGTAGCACACTGCTAACGCGGCGTTGCGCGGCGATCACTGATAAGAACGGAAGGTGTCTGCATTTACCGACTAGCCTAAAGTAATACACGCCGCGGGAATTAGCGAACGCGGCGTAACGCCGAGCGTTTTATCGAGTTCACCTCGCTCTTCCAACGCCGCGTGAACACTCGCTAGCAGAAAAAACCCGCGGAGGGAGCGCGTTTTTTGGGGAAAACGCGTGGAGTGTACTGTACCTGTTAAACTACTACTAGCATATTTTGCAAAGTTTCAATCGACCCTGGGAATAAAGACCACCTGTGAACAAAGACCACAACGACCAAATCCCTTGAGTGGTCTTTATAGACAGGTTAGACTGTATGTCATGTTCCCAAAGTTGTGAAAAAAGACAACAAATCATATTATGCCAATGATCAATACCATGAACAATATAAATTTTGGAAAATAAATGGCGAGGGACTTTTTTAATGTTTGACATTTTTATAAAATATTTGCATTTAAGTTAAACGATTACTGATAGATATACGAACATGAAATTAGGATTGACCCCAAAGGCAAATGAACAGAATGTTTAATGTTTATTTCACACTGCATCGTATTTAAATGAAATATACGAAAAGCAATAGCTTTAATATGCGACTCTATTGAACATAAATAAATATATATTTGTGCAACTTACGCTTGTACATGTATAGTGCAGAAGACGTTGATTTTTTTCAGCGACACTGAGAATTTTCTTTCTCCCCCCATTTCTTTTTTTTTGAAGGATCATCTAATGAATCACCGGTGACACACCCACACTATACCCCCTCTCAAACCCCCGACCGACCCCACCCAAAAAAAACACAACACATTTGGTTAAAAAAATAAAATAATTTATTTTTATTATTTTATTTTTCAAAAACTGTCCAACAATCTCACCCAATAATCCCCCCCATTTTTTCACCTTTGAAAGATAATGTAATAAATGGCCACATCCCCACACTATACATCCCTCTCCTCACCATGTCCTCCCCCTTTTTGATTAAAGTCTTGAGATAGGTACCTTCACCTTTAAAAATAAAATAGATGAGCGGTCTGCTCCCGCTAGATAGATAGATAGATAGATAGATAGATAGATAGATAGATAGATAGATAGATAGATAGATAGATAGATAGATAGATAGATAGATAGATAGATAGATAGATAGATAGATAGATAGATAGATAGATAGATAGATAGATAGATAGATAGATAGATAGATAGATAGATAGATAGATAGATAGATAGATAGATAGATAGATAGATAGATAGATAGATAGATAGATAGATAGATAGATAGATAGATAGATAGATAGATAGATAGATAGATAGATAGATAGATAGATAGATAAATTTATTTCGGCATAGGAAGCATACACACAGTTCACAACATAACATAGAATAAAATAATAAGCAATTATTAAAAACTATATCATGTACAATAAACTATGACATGCTCACCAAACCAAGGATAACACAAAAAAGAGCAAGCCCTTATTTCCATTGTGGTCCTTATTATTGGTGGCATGACAAAAAGAGGCAGACCTTAAACATAACTATGTTGACCTTAAACATAACTATGTTCATAGTAAAATAATTATTTAATGAAATAAAAAATATATATCACCGTTCAAAAGAGATCAAACTAATTATCACAGTAGTGCTCAAAAAATATGACAGGAGCTGGAAACTAAGATCAATTGATAATGTTATCAATTATTGCAACACATAGATATTTTGACAGTTGTAATTTGATGATATGAGGTATCATGAATTATCTTAATTAAATATATTGCTAAAATGTATGTTATGAAGTATGAACTAATAATTATTAAAAATAAAAACCTAAGCCGAAGTTAATATCTGCTTATTAAAAGTGAAAAGATACACATATATAAACAATTAAATATTATTCATTAAATGACTTTTAATGGCAACCATTCTAACCTGTTGACCTCTGTGAGTGACTCAGGTAAAGAGTTCCAGAGTTTAATGCTGTTAAAAGAAAAGGATTTGGAACCATGACATTTGACCTTGGGTAAACAATACCCACCCTTTTTACTAAGCCTAGTGCTGTAATTATGCATAGAATCAAAGGAAACAAAGTGTTCACTCAAGTAATCTGGAAAAAGGCCATTTCTTATTTTGAAGACATGACATAACATTATTTGATTTACTCTCATGTGAACTGGTAACCAGTTGAGGGACTTAATGTGAGATTGGTCAATATGAACTCTGGAATCAAGGTCAAGAACAAACCTAATTAACTTATTTTGACAGGTTTGTAACTTATTTCTTAAAGACTGAGTTATACTATTATACCAAACAGAACAAGCATAATCATAATGACACTGAATCATGTCCGTGTATATACCGTCTTTTCGTTTTTTCGTTCTGCATTCGACAACACGAAACACGAAAATAAACGCATTTGAGTTCATATTCCGATTTTCTTATAACCGAAACAAATACAAAGAACAAATCGACTTATTTATATCGTTTTTCGTTTTACTAATTACAAAACAAAACACGAAACGTGTATGTCTATTCCTATTTCGTTTCAATTTAAATTTTAAAAAAAAATCAATATTTGAAAATTGAAACAAAGCGCCTGCTCTCTTTTATCGTTCTTGATTTGATAAAACAATACACGGAAAACGGAAAACGAGGGGGGCTGCGTAGCTTTATTTGGATGATAACTCATGATGAATCTTAGTGCGCAGTTTCCTCCCTTTGAAACTATTATTTTGAATAATAAAATGTTCACTATTACATGTATTATAGAGGAAGAATAGACGAGTCTTGGCACAGCTCTTTTTGGCTAGTCTAATGGAATAATGAATAGATCAACAGTGTAGTTATATAACGATACCAATATAAATGCCTGCTTTTGTTTCAAGTCATTGGATTTGATTTAATGTATGAAATGCATTACAATAAGCATTGCACAATAAAATATCTTTGTTCGGCGTAGCCTTTCTCTTCAAGTAATAAACAACAATCAAATTATTTACTACACTGTATTCATATCTGTTTAAGAGATGAAATAAAAATCCACATTATTGCTTAACATATACACATGTACATTCAATTAGTATGGTGAATTATTCCTAAGAACATGCACGGCTTCATAAAGCCCTGTTATGGCATGTCGTGTGCCGTCCTGGCTCATACACTTCGGGTAACTGGCTGGCGGTGGGCTCTCATACCAGGTGTCCATGCAGTTCTTGCATCGAACCAGTAATTTGCAACAAGTTGCAAATGTAGGGTGCGACACTGGTCCTGAATGTAACAATTTATGTTGTTATAAAGCTATCGGTTCACGCACTGAGTTTTTAAAAAAATTTATCAGCATGATTATATTTGGTGCTCCCTTTATAGAATAAAGAAAATTTGCTTATAACAATTATAAAATTATTCGAAACTCTTTGCGAGAACACATCATTCAAATAACAGAAAAATCAACGCTAAGTATAGAACATTATGTCAATGGATTTTATTTTATAAGTTACAACTTGGACGTTGCTACAAATTTATTTATTTATTTTTAATAACGTTTTTGTTTGGTGTACAGATTTTGTCCAATTTGTGAAGGACTGTTAAAATGAACTGGATGTGTATAAAACGAATAAAATAATACACTTTTCGACAAATAAATGTACTTTAACAGATCATGCTAGCGAACGCTTGATGGCGCGCTCCTCATATATCATTGACTCAGCAAATCATTCACGTATTGTTACAAATGAAAACACTTTTCTATAATGGCATTCGAGTTTCATTTAAGGAGACAACCGAGGTCATAAACGGAACACATTAACGAGTGCAAGTAGATTCTATAGGCGTGATGCATGATATTCGCCTTCTTTAAGTAATGTAACGTTTAAAGGAAAAAAAGATTAAGCGGCGTTATAATATCATTGGAATGTACATATTTTGTTAGCAATAACTTAATATTGGGCACTCTTTCAGGAACATTAAATATGTTGTTTAATAAGTTATTAAATTGGTACATTTATTAATTATATTTAAGTTAATTTCATTTTCTTCAATCGCAAAGCGGTTTCATATAAGGTGTTTGGTTATAACTCTTGTTTTAGAGCTAAAATCACTAGACATATGACAATGCAGTTGTTCAATGCACTATGTATTTGTTATTAATCGACCGAATAGGAAATTATATATTAGACACCTTGCACTTTACCGTTCCATAAGATTAAAACATTTTTTATATATTTATTCTCCTTTCGTCCTGTTCTTTTTTCAATAGTGGCTGTACTAATACAACTTTGACGTTTTATTATGTAAGGTTACGTTAAAAGTAAAACATAGGGACATTTTAGCAGCCGCCGCCGATTATTGTGTCTTTAAAATGTCATGCGTGTTTAACGGGTAATAAAAAAAGGAATACGGGACTCAGTGGACAGGGTATTGCAGCTCTTAAAATGTAAGGAACCCCCCATGATAATAGGATTAAAACGAGTTGTTTTTTTTTGTAAAATAAGTACTGAATTTACATAGCATATGGGCAAAGAACAAGAAGTGTCATAAGAGGCTAATTATAGCCCTATCTAATCGGCTGGATCGGCATTAACTACCGGTACGTTGGAAAACCTTTCGATGTCAAGATTATGATCATTTCAAATTGGAAAAATACAATTATGACCTTGAAAAACAACTGAAAATATCCACGTCTCTGTCCTTTACGGGCGTGTCTTAACCTCCACGAAAAAAGCACGTATGAAGCCATGCTTATGGAAATAAGTGATAAAGTATTATGTAAGGGAGAAAAATACGCGCAAAAAGCCACAATGAGTTATCTCCCCAAGACCTTAGCAAATCCCGCAAACGCCACTCGTTTTTCGTTTTTCGTATACCGTTCTTTCAAACTAAGAACGGTAAACAGGATCAAACAATCTGTTCCAATTTCCAAACATTTATTTTTGTTATATGATTTGAAACTAAATATGAACAGGGGAATCAATTACGTTTTTTGTTAGCCGGATTTTTTTCGAAAAAATATCGGCTTATAGATTGATGTTGTCGGGCGGGCGGGCGGGGGGGCGGGCGGGCGGGCGGGCGGCGTGCTCGAAAATGTTAAAGTTCTTATTTCATGGTATAACTTTGGTATGCTTGGACCTAGAGTCTTCAAACTTGACATGAAGGTTGGCCAGGATTAACAGATGACCACTGGTCATTTCAAGGTCATTCATTTGAAGGTCAAGGTCACTGTGACCTTCAATATAAAAAATGTTAAAGTTGTTATAACTTTGGTATGCTTGGACCTAGAGTCTTGAAACTTGACATGAAGGTTGGCCATAACTAGTTAGTAACCACTGGTCATTTCAAGGTCATTCATTTGAAGGTCAAGGTCACTGTGACCTTGAATGTAAAAATGTTAAAGTTCTTATTTCATGGTATAACTTTGGTATGCTTGGACCTAGAGTCTTCAAACTTGACATGAAGGTTGGCCAGGATTAACAGATGACCACTGGTCATTTCAAGGTCATTCATTTGAAGGTCAAGGTCACTGTGACCTTCAATATAAAAATGTTAAAGTTGTTATAACTTTGGTATGCTTGGACCTAGAGTCTTGAAACTTGACATGAAGGTTGGCCAGAACTAGTAAGTAACCTCTGGACATTTCAAGGTCATTCATTTGAAGGTCAAGGTCACTGTGACCTTGAATGTAAAATGTTAAAGTTGTTATAACTTTGGTATGCTTGGACCTAGAGTCTTGAAACTTGACATGAAGGTTGGCCAGAACTAGTAAGTAACCACTGGACATTTCAAGGTCATTCATTTGAAGGTCAAGGTCACTGTGACCTTGAATGTAAAAATGTTAAAGTTCTTATTTCATGTTATAACTTTGGTATGCTTGTACCTAGAGTCTTCAAACTTGAAATAAAGATTGGCCAGTACTAGAAGATGACCACTGGTCATTTCAATGTCATTCATTTGAAGGTCAAGGTCACTGTGACCTTAAATGTTAAAATTTTGACCTTTGAACAATATTTCAGTAATTTAAGTATTGCATTGACAAAAACACGAAAGGTACTTTCCTGTCATTTAAATCAAAAATCCGGCTTCAATGCGGTCATCTCCGACCGCGGAACTCTTGTTTTATAATAAGTACAATGAAAAACGATATAAAGAAGTTAATTTTGTTTTCGTATTTTGTTGAAGTTTCGGTTATTAGAAAATCGGAATATGAACTTATATGCGTTGATTTTCGTGTTTCGTTGTTTCGAATGTTAAACGAAATAGGAAAAGACGGTATATACATGGACCGAATCAGTGACATTACAAGAAGTTTCTTTGTATGCAAAGTAAGGAAATCTTTCTTACGATAAAGGAATTTTAACCTAGAATTGGCCTTTTTCAAAAGAGACTCAGCCATTGAGCAGAATGAAAGGTTTTGGTGAAGGGTAATTCCAAGATACTAATCGGATGATGTAGAAGCAATGGGTGTACCATTACAAGATATATCAATGCTAGATTGTGACCTAAGTTTTTGCTTGGACCCAAACACAATTGACTCAGTTTTACTACTGTAAGTGCAATGACAACTTATTGTCGATCAACCATTGGCTAACCAAGTTCATATCATCTGTTAGTGCCTTTTCAACATCAAGTACACATTTACCAGAAACAAGGATTTCAGAATCATCAGCATATAATAACAATTTATTTTTAACCACAGCTGACATATCATTCACGTAAATTAGAAAAAGAAGGGGTCCAAGAATTGAGCCTTGGGGTACACCACAGGTTATACTGGCCTTAGAAGAAAAGGTACCGGAAACATCAACTAGCTGGTTTCTAACCGACAAGTATGATTTGAACCAGTTTAAAACGCCATCACTAAGACCGGATGCTCGAAGCTTCATGAGAAGAATTGAGTGGTCGACTGTATGAAACGCCTTCTGTAAATCTAACATAACCATGCCAACAATATTACCTTTATCATTTTCATACCTGATAAAATCTGTTAGGTGAATTAAACAAGTATTCGTGGATAAGCTACTTCTAAAACCTGACTGAAATTAATACAATAATTTATTATCTTTAAAATAAGATTCAACCTGGTCATAAACTACTTTTTCAAGGATTTTAGAAATAACATTTAAAATGGACACATGCCGGTAATTACCTACAGACAATTTGTCATCCTTTTTAAAGAGGGGAACACCTCTTGCCGTCTTAAGATCATCGGGGACTTGAGGGACAAATTAATGATGTGAGTTAAGGGACTAACAATAACAGAGGACCCGTCTTTGACAAAACGCGAAGGTATGCCATCTTAGCCAGTAGCTTTCTTTGTACCAAGTGAAGTTAAATATTTAAGAACTTTACTCTCAGTTACAATGGAAAAAGAGTACTATTAGCATAAACACCCTTATTTGCATAAAAAGAATTAACAAAATTAACACCAAATTTGTGTACACTTTCAGGTAATTTTGCAACAAGTTTACATGCAATAGTTGTATAGAATTCGTTAAATGTTTCAGCAATAAGTTTCTTTTCAAAACAAATATTATTATCAATGTTTAAACACATGTTGGAGCCAGATGTTGCTGAACCTTTCTTGGAAGGCAAACCAAGATTTTTAAGAGTTTTCCATAAGGATGATGAATCTTTTTTTATTTTGATCAAGTACATTGTTAAAATAATATTTTTTAGCATTGTGAACAAGTAACTGAACTTTATTTCTAAGAGTCTTAAATATGTTATAATTATCTACACTTATATCTTTTTTATAATTGTAAAAGGCCTTGTCTCTCTCATTCATAGCACTGAGAATGTCTGAGTCTATCCAAGGTTCTGTTCTCTGCTTAATTCTAGTCTGTTTTACAGGAGCTATGTTATCTATCGCAGATAAAAATAGATGTTTAAAAATACACCAAGCTTCATTTAGGCCGGGTTTCCATGTCTCCGCGTCCGCGTCCTGTGTCCGTGTCCGCGAAAAAACGAACTGGTTGAAATCTGTTGGAGCGATTCCATGTATCCGCGTTCAGCGTCCGCATTTTTCGTCCGCGAATTGCGTCTGTGAAAAATCGCTCGGTGAGCGATTTTTCACGGACGCGGACTCAGTACACGAACGGAAGTGAATATGAATTGTCGACTTTCAAGCATAAATATTAGTGAAAAAATCAACATACATACCAGGAAAGAGAAAGTTATGCATTTGTATATCAACCGTACTTTTGTTTTTCCCAACTTACAACAGAAAGTATTCGATTTACGATGTGAATTTAGTTTTAGTGCAGATTCGTTCAAACGACACAAAGACACAATTTTGTTTTACGAATCATTTCTGCTTAGAAGAATGTCCAGTCATAAAAAATATCTAATTTTAGAAACAGCCGGTAGCAAAATGAGTTGCAGCTAATTGTCAGTAATCACATTTTCACTAACTTTTTTGACCTGTTTATTCTTTTCAGTTCAATTCAACAGTGAAAAATGCCCATAATATCACTTCAATATAAAATAATAATGAAACGGTGCAGTTAATAGATGCACACAAAGTAACTTAAACTACTTAAGCCGATTCTAAAAATGACAAAGATAAATTATTATTGAAATTGAATTAATACATGCCCTTGATTATCTTGTTTTGTTTTGATGACTTCAATTTTTGTTAAATTTTCAGGATTACAACAATTTGTTTATAAACGGGAATGCACTCACTAAAAACACAACAGCACGCTTTTTTTATTAACTATGTTATCTTTTTTATTTTGAATCTGCGCACATTAAATAATAGGATTTGACATATTATTATAAATGTTCTTTTATTTTTTTTAATAACTAATCATTTAAAAAAGATTGTTTATTTTATAATACATGTACGCATCGACTCGGCGTCATGTCGCGGATCGAGGCTTGCCACGGCATGCCGCGGCGGACATATGCAAAGCTTCGCGGCGAAATTTGACTTGCCGCCGCATACTTACGCGGCTTCAACAGCTGACGCGGCTAGGACTCGTTTCGCCTTGCCGCCGCGGATCGCGAAATATGTTTGTTCCGCCTTGGCTGTACTGTACCACAATTGACTCCACCCAAACCATCTCCCATGCCCCACCCCAGAATCCCCCCCCCCCCCAATTTTTTTACGATGACATGTTTATGGATCCAGAGGAACCAGCACTTCCACCATGGCTCCTGGATGTGAGGCCGTTGAAGAGGAAGGCGGACTTCTCACCATAAACCGTGTCGCTTCCATTAAGTCCGCAGTATACAGATCAGAGGTACGTGTTACCCAGATCAATTGTAGAATCCCAGGAAATATTCCTTGACCAGTCAACTGCTCTTGTTAACCCAGCACTGTACACGGCCCCTAGCTTTGATGAAGATCCTTTGACAGCACTGGTCCAAACCTTGAAGACACCACAGTCATAGCCTAAGGCCTCCCCTTGTCAAAAAAGTGAGCAAAATCCGGTTATAACCCAGTTTTAAACTGGGTTTAACCCTGCGGTATTGGCACCGAGCTAAAAGCGAGTCTTTTAAACACACTTTTTGCTTACCGACTTGGTTTTATCTGAGTTGAATCTTGGTTTAACTCGCTTAAAGCCAACATAGTGGTTTTTTTAACCGTCTTAAGTGGGTTTAAAGTGAGTTTTTTCAGGCATCTGTGTTTAACTCTGTGGTATTTGCACTGTGCTAAAAGCGGGTTTTTCAGACACGCTTTTAGCTTACCGACTGGGTTTTTTAGCTTACCGACTTGGTTTTTTCTGAGTTAAATCTTGGTTTAACTCGCTTTAAACCAACATAGTGGGTTTTTTAACCATCTTAAGTGGGTTTAAAGTGAGTATGATTTTCTACAAGTTGGTTTTTTGAGGTTTTTTAAACATGCTTAGACCAACTTCTGTCTGTGGAGTTGGTTTTAAGTGGGTAAAAAGTGTGTTTTTTATGTGAGCTATAAGCAGGCTAAACACGGTTTTTAAGTGAGCGAAAAGTGAGCTGAAAGCAAGCCTTTGTTAGTTTTTTTCACAGTGAAAACATGCTTTTAACTCGCTTTAAACCTAGTTATTAACAGTATTTTATCTGTGAAAAAAACAAAAGCAATTTGTGGGTTTGGGTAAGTTGATTTTTGTGGGTTTTAACAGTGTTTTAGTGAGTTTTTTTTAAGAAAGTAGTTTTTTTGTGAGCCTTTTGTGGGATTTTGCAGTGTGAAAAAAAAAATTTTGGACTGATATGTTCTAGAAAAATGGTTTTTGTGAAGCAATTACAACAGTTCATTATAAGCCCAATGTGGTTAAAAGGGAAAAAAACACAATGTGTACGAAAATTATGTTTATATGACAAAAATAGTACACCGCAAATTAATACTAACAGATTATTTTTACAATACATTATAAAATAATAGACATTTATGGAAGATTTTAAAGCAAAAGTTTGACCGCAATGGACCACTGCGGGTGGAGTATTTAGACCGCAGCTGCTGCAGAGACCTGGATCTCAGCTGTTGGAGGTACCTGAACCGCAGTGGAATGAGGAACCTGGATTTCAGCTTAAGGAGGGACCTTGACGGCATACGGTGTTGGGACCTGCACAGCAGCTACTGGAGAGACCTTGACCGCTAGGGGACCTGGAAAGCAGCCAGTGCAGGGACCTAGACCTGATCTTGGCGGGTGGAGGGATCTGGAAAGCAGCTGGTAGAGACCTGGAAAGCGGGCGCTGGAGCGACATGTAGTTGTTCCATTGATGCTGCTTGTGTCCTTCTCCTCTTGAGCATCTCTTATGCCAGTTGATCTGCAAAGGATTAATACCATATCACTTTCAAAAGGGCAAGGCATTCTTCAAACATGTTGATTGGTTATGTTTTTGTTCCACTTAACTATGAAATATTGCTGTTATGGTAATCTTGTTGCTTTAATAATAATAAATTTAAGTTATTTGCTTGTTGTTTTTGTTTGTTTATTTTTGAAATTTTAATCCCGTGATCACATGTGACTTAGCACTTTTCATCAATTATTAAAAGAAATTGCGTTTGGTAGAAAATGCAGTTTGAAAATGTACCAAGATGCGTGGTCTCATTTGGCTGTGTGGTCTGGTGGCATTGTAAATGCAATAACCTGTATAGTTTACCTCTCAACAAATCGAGCTTTCTTGGTCAAGGACAGGGCGAGGTTTTCCCACTCTTGTTCCCCTCAAGTTTGCCAGCTTGTGCAGGGTAAAAACCAGGTTTAAAAGTCCATACATCAGGCAGGCGATGATGCACATTCTTTCCAAAGGATCTTCCCAACGATGTCAATTTTGCCTTGTGGCAAGAGTTTAACCTTCAAAATTAAAATATATAAGTTCTAATTAAGTAAGAGGGAAAGAAATCCGTTCAGTAATAACCAGAAATAGATATAAATAAAATTTTAGATGACAATAACCATGAAACACAACCATAATTATTCACTGTACACAACATTTACACTTTTTCATGTGTAAGTTTATCTATTTTTGCTTCAAAATGTGTTGTTTATCCTTTAAATTGCAATACAATAACTTATCCATTTACATTTCCCAGTGACAATACATAAATATGATAATGATCATAATTAATTCAATAAACTAAATAAAAAAAGGGGTGAAGAAATGACAATACAAACCTGTTAAAACTGTTCTTCAGTATTCCAAAAACAACAACAGGCAGTTCAACCTCCTTTCCAACCAACTTATTATTGATTTCCACATTGCAGTAAAAAACACATTGTTTTCATCACACAATACTACATGCTGACAGAATTTCAAGACATTTTACACTACCATTATAAGTCTTTCACTTCTTTATATTAATGTTGCTGAATTAAATTTAGCTCAATATTCAGTTGCTGACACCAGCTTGTTTTTCAAAAGTTGTTGTTTTCAAAAAGATAACTTCCTCAGTGCAATAGCCAATCAAAAGCCTTATATCTTATTCCACACAGCCTTATCTCTAGGACCCCATCAGTAGCCTTATCTACCCCTAGATAATCAGTACCCTGTTTAGCTCTGAATGCCTGACAGATTGTTAACTGTTTATTGTTAGTGGTGTGAAATAAGGGTGTTTTAAGGTATTGTCTTGTTATTTTGTTGACAGTTTATGTAACACAGGTAATGTTTGGCATTTTATTATTTTATTCCAAATTAAGAAAATGGATATGATGGTATCATATGCAAATATCAAAATCTTGCATAACTTATGTACAAAAATAAATAGATTATTTCCAAAATAATGTTTCCAATACCATAATTATTTAAATATGCAGATTTTACAAGTAAATACTGTTTTAAACAAATATAAACAATCATATGAGATTGTTTAAAAAAAAATTAAGACATAAAACAATCATAAGATATTGTTTATAATAAAAACAAACATAAAGAAAAAATTCAAAGTGAAACACAAACTCTTTCATTTTCATGTATAAAACTAAGCTTGACCATTGTTAGTTTTTGTCAGTGATACTTGTTGTCCATCTGTGAACCTGTGATGTTCTGAAAGAGCCATTTTCATCCAATATTCCCTAAAAATTATGGGGAGCACACAAATGTACAATAGGGACAATGGCAAACAAGCTGTAAAAAAAGCCCCTTTACAATTGACTTGTTTTATTTATGGCTATAAACATCAAACAAAGACCCAGTTGAAGAATTATTGTTTCATTGATGAGTTATATTAATAAACAAAAGACCAACTTGTTGAAAAGTGTGTTAAAGTGAGTCTTTAAGCCTCGTTGCAGCTCTCAACTTATTTACAAAAAGACCAAGTTAAACTCGCTTAAACCCACTTCTGTTTAAAAAAAGACCAACTTCTGTTGTAAAAGACTCGCTTATAAAACAAAAAGACACACTTTAACACACATAAACCAACTCATAAATAAAAAGGCTCACTTTTGACACACAAAAAACCGACTTCTTACTGAAAAAAACTCGCTTAAACACACATCTTCTTAAAATAACCAACTTTAAACTCAGTTAAGCACAGTTTAGCGCACATAAAACTCACTTTTATTAGCAAAAACCAACTTCCGCTAAGAAAAACTCAGAAAAAACACAGTTTTATGTTGGTTTAAGTGTGTTTTGGTATGAAAGTGGGTTATTTTTTGACAAGGGTCGGCAGCCACACCTCTCCAGGATGAACCAGTGGACATTCTTCCTACAGAACAGGACAAGGCGGATCCACTTCTCTATGAGGTAATAACAATGTCAGAAAAGGCGTCTCAAACAGAGAAAGGACAACCCAATGCCGAACAGGCTATCCAGAGAGCATCGGAGACAGCAGCTCAAGCCTGTCAAGCCACCGCCAGGAACACTGAAAGGATACTGGACGAGCTTCGTCGTTTTTGAACGCAGAGTAACTTCCATCGAAAGAGCGATTGATAGTCAAAGGCGGGACAAGGAAAACATGAGGCCGCGCAAAATGTAACTGTATGCCTTGGAAATGATCGCCTTCTGCTTGAATTGCAGGGGCCCACTAAGTGCTGGTAATCCACGCGGGCACTTGGCGGGTATTCGTCGCGCCTGCTAGGAAGGGAGCCCACGTAGTACCGGTTGGTGCTATCTGGGTATTTGCTGATCACGGCGTGGGTGGTCAGTCCGTATTGTGCATTGGTCGCTTATGTGGGCATGGTACGGGTATTTTCCCCTCCATCTGTGGACTCTTCTTAAAGATCTTTACCTGTGAAAATAAATATGGACATTAATTTATACAACATGAACAGTTAACTTATAAACTATTACAAAGTGTCAGGACAATTAAAAACATAAGTGTTAAGATTTCTGTGATACATAAGAGTGCTTAATTTTATTTAATAATATTGTGTTTAACTTCAAGAGACATTCTTGTGTGTGTGAACCTCAAGTGACATTCTAAAGTGTATGAATACACTGTGTAAGATTTCTGTGATACATAAGAGTGCTTAATTTTATTCAATTATATTGTGCTTAACCTCAAGTGACATCTTGTGTGTGTGAACTTCAAGTGACATTCTTAAGTGTATGAATACACTGTGTAAGATTTCTGTGATACATAAGAGTGCTTAATTTTATTCAATTATATTGTGCTTAACCCCAAGTGACATCTTGTGTGTGCGAACCTCAAGTGACATTCTTGTGTGTGTGAATACACTGTGGACGGTGACATTTTCAAAGTGAACAGTGATTTTGTGATCTCAAAAGTAATAGATCTCAATTATTATATATTGCTTGTTCTTGTTTACAGTTTGATAGTTATATCATTGTTTGTTAAGGCTGCAGGAGCTTAGCCTTCCTGCAGGAGGGGGTAATGATGTGCCCCACCTTTTGTTCAATTACCTTTTAATACATGTATTAACATTCCAAGAGTTTTGATGATCACCAGTGAGGGAATTTTATTTACATACATGACTGCATATTTTTTGTTTCTATACAGAATGCATTTTATAAGTAAAACCCCCCTCACTGTTTTTTAAGCTTCCATAAACGTTTAATTATTTTATTGTTGCTTAACACTTGTAAGGAGCAAAGCAGTTTCTTTGTTTAATGGCGTCCTGATAGGCAAATTCTCCATTTTTTTGTAATATGTATCCATTTCAACTCACCACAGAGTTTTAATAGTTATTTTCCTCTATGTCTTATATCATATCTCATTTTACTAACAATCGCTCATGGTAAGTCCTCATCGAAGCTTTGTTTACATTCGCTACGGCGGCCATCTTGGATTGTTAGAACTTGTCGACCCGGGTCGATTTGCCTTAGTTGGTCGTTCGATCTTAGGTCTGGTCGACCGGGTGCTGAATCGACCAAGGAAGATCAGCGTTCTTTTGGAATCATTTCGGTTCGAGCCTTCACGAAGAACGGTCGTATTTTTGGATAATAAGAACTAAAGAGGTGCTATTCGGCGGATGATCAGCAGAACAGTTAAACTTGAATCGCCGATCCAGTTTGCGATAAGGTTTTCTACTTTCTTTCTTGTAATTGTTTCGCTTGAAATTTCAATTGGTTCAGCTTCATGAATTGTCTCATTTTTTGACTTGTTTTTTTACATCCTGTGGTGACTCATCCGAAATACAGCTTCTTCATCTCATTTTTTAAGTCGATTAACGTTTTCTGTTTACGAAGAAATAACTGCTTAGCTCCACGAACCAGATATATCCGCTGTTGTAATCCAACAATCGACGTACGTTAAACAGAATAAATCTTTAAACTTATGGCGGCGTTATTTTGCTTGAAACTTGTAACGACTAACTAATAAAGTCAATACGGGGTAGTACAAAACGGGGCAGTACGCTACAATATTTGGTATGCATGTGTATATCGACAAGGCCTTTCCATACGCACACAAAAATTTACCCCTGTGACCTTGACCTTGAACTTAGGGTCCGCATATAGGTTTCGAAATCTGCATTTATTTTTTGAAAAATGCTCATAACTTTTATGTCCTTTGAGATATAACCTTCATATTTGGTATGCATGTGTATATGGACAAGGCCTTTCCATACGCACAATTTTTTTTACCCCTGTGACCTTGACCTTGAAGTTAGGGTCCGCGTTTAGATTTCGAAATCTGCGTTTAGGTTTTGAAAAATGCTCATAACTTCTATGTCCCTTGAGATATACCCTTCATATTTGGTATGCATGTGTATACGGACAAGGCCTTTCCATACCCACACAAATTTTGACCCCTGTGACCTTGACCTTGAAGTTAGGGTCCGTGTTTAGGTTTTGAAATCTGTGTTTAGGTTTCGAAAAAAGCTCATAACTTCTATAAAGCGTTTATAGGGGGCATAAGTCATTCTATGGTGACAGCTCTTGTTTATATAAATCAACCATAATTAGTCAGAAAATGATCATAACAAACCATTTCTGGTTTTTTAATGCTCCCCCAAATTTTTTTGGGGGGAGCATATAGTCGCCGCTTCGTCCGTCTGTGTGCCCGTCCGTGCACAATTTTTGTCCGGGCTATTTCTCAGCAACTAATGACCGAAATTCAATGAAACTTTATGGGAAGCTTCACTACCAAGAGGAGATGTGCATGTGTCAAATAATGATGAGAAATTGGGTGAAATATTTGGGTTTTCTTTATGTACGAAATATTGACAAGTATATCAGTGGCGAGTATGCATGACGGTCAAAAGATTAAATATTTGGATCTGGTGTATGTTTAACGACAAAGGGGTTACAATGCTGTTGACACAAGCCTTAGGCTGTATTTGCATTATTTATTGGTCACAATGCTGTTTAACGTGTGCATACTTGAATAGTGACTTCTCCAGTATGTTGTAATTCAACCAATCAGGAACAAGCACGTATAGAACACTGACCAATGGGATTCATAACTTAGTTTCACGGGCCAGATGTTAGAGGGAAACAAGGCAGTTAGCGTTTAGACTTGGAGGCGTACGGATCGAGAAAGACACAATCATGTAGCAATCACAACGTATTTGTATAACTGAAAATATTAAGTATGTTAGACATTAAATTGGACTAGAAACTGATATGTGGTGTTGTTGAATATTTTATCCTATATTATGCAGAGAAATTAACATGAATAGAGAGGGACCGACTGGTCCCATGCGCGGCACGAGAAAATGGTAGTTAATGCAAAACTCGTCATCTTGGCATTATGCGCATGACGAGATATCGAATGATAGGCTACACACTGGTAATTTAAGAGTATTGAACATTGTTAGTAACTATGTGTCGTCTATGAACTATGAAATATTACGTGACACATATTATCAGCCGGTTCTCGTCGGATTATTTTTCACAGAGTTATTGCCCTTTGAAATTTTCCACTGTACATATAGTGCAATTCTTGTCCGAGCTATTTCTCAGTAACTTAGTACGGGAATTCAATGAAACTTTATGGAAAGCTTCACTACCAACAGGAGATGTGCATATTATCAGCTGGTAATGGTCGGATGATTTCTCACAGAGTTATGGCCCTTTGAAATTTTCCACTGTACATTTAGTGCAATTCTTGTCCGAGCTATTTCTCAGCAACTTATTACGGGAATTCAATGACACTTTATGGAAAGCTTCACTACCAACAGGAGATGTGTATATTATCAGCTGGTAATGGTCGGATGATTTTTCACAGAGTTATGGCCCTTTGAAATTTTCTATAAACTGTACATATAGTGCAATTCTTGTCCGGGCTATTTCTCCCCAACTACTGACTGGAATACAATGAAGCTTTATGGGAAGCTTAACTACCTTGAGGAGATGCGCATGTTATAAGTGGGTTCTGGTCAGATGATTTATTTAGAGAGTTATGGCCCTTTGAATTTTTTAAGTTGCTAAACCATCCATCGTATTATTTTGTCCAAAGTTATGCCCCTCAAGACGTTTCCTTTTATGTGAATATATAGTGCAATATTGTGACAAAAAAAACCTTTGGGGAGCATCACCCGTCTCCAATGGTTTGTTGTCTGTATAGTTAACGCGAGTATGGTTTAATTAATTCGGACTATTATGAACGATACCGATTAGTGAAGCAAAACAAAAATGGTGCCTCCCTCTTGCAGGTAAACAGAGGTCAAATGGTATAAATGCGCGTCTTTGTTTAAAGATGCGGGTACCTAATTCTCATTTGAAGACAATAATTTTAATAATTTAAGTTAGACTTTCTAGTTAGCTCCACTGGCCAAAGGCCAGCGGGGCTTATGTCATGGTCCTGTGTCCGTCCTGTGTGCGTGCGTGCGTGTGTCCGTGCGTGCGTGCGTTAACTTTTTCTTAAAACATCTTCTTCTCCTAAACTACTGGTCCAATTCTGATGAAATTTCTCAGGAATGTTCCTGTGGTGAACCTCTTTCAAATTTGTTCAAATGATGCCCCTGGGGTCAAATTTGACTTTGCCCCTGGGGGTCAAAAAATTGAAAATTTGCATATATAAGGCCTATTTTGTGCAAACTTTATAAATCTTCTTGTCAAGAACCATTGGGCCTAGGGATACCAAACTTGGTATGTAGTGACATCTTATAGTCCTCTACCAAGTTTGTGCAAATTATGCCCCTGGGGTCAAATTTTACCCTGCCCCGGGGGGTCAAAAAATTGAAAATTTGCTTATATAAGGCCTATTTTGTGCAATTTTTAAAAATCTTCTTGTCCATAACCATATGGTGTAGGGCTACCAAATTTGGTATGTAGTGACATCTTATAGTCCTCTACCAAGTTTGTTCAAATTATGCCCCTGGGGTCAAATTTGACTCTGCCCCGGGGTGTTAAAAAATTGAAAATTTGCTATATAAGGCCTATTTTGTGCAAACTTTGTAACACCATTTCTATATGGTCATCACTATTTTAGTAACATGAGATGCATTGTCACGAGCGAAATACATTTAGGACAGGAATGACGCACATTCGACTATATCTAGCGGTCAATAAAATATTTATTATACACGAACTGCTTATGAAAACAGCTTATATAAACAGGTTAAATAAGCCTATATAGTAAGAAATAATTTAACGACCAAAAATTAATGGACATTTTTATGTCCCGTTTATAGTTATATTTTTAATGGTTATGAGTTTATGTTAATGTGATGGATAACGCTGTTTACTCCCTAAAACAAGTAGGTCAGCACCAAGGTCACCATTTTTGTATAAAACGGACCGTGTTGAGACCTCTATTCGAGCCATTCGAGCCAAGGCAGCGAGCCATTCAAGCCAAGCGGTTTTGAATAAGCACAAGTGAATATCCCAATTTCTGGCTTCACAGGATAGTGCAAGAGAGACGGACATTTGGACATTTGTTTTTCTGGACGGATTATATTTTGTGTTGGAGTATCTTTTTTATTTCTTTTCTGATTATTTCTTGTCTCAATTTCTTAAAGAAGAATTACAATACAAATAAGAATAAAATACATTTACAATACAATATTTAATCAAGAATAAAAGTTGTTATATGCTACAAAAAGACTTGTTGCCTTATTATGCAAACTGATGAATAATCTACGAATCTGGGACATTTAAGTCAATAAAAAATTACACAACGCGACTTAAAACGAACTTTGCGAAACAATAGATTATCATTTTACACGCCGTGACGCAATATAGTCACAAAGTGCCACAACTTTAAAAATCTTCTTGTCCATAACCATTGGGCCTAGGGCTATCAAATTTGCTATGTAGTGACATCTTATAGTTTTCTACCAAGTTTGTTCAAACTATGCCCCTGGGGTCGAATTTGAACCTGCCCCGGGGGGTTAAAAAATTGAAAATTTGCTTTTATAAGGCCTATTTTGTGCAAACTTTAAAAATCTTCTTGTCCATAACCATTGAGCCTAGAGCTACCAAATTTTCTTTGTAGTGACATCTTATAGTCCTCTACCAAGTTTGTTCAAATTATGACTCTGGGGTCAAATTTGACCCTGCCCTGGGGGGTTAAAAAATTGAAAATTTGCTTATATAAGGCCTACTTTGTGCAAACTTTAAAAATCTTTTTAACCATAACCATTGGGCATAGGGCTACCAAATTTGCTATGTAGTGACATCTTATAGTCTTCTACCAAGTTTGTTCAAATTATGCCCCTGGGTTCACATTTGCCCCTGCCCCGGGGGGTCAAACAATGGAACATTTACTTATATAAGGCCTTTTTTGTGAAAACTTTAAAAATCTTCTTGTCCATAACCATTGGCCAAGGGCTACCAAATTTGGTATGTAGTGACATCTTATTGTCCTCTACCAAGCTTGTTCAAATTAAGCCCCTGGGGTCAAATTTGACTCTGCCCCGGGGGGTTAAAAAATTGAAAATTTGCTATATAAGGCCTATTTTGTGAAAACTTTAACAATCTTCTTGTCCATAACCATTGGGTCTAAGGCTACCAAATTTGGTATGTAGTGACATCTAATAGTCCACTACCAAGTTTGTTCAAATTATGCCCCTGGGGTCAAATTTGACCCCGCCCTGGGAGGTCAAAAAATCGAATATTTGCTTATATAAGTCCTATTTTGTGCAAACTTTAAAAATCTTCTAGTCCATAACCGTATGGCTTAGGGCTACCAAATTTGGTATGTAATGCCATCTTATAGTCCTCTACCAAGTTTGCTCAAATTAAGCCCCTGGGATCAAATTTGATCGTTCCCCAGGGGTCACAAAATTGAACATATGCTTATATTGGGCCCATTTTGTGCAAACTATAAAAAATGTTCTTGTCCATTATATAACCATTGGGCCTATTTCTATCAAATTTGGTAGGTAGTGACATCTAATAGTTCTCTACTAAGTTTTTTCAAATTATGCCCCTGGGAACAAATTTGACCTTGCCCCAGGGGTCACAAAAATGAACATATGCTTAAATAAGGCCTATTTTGTGCAAACTTCAAAAATCTTCTTGTTCTTAATTATAGAGCCTAGGGCTACTAAATTTGGTATGTTGTGATATCTAATAGTTCTCTTCCAAATTTGTTCAAATTATTCCCCAGGGCTCAAATTTGACCCTGTCCCGGAAGGTCACAAAACTGAACATATGACGTGTACCAGGGGAGATTACTGGTTGTGACCAACAACAACAACAACATCTTGTAAACATTAGATAAAACCCTGTCATTTAGTGCCATTTTAGATCAGATGGTGACTGCTTACAAAGGAATCGAAGTAAGAACATGTGTTCTGAATGTTTTTCTTATAAACTGAAAAAAGTCGGGATTTATTTAAATATGTCGAAAGTGACCATATATCCGGATAAAAAAATTTCGGATGACATGTTTATTTAATGTCTTTTTTGTAGTGTTTAAACCAGTTTAATAATATCTTATTGATTTTAAAACACAACTTCCATGAACATAATTATTTCCATAAAAGTCAATATATGATACTGCATTGTAAACTCAAACTTTGTATCCAAGAGAAGGTGTTGGAATTAATGAAGTGCAATGTTCTTAACTATCGTATATGCATATATATTTATATAACTGATGATTCATTGTTCCATTTGTGAATTGTGACTCATGAATTGTGGAGATATGATTGTCAATTGCTCAATGATCCATATAAATTTCTGATCATTTTATAATATTCTTAATATAAGTTATGAATTGATCTTAGAAGTCATATGTATTACTTAATTAAATACATTTATAAATATAAGAAATAATCTTTAGATTATCATAATATTCTCAGGCCTGTTGGTCTAAGGGATGTGTGGGTTGTTTATTATATGTATGCCCCTCTTTAAAGAAGAGGGTGTTTATTGTTTTGCACATGTCGGTCCGTCCGTCATCCGTATGTCTGTCCACCAGATGGTTTCTGGATGATAACTCAAGAACGCTTAGGCCTAGGATCATGACACTTCAAAGGTACATTGATCATGACTCGCAGATGACCCCTGCTGATTTTGAAGTCACTAGGGTAATGGTCAAGGTCACGGTGACTGGAAATAGTAAAATGTTTTCCGGATGATAACTCAAGAACGCTTATGCCTATGATCATGAAACTTCATAGGTACATTGATCATGACTCGCAGATGACCCCTATAGATTTTCAGGTCACTAGGTCAAATGTCAAGGTCACGGTGACCGGAAATAGTAAAATGGTTTCCGGATGATAACTCAAGAACGTTTTATGCTTAGGATCATGAAACTTCATAGTTGCATTGATCATGATTCGCAGGTGACCCTATTGAATCTCCGGTGAAAGGTCAAGGTCACTGTGACCCGAAATAGTAAAATGTTAACTCAAGAACGCTTATTCCTAGGATCATGAAACTTCATAGGTACATGGATCATGACTCGCAGATTTCCCCTATTGATTTTCAGTCACTAGATCAAAGGTCACGGTGACTCAACATAGAAAAATGGTTTCCGGATTATAACTCAAGAACACTTACGCCTAGGATCATGAAATTTCATAGGTACATTTATCAAGACTCGCAGATGACCCCTATTGACTTTCAGGTCACTAGGACAAAGGTCAAGGTCACGGTGACTTCACACAGTAAAATGGTTTCCGGATGATAACTAAAGAAAGCTTACACCTAGGATCATGAAACTTCATAGGTACATTAATCATGACTCACAGATGGACCCCTATTGATTTTCAGGTCACTAGGTCAAAGGTCAAGGTCACAGTGCCAAAACACGTATTCACTCAATGGCTGCCACTACAACTGACAGCCCATATGGAGGGGGGGGCATGGATGTTTTACAAACAGCCCTTGTTTGAGATGATTCTTTACAAAGAAAGATGCTACTATTGTATTTGTTATAAATGTGTGAAAGGCTCTAAGAAGGAACCAGAGATTAACCCTTTACCAAACACCAACAGGATTTTACGGGTTTATAGCTGACGACTTTATAAATAATTATGATCAAGATGAGCAATTTCTCCTTTTATCACAATTATTTCTACTCTACCTGATTATTTCCTTAATATTCCATTACAATTTAATTGTCGTCTGCAACCTTTTTCAAATTGGGAAAGTCCAAAATGTGTCGTTTGGTAAAGGGCTAAGGCATTTTGATTCCTACGGGTCTTGTGTATCTGTTTCAAATCAAATGCGTATATTTGATCTTCAGCATCTAAAAATATGTGAAATAGAAAGAATGACAATATCTTTTGGAGAGATAAATGTGCCTACGTTATAAGCAATGGGACTGTGCTTCAAAGGAACAATTCCCGGGCTTTTTAGTCTGTTTAGTTAACACGGTAGTAACTTTTTCCATATATAAAAATGCTCACCCTTCCAACTTTAAGCGCCCAGTGGGACGAGGGATAGACAGAGAAAGTCACATGCTTGAGTACATTTCAACCCATGCGCATTGCACGTTTTTTTCGCATAAAAAACAGTGGAGCGATACAGGGCCATCATGGCCCTCTTGTTTTTAGAACTACTTTCGAAATTTTAATCGGTCCATCGTAAGTCATTTTCTTTATCGTCAAAGTCGGGTACTATTTTCTCGGCGAAGGGTGGTCCTACGTCAATTTGAAAACATGGTAGTAAAGTTCAATCATTCATGAACAAGATGACGTCAATCTCATGAATATTCATGATGTTTGACATATCCGCAGTTGTATTGTAAACACACACATGTTGGTGCAAGTAGTCCGAAAATCGGTATGACGCATTTGGGATATTTCTTCTCATAAATTTCTCAATTAACAGCATATTTAGTTAAAATTATGAAATAAAAGTGAAATAAAATTTATATGCATGATAAGATAAAACATTTCTCTTTTAATAACTTTTTTTTGAAGACCACTTTTTGTTGAATGCGGAGGAAAAAATAAAAATAAAATTATTTTTGTCTGTTTTATTTTTATTTCACTTTTCGGTAAATTGGATGCGGCGCTCCCTTTAACAGAAGAACAAAAAACTCTGGCCTAAATATAAATAAAAAATAATAATACATAACTGGTTAATTATAATACTTCTTATGTTTAATTAAAAATAAACAAAAACAATAATTATTAATAAACAGAATAATTCGTGATCAGAAGCCTTAGCCAAAATTTACCATATTGTAACCATTTGTCAATCAAGCGTGTCTTTCAGTAAAAGTTCGTCTGAAATATTAAACTAAAGCATGGAAAAGGGTTCTATTTAAAAATATCTGCAAGGTGGTAGAGACAGGGAACAGAAAAAAAGGTCATCAAAACGAGAAGCGGAAAGTATTGAGAGAAGGAAACAGGTGCAGAAAACGTAAGGAAAGCTAATAAAATCCATCAGATAATGTAGTTAATTTGTTTGCAGTTTAGTGTCACTTAATAATGTAACGTAAGTTAAAAAGGTTCTGGTTGATCATAACTATAAATATATATATATATATTTATGCCCCCCTTCAAAGAAGAGGGGGTATATTGTTTTGCACATCCGTTGGTCTGTCCTTCCACCTAATGGTTTCCGGATGATAACTCAAGAACGCTTACGCCTAGGATCATGAAACTTCACAGGTACATTGATCATGACTCGCAGATGACCCCTATTGATTTTAAGGTCACTAGGTCAAAGTTCAAGGTCACTGTGACTAGAACCAGTAAAAAAGTTTCTTACGCTTTCGCCTAGGATCATGAAACTTCAAAGGTACATTGGTCATGACTCGCAGATGACCCCTATTAATTTTCAGGTCACTAGGTCAAAGGTCAAGGTTACGTTGACTCGAACCAGGAAAATGGTTTTCGGATGATAACTCAAGAACGCTTACGTCTAGGATCATGAAACTTCATAGGTACATTGACCATGACTGGCAAATGACCCCTATTGATTTTCAGGTCACTATGTCAAAGGTTGAGGTCACGGTGACTTGACACAGTAAAATGGTTTCCGGATGATAACTCAAGAAAGCTTATGCCTAGGATCATGAAACTTCATAGGTATATTGATCATGACTCGCAGATGACCCCTATTGATTTTCAGGTCACTAGGTCAAAGGTCAAGGTCACAGTGACAAAAAACCTATTCACACAAAAAATGGCTGCCACTACAACTGACAGCCCATATGGGGGGTATGCATGTTTTACAAACAGCCCTTGTTTTTATATGCAGGGCGAGTAGATTTAAGTGAAGGGCGAGTGTATTGTCAGGCCTACTCGCCCTGCAGGGCGAGTGGCTCTGGAAAAATTCTTTAAGGCCTGGTATGTTACAATTTATTTTGATAATTGTTATTTATTTTATGTTATTTTGACTTGCAACATTAAGGTTTTGATCAATACTTAATTAAATTGACTCCTTTACATTTCATGGATCTGGTAGTCTTTAATTGTATATACTGAAAAATACAGCAACACTAACAGGTTTTACACTTCATATTGTACTTTAGAAATTATTAAAGCAGTAAAAGTACATTTACAGTATGTTATATTTATGTGTTTACAAATTAAAAGGAGGTAAAATCAACTAAATGTGTAATAATTAACTCCATTTAGAATCAAACAAACTGATGTAACAAAGCAGTCACACATACTTATACAAACCAGCCCATCTCCTGCAATTCCACCATTAATGGTAACATAAGAAAGTACACTTGTAATTTGGGTTAAAATGTACTAATAATGTATGCATATTTTTGGTAAATTACCATTTTGGGCCTGGGGCATAGCCCCAAGGCCAAAGTAATGATACCACATTCTGAGCCTATCCGAATTGGCTGGCTGCCAAAAACAAATTTCCCAAAACTCCGATGTACCACTTAATTCATGAGCACCAAAAGTAGTTTTTCTCAGATCTCAGTAACCCGCTTTGTAAATACAGAGCATCACTATATAACATGACAGTGTCATAAAAAGTGTAACTAAATACTATTGAAGCAAATTTGATAAGCATTTGCTACGACATAGTTTTTATTGTTTACATATTGTTGTACGTGAGACAAAGTACACAATCTGTACACCGTTCTTTATCTGGGTAAGTGGATTTTCTTTTGTATACACGTTACAAAGGAAGTATGAGTGTTTTCCTGATCTGTTAATTATGTAATAGAAAGCTACTTAAGCCTATTGAAAGAGATTTATTTGACGCCAACAATAACAGTTTTTTGCGACCATGTTGTTGTTGTATATCTTCACCGCCTATGTAGACAAACCTCTACCAGATCTGTAGAGTTGAACAAAAAGTTATCGTTCCCACCACCAGTATTGTGTAGTCCTCCACTGTCTGTGTACACTGTAGTATATACACAAATATTGTCTTTTCTTACAGTCTCGAGCTTCTGCACTCAACAGCTAGGGTCAATCCATATAAATTCAGATAAACGGAGAAATTCGGACAATATATCCTAATAATGCATTTTACGTTGCTATACTTCTTTCACTCAGTGTATTTTCGATTTACTTCCATTCTCCATCTATTTATAGACAGTATCTAAATCTAGGCCTGGAGGCCTTCAGCGCTTACAGCATTTTGATTTGTTGTTATTATCAGTGCTCAAGAGATACATGTATATCTGTATCCTATTTTAGAAACGTTTTAAGCATAGTTGCGGTTACGCAACTATGCTTATGTTAGAGCTACATTTCGAAAACCGACATGGAACGGTTGACCATTATTAAGCCTTACCTGATCAAAAATCAGACGAAATATCTATTTAATATAGTATATGGTAATTTTAACATTTTTTTTATTTAGAAACGTTTTTCTAACGTTTTCTTCCAAGAATATTGCTGACAACGGTTTTAGTGAATTTTTCTAAGACCGTTTTACGTGAAAAAACCTTCTAAGAAACTAAAACAAATTTCGTTCTTAAAAAAATTCTGTTCTGGTTGATAGTGATCTCACACCTACTTTCTATTTCCTTTGTTTACTGTTCTGGGAGAGGTCAAATTCATTAGGCCCTGGTTTAAGGATATGTAGAATTTCATTTGTTAATTATAAATAGAAATAAACATATTCTCAACAGGAAGTGGGGCATAAAGCACTTTCGTTTTTTGTAAATGTGTAAAAAAAAATAGCAGAGTACGATGAATGTTTTCTTATTTATGTCATAGATTCTGACCTGCCTTTCTATGGATTTAATGAAGTAGAGTTTGAAAGTAACAGAGATGTGTTAATTGAAATTAAAATTATTTACTTTGAGCCAGAAATTAACGTTACGAGTAGAGCTAACGGTTTAAAAGTGGCATCGAATTTAATGGATTCGCGCAAATTCTGGGCGAGTGTTGTGTCTGTAAAATATTAAATGGAATTCCCGTTTCTAAAAATAGAACATTTTGGTAGCATGAACCAACAAGGGAGGCGACTCGTGATGTCAGAAATTGTTAAGGTTACAATAAACTAAATAATCGAGTCATGAATAATCGAGTCATGATGGTCTGTACACTCTCAACCAGGGACCTATACTGTATAGGTCTAAACAAATCATCATATTTTCCTCGAAGGCATGTTTTACCCTTTAGACTGTTGTTCTGGTTTTATCGTTTGGAGATATTGATAGGGTAAGCATAGGTGTTCACTATTAAATACCTGAAATAGGATAAAGTTAGAGATTAAATTAAAAAATGGTACTGCAAAAGGTTACAATCCTCTAGAAAACAGCCAAAAAAGAAGGTGCAAAAACAGTCGATTTTGATTTGAGTCGAATTCTTTTTTAGTTTGAACGTGACATATCTTTTTTATTGCTTACATCGATTAACCTTGGAATGCCTGTCAAGAAAAGGTATGGTTATGGGGGTCTCTATGTGCAAAATGTTGTATTTATTTTCGCTCAAATTTGTCGCTTTTACATTGAAACATATAAGGAAACTATTAAGTATATTTTGACCTAAACATTTACTTTAGCAGCAACTTCCCTGTATCTTGCAACTATGCTTTCAATGCCATCGGCGCTCTCGTTTATTCTGTGGTAAACATTCTTATTTTCATTTAGGACTTAAAAAATGTGTTAAAACCTGTGTGCACAACACCTCTAAATAGTATATTTATCTGTACTAAAACAATATTCTCCTTTTTTGTAATTATTCAGTTATTTTTCCATGCAAAAGGCGGAGGGATATAGAATTGGCGTTGTGCCTCAGTCTGTCACTAACTTTTCAGGGCTAATACTCAGAAACTAAATAATATACCAACATGAAACTTCATGTGTGTATAGATATTGATATGAACTGGGGTTTTATCAAATGCCTTATCTTCTCTTTAAATATTTGTCATGGCATCATCATTCCAATAGTAAGTGCGTTTAAACAAACATTATATAAAGTAAACATATGCGCTTCGAAATTATAATTAGTATTCGTATTTTTCACTTGAAATTGGCGTGTCGTTTTTCCACTGTCCGCCATCCATGTTGACTTGTGGGTAATTTGTGCATATCAACACACTGTGGTGTTTACATATACCGGTACTATATCAGGGGACAAAAATATTTATAAATGGCACTCGTCCTGCAGGACAAGTGCATTAAAATTTTCACTCGTCCTGCAAACACATGCACTTGTCCTTCAATATGTGTGAAAGAAAGATTGCAAAGGACTGATATGACTAACAATGTTTCCTAAATCACTGCTAAAATGCTGCTAACTTAGTTATTCATGCCAGCTGATCACAGAAGAAATGTTAACTTACTTTATTTATGAGGAACACAAAATAAATAAATGAAAACAATTTTTTTTTTCTTTTTCTAATGCTTGCGTGCTTTCCATTTCGGATGGTTGAACATCGCTCCTGCCCCCTTTAAAGAACGCTCGTATGTCAGACATTTTTCAGATGAAATTCAGACTGGTTTTAAACCGTACTTCGCAGTAAAATAATTCTTTAAAAAAACCAATACTTACAGTGAATGAAGTCAGATGGTTCCCTGTCAACATGGACGCGCAAAGTTTACACCAAAAAGCCAATATTTACTCGAAACACAGTCTCGCATAACAACGCGCACCTGCTGTATGAAATTTACAATTACGATTTCCGGTTCATTCGCGTTCTACTTTCGGAATAGATATGCTTTAAGAAATGATTTTATTTAATGAAAAAGAGTCTTACTGGTCAGAAAATACATATTTTAACATCAGTTTTTTTTCACTCGTCCTGTAGGACGAGAGCTTTACGGAAATTCACTCGTCCTTTCAAGATTTCACTCGTCAATACGAGCGGACGAGTGGAATTTTTGTCCCCTGTATATCTGTTCTAAATTTAAGAATCAGGTAAGAAAGCTGCACTATTTTTAGCATACGTTAGGTTAATTTTGAGTTCATATAGTCTGCTTTAAAGTGTTCAGTTATTTTTAAGCTTATTTCATGATTTAAATGTGTTAAAGGCATGCGAGCATTCCACGATTTGTTCACAGCCATTGTGACCTGTTTTCGGTCACACAGTGACCAATATGTGGTCACAGTTACCAACTTTGGGTCACAGTTACCAATTTCTGGTCACAGTGACAGATTTCTGGTCACAAGGGTATATAGTGACAAAATTTTGGTCACAGGATCATTCTTGTTCTAATCTTTAAAGGGGTAACATTTATCACGTTTTTTTTCTTTTAAATTAAGTTTAACATGAACAATAGTGACATTGGTATTGGGCCATTGAATTTTGAGATATAAATAAATGCTTGTACCCAGTTCTTTAAATTATTGAATCATTCAACTACTAATTCCATTTAGCTACCTTAATAATTTAGAGAAGTGCCATTGAATCTTTTTCATTCATTATTATTAAGTTAGTGACTACGCTACCTTGTCAGGAACGTTAAGTCTGATAAAAAACACATTTCATTTCATTTAATATATGTGAAGTTTGTATTTGTAAATCTTTGCAAGTCATAAATGTTTATTATTAATAAACTTGTTGAACATTTAATACCAGAATTGTGTGATAGATTATTAATTGAGTACTACAGAACACAACAATATGAGTGAGAAGAAGTGTCATTCCTAAGAACCGTAAACCAACTTTTTATTAAATAAGAGTTATTGCCCTTTGTTTTTTTGTATGATGTATTTTTTTCAGGGCTATATCTCACATACCATGCAAGATTCCAACATGAAACTTCATGGGTGTACAGATATCAATAAGAAGAAATGCCTTGTACAAGAACCATAACCCTTCTCTGTCTTTAACAAGAGTTATTGCCCTTTGTAAGTTGTGTATGATGTAAATTTTCAGAACTTTATTTCAGATATAGTACAAGATTTTAACATGAAACTTCATGGGTGTGTATATATCAATTAGGGGAAGAGCTATAATGCAGAAGAAACATAACCTTACACATTCTCAAAAAAGAGTTATTAACCTTTGCTGTTTTGCTATAATGTAACTTTTCAGGGCTATATTTCAGATATGCTATAAGATTTCAATATGACACTTCAAGTGGTTTAGAAATAAATTGGAAGAAGGGCCATTCACAAGAACCACTCCTTAGGCCAACATTTATAAATAAATTGATTTACGGGACCGCCGACCGTATTTTATGTCAAAATGAAATAAAAATATAAGTATCTATCTGCACTTTATTTTCATAAATTCCGCTGACAGTGTTTAAGTCCAGCGTGAAAAAATAAAACTGTCGACGACAACAATCAAAATTTATATTCGCAAGCGTTTTATCGCATCCGTATTTTTACTATCGGCAAATGTCATTGGCTGTTTAAAATAGGATAAACCAATCGTATTTGTGTTTAAGTAAAAGCTTTGTTTGCGCATGCAAAATGGCGTGCTCGAAAGTTTAGTTGACAACAATAATAATGAACAGCGTCTGCGACATTATTTCAAAATAGAAATTGTCGAAAATTACATGGTCAAGTCAAACATTAAGAATATTGAATTAAATGCGAATCGCGTATTAGATGGGCATATTATACAATTTTACGTAGAGATGCGCACCTGTCGATTACATCATTTTAACAATATGGCAGACAATACAGAAAATAAATTGTGTCACTAGGCAAAAATGGCAAATTAATGTCAAATAAACGATGGAGATCATACATTTAGAAGGGATTACTGAAATGCAAATTAATGCATGTGATAACGAACGATGCAGAAAACGTTTTCGTTACCAGCAACATATTTATTAGTAATCTACTCAGTGGATATATGTTATGGAAACGATACGGCAACGAGTGTTATGCAGAAAACGTTTTCGTTACCAACAACATATTTATTAGTAATCTACTCAGTAATGGAAACGATACGGCAAGGAGTTTTTGCATTGAGTTTACTCGCAAAGTTAAAACATCTGACAGGATTATTGTTAGAAAATGGGATAAGGCAAACATGGTTTTATTTATATGTTAGTGGATCTGTTTATAATTAGATTCATATGCATATATTGCTTTATTATGTTTGTGATGCTCTACAGTTTACTGAAACAGCATGGAACTTTTATGGAAGACATAGCAAGATAAATATATTAATATTAAATAAAGTTAGTTTAATACATCAATTACCATTAAATGTGCTTGTTTATATTTTTATGTTTTTCCCACAACTGCCTCTAATGCGATTAAATGTTTCTCTCAAAAGCAGGTATCCACAGAACGATTTTGCCCTTTTTTGCATTAACTGCGCGTTAAAGTGCCCTTTTTGAAAGTAATATGCCATGCCCCTTTGCCCTCCTGGGAAAAACACTAAAATGGTGTTATACTGTTAAGCGTTCCTCGGAATATAACAGTCTAGTCAGAAACATACATAATTATGGTGTTCTACTGTTGCGTTTATGTAAATGACATTTTAGGTTCTTTTCAATTTGACAGTTTAAAGTTGTCTTGTGTTGGACTTTTTTTTCATGAATGCTACTAGTATTCAACATAGATTTCTACTCAAGAAAGGTTTTTGAAGCAGGACATTAAACAATAAAACAAAAAAGTACACTTTATTAGATAAAAAATAAACACTGAGTAATAATGTTTTAATGTACAATTTTTTATTCAGTTGCAGACAATGAAGACATTCCACAAGAGTTAAGATTAAAAAGAAATGTTCTTGAAAAATGCATTAATAACACTATTTCTATTGCTTCTAGTGACTTACTGTTTTCATAAATAAGATATGTAGTACAAAAGTAACGTAAAAAGTTGGTTTATAAAAATTTAAAAAAATCGACAAGTTTAAACTTTTATTATTATTTTTTTGTCGACTCTGTGATTTTTGTTCTTTTATTTATATTTTTATTTCGACCCCCCAACCCTATTTTTCTAAAAACAATCCTGTAAATCAATTTATTAAAAAATGTTGGCCTTACACATTCTCAAATAACATTTATTACCCTTTGTTGTTTTTGTATGATGAATCTTTTGAGGGCTATAAATCAGATACGATACTGGTTTCAACATGAAACTTCATGGGTGTGTAGATATCAATATGGAGAATTGCCTTGCACAAGAGCCATAACCTTACACTTTCTCAAATAGTAGTTATTAGCCTTTGTTATTTTTGTATGATATAACTTTTCAGGGCTTTTGTCTCAGATACGCAATAAGATTAAAACAACTTCAACTTCATGGGTTTATACATATTAATGAGGAAAATTTCAATGCTGAAAAACAATTACCCTATACTTAACTATTTTGTTTAAGGATTATATTGGTTTTAGCTCATCTTTAAAAAAAAAAAGAGCTATAAAGTGTCATCACCTGAGCGTGGGCGTCTGAGTCTGCTTGGGCGTGGGCGTCTGGGTCCGCGTCCGGTTAATTTTTGTGTTTAGGTCCTTTTTCTCATAAAGAATCAAAGCTATTGCATTCAAACTTGTTAAACTTATTTACTATCATGAGGGGACTGGGCAGGCAAAGTTAGATAACTCTGGCTTGCATTTTGACAGAATTATGTGCCCTTTTTATACTTAGAAAATTGAAAATGTTGTTAAGTTTTGTGTTTAGGTCCACTTAATTCCTAAAGTATCAAAGCTATTGCTTTCATACTTGCAACAGTTACTAACTATCATAAGGGGACTGTGCAGACAAAGTTATGTAACTCTGACTGGCATTTTGACAGAATTATGTGCCCTTTATACTTTGAAATTAAAATTTTTGTTAAGTTTTGTGTTTTGGTCCACTTTACTCCTAAAGTATAATAGCTATTGCTTCCAGACTTGGAACACTCACTAACTATCATTAGGGGACTGTGCAGGACAAGTTGCATTACTCTGGTTGGCATTTTGACGGAATTATGGCCCTATTTTGACTTAGTAACTTTGAATATTTGATTAAATTTTGTGTTTAGATCCACTTAACTTCTAAAGTATCAAGGCTATTGCTTTCAAACTTCAAATACTTTCATACTATCATGAGAGTACTGTACCTGGCAAGTTGAATTTGACCTTGACCTTTGAATAACCTTGACTCTAAAGGTCAAATTATTAAATTTTGCTAAAATTGTCATAACTTCTTTATTTATTATCATACTTTGACAAAACAACCCTTACCTTACATAACACAATAGACTCCACCCAAAGCTTCCCCAACGCCGCACCCCAGAATTTTATTTTTAAACATGGTTAAAAAAACACAAATATTTATTTTTATTATTTTATTTTTGAAAGACCGTCAAACCACAACCATCCCACCCAAGAGTCCCCCCCCCACTTTTCCATGTTTTTCTTATTTTCGAAAAATAATGTAATAACGTACATTGGCGGCCATAAGTCTACCTCGGCCATAAGTCAAGGGGTATAATGTGGATAGAAAAACTTGGTTTTTTGCCTTGACTCTGCCATAAGTTGGGGGTAAGTTTTCTCATTAGCTCAGACATGTTTAAGTGACGTTTTTGTCATGGTTCTCAGGGCTTTTGTACCGGCAGTTGACATTTTTGGGATGCTAATAATAAAGTAAAAGTTTAAAGGTGCGGTATATAAACTGCTTCGATAGCGTACGCATCTTCAGCCGACTCCGACATTAACCCTCCGATCACTGGGATTTAAGTCGTCCATTTACATATGGCGCCGAAGGCAGCCACTGCACATTGGCTTATTTCCCTCACAAATGGTACCCATTTATATACACCAATAATAAGAATATTAAATAAAACATTCAACATTTCAATCATTTATTATCATGAAAAATATAATTTATTGTTCAAAATCATAATACCATATCATTCATTATTTAGAACATATATATTTATTTCACAAATCAAAATGAAACTACCGGTGCATTACATAATCACTTACATTTTACAGTTCACTTAAAATCCTTAAAAGTCACTCTCACTCAAACAACACGATGTTTCGGACCAATAGGTCCATCTATAATTCTATCCTTTTACTTAAGCCAGTCACGCATAAGTTTTCACTGACCCAAAACTCACGTTCAGCAGCAGTTATTTGAAGTTTCAGCAAATTCTATCACACGACTCTAGAAGGAATTATCGTAAGCAACACGATTCCGTTTTGGCATCTTGTCTCAGTTTTATCACAAAAAGATAAGATTTACTTAGCAGATAATCCAGTAATTGTGTATTTAATATGTTCTTAACTTTTTAATAATCCAGGGCGAGTGCGTAATTTTATTATAATCAAACAATGAATGAAAACTCAGATAAGATCAGTTTATTTACGAAACGATTTTGGGTGAATTATGGGACAGTTGTGAATAAGTCAACGAAACCACTCCTTCATCCAACAAAAAATATACCCTGTGAAGTTGAACAATAACGATTGGTTAAGGGCGTATCCAACGATCAAGTCATTGTTGTTGATTGGTCAGAAGTTGTTTGTAACAGAACCGTTGTGCATATCATTATCAGATAACTATTTAAGGCGTGAAGCAATAAAGACAAATGACTGCATTTTACACTTTGATCTTAGCCAAAAGGCAGAGAAGCGATAATTGGTGGCATAAAGACACCTGCACCTGTTGATAGTTTGTATTTACACGGATAAACTTTAAAGGGGTACAAGTGTCAGCGGCTCGATTTATCAATTGTTCTTAGTAGACAACGGACGATGTGTCAATACAACTAAATGCTATATATAATTTTGGCCACTTTACCGTATGTAACAAATATTTAATATTTGCAAAGTTATTTTTACATTATTGTTTTTATTTGGGCTTATTACGAAGATTAATGAATTAAAAACCAATGTAAACAGGAGTATTTTGTTATCGGCGGACATTTAAGAAAAAGACGAGTAGGCCATACAGTAAACAGTCATATCATTCCTCCACATCGGAGATTCTTTACTTTAAAAAAAAAACGGCCCAGAAATATGGATTTTTATCTTTTTTTATTAAGTACCTCACCCATAAGTCCAGTTGACTTTTAAGGTCAATTTTTGGAGCGTTTTTAAGTCGACTTATGGCCTCGAAAGTACAGTAAATGACCACACACACACACACACTATACACCCCTCTCCATCCATAACCCTTCCCCCTTTTTATGCTCTCCCTAAAATTTTTGAGGGGAGCATATAGTCGCCGCTTCATCTGTCCATGCGTGTGTCCGTCCGTCCTTGCACAATTTTTGTCTGGGCTATTTCTCAGCAATTAATGACCGGAATTTAATTAAACTTTATGGGAAGCTTCACTACCAAGAGGAGAGGTGCATATGATCAGCCGGTTCTTGTCGGATGATCTTTCACAGAGTTATGGCCCTTTGATATTTTCCATTGTACATATAGTGCAATTCTTGTCCGAGCTATTTCTCAGCAACTTATTACGGGAATTCAATGAGACTTTATGGGAAGCTTCACTACCAACAGGAGATGTGCATATTATCAGCCGGTGATGGTCGGATGATTTTTTCACAGAGTTATGGGCCTTTGAAATTTTCTATAAACTGTACATATAGTGCAATTCTTGTCCGGACTATTTCTCCCCAACTACTGACTGGAATTCAATGAAACTTTATGGGAAGCTTAACTACCTTGAGGAGATGCGCATGTTATTTGTGGGTTCTGGTTAGATGATTTATTTAGAGAGTTATGGCCCTTTGAAATTTTTAAGTTGCTAAACCATCCATCGTATTATTTTGTCCAAAGTTATGCCCCTCAAGACGTTTCCTTTTATCTTAATATATAATGCAATATTGTGACAAAAAAAAACTTTGGGGAGCATCACCTTTCTCCGACGGTTTCTTGTTGATTGAAGTATTGAAATAGGTCCCTTCACCTTTAAAAAGAAAAATAGATGAGCGGTCTGCACCCGCTAGGCGGTGCTCTTGTTTAAGTGATTATAACCCATCCATAAACAAACTTTATTTAGTGGAGATATCAATTCAACCAATTTGCTTGTTATATGTCCTTGATTTGTGTACATTGTTAGGAGGCCACACAAGATATATTTCAATATATAAAAAATTAACATGGATAAATACTTGTTAACGCAATCATTGAATGTCAGTAGCAGTTAATGGTTTATTAATATTTGAAGTATGATTATAAACTTAAGAAACTTAGTTGCATAGGATAATGTATCACTTGTGACCAACTCAATAGCTTTAAAAGAATTTTGCAGAACAGAAATGTCCATAGAGTATAATAATTTTACTTAGGTTTGTTGGAATGTGAAAGCAATGTTTAAAAGCTGAATAACAGATCTATTAGCATATTGCTTATTTGACCATTTGAATTGATAGCACACTTAAATAATTACAGTGGAAATTTGATACCTTAAAATGTTCTCTGGTTCAATCGTGACTTTTGAAAATTATTCTGTATTCAAACTTCAATAACTTCAAAAATAAAATTACCCAAACCAGTGAATTACTTTATGTCAACGCATATTAATTAGATATAACCGCTCTGCAAATCTCTTTGTGCAAGTGAAGTGTCAGGCAATTTAAAAGATCTTAAATAGATTGAATTGCTTTCATACCTGCCAACTCAATGGAGTCTTTGGGCTAGTTGTAATGACTGCAATATGATATCCATACCTGAAATTGTGTATATCAAATTCACTGGTGATCATCAATTAAAGAGACTTGTGCAAGCATTTTGGCCTGTTCAGGCCCAGCTTTTATATTTTGCGTCTGATTGTCCTCTACACAATTTGTTAAAACTATGCCCTTGCTGTCAAAACTGGCCGCGCTCCAGTGGTTTCATGATTAACTACAACTTAACAAAATGTTATGTTCTGGTCCCTATATTTGGTATGTCACCTTGTGTATGTCTTGATCAAAGTTGTTAAGGTAAAAATTGGTAACACTGCAAGTATCAAATGATTTATATAGGCTTATTGAGCATAATAATTTTTAGGAGTACAGTGTCATTTACAGACCGATTAGTTTACTTGGGATAACAAAGCCACAAAGCCTCTGAAATTATCGATTGATATAGACAGTGGGTTATTCACATGTGACTAATTTACAACCGCCCTCATCTTCGTTTCCTCAGGGCTATACTCTGATACTATCCGGCTAAGAAGTTTGAATGGGCAACTTAGACGTTATCAATAAGGGCGCGTGGTGGATTTTGTCTTTGAAAATGGCAAAGTGGCGCAACAGATCAGCGGCATGGCACAGCGCCACGTAAAAATGGCTTGGGAAAAATACTATATATATAACATGCAACATTATTAATAGATTCCCTACCAAAGTCCACAGCTTTGCAATGTGGTGTGTGGTCAATGATATTTGTCCTCTTTGGAGACTGTATGAAACATTTGACCTGAGGTACAAATTTTGCCACACCCCGTTACACATGTGCGTCGTCAAGGGCATACTTGGTTCTCTTGTCTCAACAATTTCATCAATTAAACATTGTTCAAGGATACATTTCTGCTTGAAAAGAGGTACTATACTTGCTTAAATAGTGTCTATATTTAGAGGGAAATACTATCCTTATGCCTCTTTAAGCTACTGTAATCTTTTCAGTTGATAAAAAATGCAAATAACATTATAGGAAAGAAAATAGGTTCTATGGCCCAACAAGTTTCAATGATGTTTGAAAACGATTCAATACATGTGAAAAGATTTTGAATAGCTTAGCAAATTAGATTTTCCTCTCCCGCAAATCCCTTTGTGTGAAATAGAGCTGTTCAAATAACTGCAAACCTTGATATACAATGTTTTGCATTTAGTTCACAGTAGATAAAATATTTTCAATAAGGAAATTCGCCAATTGTCTGTATGTAAGCCACTCCAATAAGAATTGTATCCTTATCAACATAATATTTCTTTTTGAGCAATTTGCAAGGGATATTGTTGTGAAATTGTATGTTTAACAAAGAAATTCTTGAATTGCTTCGTATTGAAATTCATAATCATGAACACTTTAAAATCAAAACTGTTAATTGCCTAAAGTATTTCCCTTTGAAGAATGTCTTTGCACATGACAGTCAGTTGGTCTGTTGGTAGACCTTTAGTGTCTGCATGATATTAGTATGCGTCTAGACAATGATAACATCGTGCTTATATAAAGCAGTGACCAATTAACAATCTCATGTTCTTATACGGTATATTTTACGTTTTAGAAGTTATGTACCCTTATCATTAATAGAGCTATATTGTTATATCAGGGTTTATTAATTACAACATTATACTCACGCTCATCAAGCCGAAAACAAAGTGCATACAAATGCAAGTCATCAACAATCACTAAATAACATTATACAAATGTATTTATGAACTCACGGTACATTTGATCCTGTATAAATTGTACTTCTTCTAAAGAAAAAAAACCCAGTCGCTTTTTTTCGCCGCTTATAACTTAAGCAGACTTCGAATAATATTAGGAAACGATGCCTTTTTAATCATATCTCTACAGTAATGAAGTTAAGAAAAACATGAATATACATACTATTAATATATTTTTAAGTGGATGTGTAAAGTATCATATATTTTAACTAAATTAAAAATAGGAAACAATGTTAGAGATAAAATTGAGGTATCTTCGTTTATAATAAATTGAATATTAAATATTAAACTACTATTGTTGAATACAAAATGTTATGTTTGATTAGAAATCAATAAGAAGCTCTTTCTGACAGTAAATAGAGGATATTTGTTGGAATCGATGGAATATCGATTTTATTTCACGAGTGATCATAAAAAATATATTTTCACGAGTGGCACAGCCACGAGTGAAAATATGTATTTTTTATGATCACAACAAGTGAATAAAAATTGATATATCATCGAATCCAACAAATTTTCTTTTTATTGTATGCCTTTTTTACTGTTTATTTACATTGTAAAAGAGTTAAACTGGATAATTTTGCTTGATTTATGATGCCATTTCGTCGAAAAAAATGATGTCATTTCACAGTCGATATTTTTCACTGTTATTTTTCACTGTTTAAAACACTGTAATACCAATTTTATTTCACTGGTATTTCTCTATAAACCACCGGAAAGCATAAAATAAACATGTTTATATTTGCACGTGTAACAGCCAACGAAAGCTATACAGTCTTATTATGAAATTTATCATTTAGGCTATGTATTCTTTTAAAGTGACATAGATAGTTGTACTTTTAATGAACAATATATAACATTTTATATGATGAATACCTTGATGAAAAATAACAGTATGCAACAATAATTAAAAAATCTCATGTCGTATTACTAAAGGCAGGGCCCTCAATCCATTTTAGGGGAAGCGGGTCGCTACCCATAGCAGGGGGAATTTTCGCGGTGTTTCCCTTTTTGGGGGATTTTTAACTTACTCTCTAATTATTACATTTGTACATGTTTGCACTATATTCATTGCTTATTTCATAATTAAGTATGTTTGACAAGATTAAATTAAAATAGAATTGAGATATAACAAGGGCTGTTTGTAAAACATGCATGCCCCCCATATGGGCTGTCCGTTGTACTGGCAGCCATTGTGTGAATACGACTTTTGTCACTGTGACCTTGACCTTTAACCTAGTGACCTGAAAATCAATAGGGGTCATCTGCAAGTCACGATCAATGTACCTATGAAGTGTCATGATCCTAGGCAAAAGCGTTCTTGAGTTATCATCCGAAAATCATTTTACTATTTAGGGTCACCGTGACCTTGACCTTGTGACCTCAAAATCAATAGGGGTCATCTGCGAGTCATGATCAATCTACCTATGAAGTTACATGATCCTAGGCATATGCGTTCTTGAGTTATCATCCGAAAATCATTTTACTATTTCGGGTCACCGTGACCTTGACCTTTGACCTAGTGACCTCAAAATCAATAGGGGTCATCTGCGAGTCATGATCAATCTACCCATGAAGTTTCATGATCCTAGGCATATGCGTTCTTGAGTTATCATCCGGAAACCATTTTACTATTTCGGGTCACCATGACCTTGACCTTTGACCTAGTGACCTCAAAATCAATAGGGGTCATCTGCAAGTCATGATCAATGTACCTATTAAGTTTCATGATCCTAGGCCCAAGCGTTCTTGAGTTATCGTCTGACAACCACCTGGTGGACCGACCGACCTACCGACCGACATGAGCAAAGCAATATACCCCCTCTTCTTCGAAGGGGGGCATAAAAATCATGAGACATCTATCTATAAAAAAAAAAAAAAAAAATTTTTTTTTTTAGGGGGAATTTTTCCCCCCAAAAGGGGAGAAAAGTATACTTTTCAGGGGGGGGGGGGGGAATGCGGCCGTGGATTTGACAGATTGAGGGCCCTGAAAGGTTAAGTAATAAAATAATGCGGTAAGTCTAATGCAATTTTTTCACGCAACATGTGTTTCAAGTCACATTGGGAGATAAGGAAAATATACGTTGTGGGACATTACAGTTTTTTAACATAATTGGTGTATGTTATATATAGTTGTGGTTACAACAATTAAATGGTTCAGTTTATGAAGAATGTTATTGTCAATGACTTGATGTTCTCTGATCATCTTCCGTTTTTATTTTCAAATAATACAAATATTGTTACAAACAAAACATGAATACTACAACAACAACATTTATTCAGCGATAAAGCGTATACAAGCTCATAGCCTACATTATATATGCATTATACAATTTATAAGTAATGGTAGAAGATAGAGGTTGGACGATAGTGTTATGAAATGGTTTACATGGTAAGTTATGAAGGGAATAAAGAATTGCTTCTAATATTACAATTGCTCGTCTAAAATTTACTAATTTACACTGCAACTCCAATATATCACGGTCCGTTATATCGCGTTGTCCAATATATCGCGAATCGGCTATGGCTCCCAAAAATCTGACGAGCATAATCCTTAAATAAAATGTTTTTATCTGAGAATTTGATGCATTAAAATCCGTTTCAAGCAAGTAGTTTTCCCTTTTTTCACCAACTTTAATCCAACAGTCATAATCCAGTTTTGACCAGATTGTTTGCTTACATTGTACATCACATTAACACCTGTGTACTGCGATAAACAAAAGACCCATTTGTCAAACATGGCAGGTCATTTCGGGTGTTACAATTCTCTATTGAATTTGCTTTGAACTGCCGAAACGCACCAGTGCACACATGAAGGTGTACACAATTATAACAGTAAATGTCACAAGTCAATACTGACCTATCTCAACAATCTGTGTGCGTTAGATACAGTATACAATATAGATCAGTTAGTCACAATGCTCTACTATTAAACCCCATGCTGTGCATGCTTTTCATGAGAAATGAATGACGTCATTTTGTACATGGGTCTAATTTGTGCATGCTTTCTTGAACAATAAAACTCGGCAATGTTTTTCGGATTAAAAATTTAATTATACGCATTTGAAAATACTCACATGGAATAATGTTTTGTGTTATACCAATTAATGACATATGGATATAACACAAACTTGAATAAGGTTGGTAAATAGCGTGTTTTGAGATTGCATAATGATGCTAATGTATACATATACATGCATACATAAACTGACAATTTATATCGCGCGCCGGATATATCACGGTCGCGATCTTTGGACCCCTTCAACCGCGATATATTGGAGTTGCAGTGTACTTACAAGACATACGATTAGAAGAATTTGCAATAGGGGAGAAAGATATTGATACTGATTTTTCCAAACGATAATTCTTTACGTGAAATATATCAAATCGATTATTTAAAATCAGTATTTATGTGGAACTTAAATTCAAACACATCAATTCAAAGGGTATACAAGAGATATGAGCATTTAATTGAACAAGATGAAATGTTTAGTGACCTTATCGTATTACACTCTTGACGAAATTTTAAATGTTTAAATGCAAACATCACCAGGGAATAACTCCACAGCAAACAAACTTTTGAGTAATATAGCTTAAATTATCTGAAGAATAGTTAATCAAGTAATACAAATTAAAAGCTATCGTAATTTATAATGATATAAAAGCAAACATAGTCAAGTGCATATTCCTGTTTTCAAAATGAAAATATATTTAACAAGTATGAACCACCCAAGATTGATGAACTAAAACCTATAAATATTGAAAGGTGGACGTGCCCAATAGCAGCTATCCCAAAGATGACACAGCATTGACATGAAGTATCTGTCGGATTAATTGTCCATTTTACATCGATCAAACAGTGTGTGTGGTTGTTTTTTTGACAAGCAGTTTACATTGCTTTCATATCGAGTGTCATTTTTGCTAATGGCATTTTCTTGTCATTAATATTTTATTTGCCAATGCTAAAATTGTTTAAACATTATGTAATAAACTGCTGTGAGTTAACCGATAAAGATATCCAGCTTTAAGGCTGAAATATAAATGTTAAGATTTCAGGTGCCACTGCATTGATTTTGAAATGTTCGCTTTGATTTTTGATCAATGGCAAACAATTATTGTATCAAAAGTATAGTTTTTAGATTTAGGTTTTAATTATAGTTTTTTAATTACTTAACATGTGTTTAGGGTCACTATGTTATATCGATTACTAATTCTTTTATAAAACTCTGACCCTCAATTTAAAACTTTGCGCATGTCTTTTGTATTATCATTTGTGGGATCTGACAAAGGCTAATAGCTCCGACCTGTAATTTAGCAGATGTATTCCCCTTTCATTCTTAGACAAGTACGGAAATTGCGTGCAACAACTTTATATCTGTGTCTACTACAGATATTAAAATAAAACTACACATTGGTTCAGCTAATTTTAAAGCAATCACTTACTTAAGGACTCATAACTTTGACAAGCTTTTTAACATGATTATACCCTTGTGTTACTTAGAGAAAAGTCAGTAAAGTAAGAAACAAGTTGAAATTCATTTGAGGTCACCAAAAAAGGTCCATAAATATGTTTGCACGCATCAACTCTTTTTGCTCAGGTGAGCTTTTGTGACCGGTCTTTGTCCGTCTTCCGTCCGTCCGTCCGTCGTCCACATTTGGTTTGTAAACTCTCTAGAGGCCACATTTCATGTTCGATCTTCATGAAACTTGGTCAGAAGATTTGTCCCAATGATATCTCGATCAAGTTCGAAACTGGGTCATGCTGGGTCAAAAACTAGGTCACTAGGTCAAAAAAAAAGAAAAACCTTGTAAACACTGTAGAAGTCACATTTCATGCCCAATCTTCATTTAACTTTGTCAAAATGTTTGCCTTTATGATACGTTGGTCGAGTTCACAAGTGGTTCCAGTCCGTTGAAAAACATGGCCGCCAGTGGGCGGGGCAGTTTTCCTAATTTGGCTATAGAGAAACCTTGTAAACACTCTAGAAGTCACAATTTTTGCCCAATCATCATGAAAGATGGTCAAAACATTGGTTTTATTGATATCTCGGACGAGTTCGAAAATAGTCCAGATCGGTGAAAAAACATGGCCGCCAGTGGGCGGGGCATTTTTCTCTATATGTATATAGTGAAAACATGTGAACACTCTAGAAGTCACATTTTTGGCCCAATTTTCATGAAATTTGGTCAGAACATTTGTTTCCTTGATATGAGAGTTGAGTTTGAAAATGGTTCCGGTCAGTTGAATAACATGGCTGCCAGGGGGGGGGGGGGGGGGGGGTGGCAGTTTTCCTTATTTGGCTTTAGAGAAACCTTGTTTACACTCTAGAAGTCACAATTTTTGCCCAATCATCATGAAAGTTGGTCAAAACATTGGTTTTATTGTTATCTCGGACGAGTTCAAAAATGGTCCAGATCGGTGAAAAAACATGGCCGCCAGTGGGCGGGGCATTTTTCTCTATATGTATATAGTGAAAACATGTGAACTCTCTAGAAGTCACATTTTTGGCCCAATTTTCATGAAATTTGGTCAGAACATTTGTTTCTTTGATATGAGAGTTGAGTTCGAAAATGGTTCCGGTCAGTTGAATAACATGGCTGCCGGGGGGGGCAGTTTTCCTTATTTGGCTATAGAGAAACCTTGTAAACACTCTAGAAGTCACAATTTTTGCCAAATCATCATGAAAGTTGGTCAAAACATTGGTTTTATTGATATCTCGGACGAGTTTAAAAATGGTCTAGATCGGTGAAAAAACTTGGCCGCCAGTGGGCGGGGCATTTTTCTCTATATGTGTATAGTGAAAACATGTGAACACTCTAGAAGTCACATTTTTGGCCCAATTTTCATGAAATTTAGTCAGAACATTTGTCTCCTTGATATGAGATTTGAGTTCGAAAATGGTTCGGGTCAGTTGAAAAACATGGCTGCCATGGGGGGGGGCAGTTTTCCTTATTTGGCTATAGAGAAACCTTGTAAACACTCTAGATGTCACAATTTTTGCCCAATCATAATGAAAGTTGGTCGAAACATTGGTTTTATTGATATCTCGGACGTGTTCGAAAATGGTCCAGATCGGTGAAAAAACATGGCCGCCAGTGGGCGGGGCATTTTTCTCTATATGTATATAGTGAAAACATGTGAACTCTCTAGAAGTCACATTTTTGGCCCAATTTTCATGCAATTTGGTCAGAACATTTGTTTCCTTGATATGAGATTTGAGTTCGAAAATGGTTCGGGTCAGTTGAAAAACATGGCTGCCGTGGGGGGGGGGGGCAGTTTTCCTTATTTGGCTATAGAGAAACCTTGTAAACACTCTAGATGTCACAATTTTTGCCCAATCATCATGAAAGTTGGTCAAAACATTGGTTTTATTGATATCTGGGACGAGTTCGAAAATGGTCCAGATCAGTGAAAAAACATGGCCGCCAGTGGTCGGGGCATTTTTCTCTATATGTATATAGTGAAAACATGTGAACACTCTAGAAGTCACATTTTTGGCCCAATTTTCATGAAATTTGGTCAGAACATTTGTTTCCTTGATATGAGAGTTGAGTTCGAAAATGGTTCTGGTCAGTTGAATAACATGGCTGCCTGGTGGGGGGGGGGGGGCAGTTTTCCTTATTTGGCTATAGAGAAACCTTGTAAACACTCTCGAAGTCACAATTTTTGCCCAATCATCATGAAAGTTGGTCAAAACATTGGTTTTATTGATATCTCGGACGAGTTCAAAAATGGTCCAGATCGGTGAAAAAACATGGCCGCCAGTGGGCGGGGCATTTTTCTCTATATATATAGTAAAAAAGCTTGTGAACACTCTAGAAATCACATTTTTTGCCCAATCATCATGAAACTTGGTACACAGATTGGTTTTATATATATCACATAATTAATGCCATAATTATTGCCCTTAGATTGTCAAAATTTTCATTATATTATACAAAATCCTTCTAAACACTCTAGAGGTCACAATTTTGTTTCAGATTTTATGACTCTTGGTCATAATATTTATTTTTGTAAGCATAGTTTGATGTTTGGTAAGGGTGGGGGTCAACTCAAAATATAGGTCACCAGGTCAAATCTTACAAAAACAAAAACACTCCATATGCCAGAGTTTTGGTTCAATAATGATGAAACTTGACCAGGATGTTTGTCCTGGATCTAGGTCAAGTTTGACGTTTGGTAAAGATTGAATGAACGACTCCTCTCAGGTTAGCGAACTAGGGCCATCTTGGCCCTCTTGTTTATGAGGTTTTCTTTTGGGCCCCTTTGGTCAAGGGCAGGGTTGCACTCAATAACTTTAGATAGGATGAAAATATTCTGCTGAATTTTTGTGTTAAGGTAAGGTCACATACTGGTATAGTGAAGGATTGCATAAAATTTGGAGACAGTGTGGTGAAGTTCACCATTACTAAAATAAAAATAAATATCTTTAAAAAAGATATACGGTAATGATTGTGGTCGGTGTTTATGAACAATCAAAAGTTATATCTATGAGATCAAAAATAGCAAATGCCTTTCTGCGCAGTCAGTGTTTATGAACAATCAAAAGTTATATCTATGAGATCAAAAATAGCAAATGCCTTTCTGCGCAGTTCTTAGCTGCATCACACACAAATCAATTACGGGGTGTTGCACCAGATTGCTTGGCTTATTTGGCTTTCTTAGATATTAGTACTCAAAAATCTACATTGACAGAATAGAAAAACACAAGCTTATAGGTCAGCTGGCAACACTTGAATTTTATTTTATTCCATTATTGATACTATCGTGAATCATCGTGCTCATGCTTAATAAATTGGTCTAAATGGATAAATATTTCTAATTAAATAAATCAAAATTGGTCCTTATCATGCAATTGTTGAAAACACATTAAAAATTTATGATTGACATACCATACTAAAATCACTGATTATCTTTATTTAGTATCTTTCTGATCAAAATAAACTTGAAGTGCACATAGTTTACGCGATTGCGTTTATATAACGATTTCTGTAAATGACCGCAAACTGACCTTGTACATGATACCTTGCATGTTGGAATGCAATTCATTAAAGTGAGATAACAGTTCCACTACTGGAACGACGGCTTGTTTAAAGCTTTAAACATTTACGTGTTTAACAGTCAATTTCGAAAACAATTTTAAATATTTTTGTCAAAGAGTACAGTACAGGCACCGTGTATTTAAACAAAAACGCCTGTCCGCGGTGTTCACTTTTCAAGATGGGTGACATTTCGAGGGGGACAGACACGCTACTGACCGTGGTGTTCGGCAAACACCCGTTAACGCAGCGATTGCACGCTATCGTTAAATGAACATGTACAAAAGAAAATCATATACCACATGTAGGTATTACATGTATGTGCACATGTATGCGTACTTGAATTTGGACAGTACGTTAAGTCGGAAACATAAATAAAGTGTTTAGATGATTAATCATATTAATTCTTCTGGTGTTAATCAATGCAATTGTGCTTTGTAACAACAGATATCGAGTTTCAAAGAAATCAAGTGATTATTAAATCAATTATTTACTTGTGTCCAACTTAAAGTACTGTCCGAATTTACGTACTGCATCAGTATGTTACAGATCTGTGTGCTGTCAGTATAAAATACAATAATTGTTTCAATAATCAAGGAATTGAAACAGCGTAACGGTAACGATACATCGTGTCAATGCCAAATAATTTGCGAGATACCCCGGTAGTTTAGTTGAAATTCACAATGAAACTTTAAATGGAAATTAAATCATCTCAATGTTGTACCTGCTACGAAAATTTTATTTACAAATAAATACACCCACGCCAATTTTCGCGCGCTTTTTATCAGGACAAAGAAATTCTTTTATTTCATGTAGAAGTTGTAACCGAAAATAGCTGTACACGACGCATGCAAACCGTGTCAGGTGATTTACGCATGTTGGAATACAACTGTCCTGATTGGGCACTTATTTCATCAAATCTTTAAATAGAATCATGTGCAGAAATTAATTTGATACTTTCGAAAATTGCAAACGTTTGTGTTATTGACATTCTTGAGCACTCTTATCGTCTATATTACCCACCCATAATTTGCTTTTAAAAATGGAAATCGGGCATATAAGATTATAGAGCAATGGATAAAGATGAGAGAAGTTGCGTGTATGGGATTGAGACAGTTGACACATATGTATCGGGGAATCCAGAGATTATGGATAATACGATTACTACAGTCAGTTATGAGTTCTCGATGGCTTCAAACTTTTAATTGCATAATCAAACGCACAATTATCACTCCTCCAGGTGGAGTATCCTACAGCTAGCTGCGAACACAGTTTTCTTTTATACACAGCGTTCAAAAAGACAGAAAACACTGTCATGGGCATGGGTGTGAAATACATTATTCATTATCACTATTAAATGAAAGGGATCAATACAATACAATTATGTTCAATTATTTTATTTTTAGCCAACACAATCAACACCGCGGTAGATATTATGAGTCCGCGGTGTTCGCCTTATGGCAAACAGCCCCCGTGACCTTTGATCTGAACACACATCGCGGGCTTCATATTGGTAAATGAACACAGTGAGATGAACACCGTGGCGAGTGGCATTTGTTTAAGTACACGGTGCCTGTACTGTATATCAGGTTACTGAACAAACATACTTAACCTTTTCCCATTCAGAGGCAAAGTGAAAATGCCTTTTGCAACCAGCATAAAAACAGAACAGACTGCTGGTAAAACGCAGTCTGTTCAGGTTTTATGCTGTTTGCTGCTCATCAGTATCTAAGGGATGGAAATGAAGCCTATAAAACTTGAATCTAGTAAGAAATGTCTTTAATTTGATTTAACTTTCTGAGAGACGTACTACAAATGCATGAAAATACGTAACTAAGTGGTAAAGGGTTAAATAATAAAAACTTTATTAGTACACAGAATGCAATATTATAGTAATTACCAAATATGAGAACACAGCCTTTAAGCTCTGGCGCTGACATTCCTCTAAAGTATTAAGGGGCACACACTTTGTATTGATGTCGAGAATTGAGTGTGAAACTGCTCTATCTCTCAAACCTTATAATTAGAAATACAATTGTTTCATGCTGAATATGCAGTTAACATCGTTGCTAAACGAACTGTAGTATCCCTCTTCATACCCTATATTTCCCAAAAATAGAAGTCGATGAAATAACATATTAATGTTAATGTGAAATCTGTTTGTAGATTGCACGATTTCTACTGTGAAAAGTTTCAGGTCTATACTGGCGGAAATTTTTTAATTAAAATTGATTGGTCACTTACAAAGGTCAGGCTTAGGTAAAAAGCTGGCGTATATAGCTACCCTGAAAAAAGGCTTTGCACTGGATAGCTTTAGTTTGGATGGAATTATTGTGCCTTAATTCTGTTTGTAAGTAGCTTACATGAAGACCTAGGGTGGGATTGCATAAAAGACCATTAGGGTACAGGTAATGGTTTCAGCTCAATAGAGTGAGTTATGATGGAAGACATGCTTCAAACTTTATTAATTTATTAATTGGTATATTGTTAAAAATCAATTTTCTTGGAATGGTCACTTTTTTTCTTTTTCTGGGTCTCGTTGTTACTTTATAATTAAGGGGGTGTCATTTAACTACTGCTTTTTTACTGTTAGTGCTGATCCTATGGCAAAGCCATTACCTGTGTTGCTGCTGACTGCTGTTGCTGATGATGATAAGTGCTGCCGTCAATAATGATAGTTGCTGTTATACAGGCACTATTTTGCTGTTGCTAACTTTGTTGCTGCTGCTGATAATAGCAGTGGTCCTCACGATTTTCTAACGATTTTGTCATTTTTGACGATGCTGCTTTCAGCAGCGAGTCAAGGTTAACATACCATGAAAAAATTCTTCACAATGGCAAGCTATGTAAAAGACCGAGCCAGTCCGATTGAGATAGCGCAGTTTTTCTAATCGGAATACCTGGACCTCGCTGATTTTCGTTGATAACATTCTCCTAGCAAAGTTGTCGTTCGTGTTTCAACATACAAAGATGGCCGCACCCATGAGAGAAGGATGACTCTTGCGACAAAACTTTCTTACAGCCTAAATCGGCTTGTTTCGCTATTTTGAAGCTGTCATTTAGGATATATGAGTTATTTATTCACTAAATCTCCGCTAATGACAACAATGGATGGAACGTAACATTCAACCCGCGTTCAATTCAAAGCTGGCGATTCAAATTGCAAGTAATGGTGATTCAATAATGGAGAAAGCATCAACTGGATTTAACAAACATTTGATAAGGTTTGTTATACCAGATAACAACAAGAAAAAATTTGATTATTAAAGTAAAACTACTATAGGTAAGGCATTCTTAAGTGTACATATTTCGGACATGTATAGCATTCTGATAAACAGTAATAGATATAGATGTTCCATGCATTTAGATTGTGTTTTGTTAGAAGAGCTATCATAGAGATGATGATAATATAATGACTATAAATATGTGATGTAAAGGTGCTTCCGGTACATATCTTAAATTACTTTAATGTGTTAAATGACTTAAATGTGTTATAAGGAAGTAGATTTTAATGTACCATTAAATTATAATTATGTTGTGTTATGTATCATGGTATTGTTATTTAATAAAGCAGTATAACCTTTTAAGATATTGTGTTGCTCTTATAGCATATTTTATCTAAAAATTGAATAATACAGACAAAAACACAACGCGCTTCAAAATTGACCCCAGCATTTTTCAATTTGACTCCTCAAAATGTCAGTCCAGGGGTCATTGACTCCTGGTTTATAAAAGCTATTGAAATCCCTGTATATTCGATGAGAATGAAGCACTTTCTAAAACACTTGCCGCGCCCATGAGAGAATGATGACTCTCGTGTCAAAACTTTCTTACTGCATAAATCGGCTTGTTTCGCTATATAGAAACTGTCATTTAGGATATATAAGTTATTTATTCACTAAATTACGCTAATGCAACAATGGATGGAATTTGAAGGTTATATTCGATGTGAATGAAGCACTTTCTGGATCTTGACAGCTTGACAAGGCAAAACTGGCATACTGATGATACTGGTATTTTTAACCAGGTTTTCCGAAGGAAAAAACTGGTTATTAGATTGGCGAATGCGGGCGGGCTGGCTGGCTGGCTGGCGGGCGGGCTGGCTGGCGGGCTGGCGGAACAAGCTTGTCCGGGCCATAACTATGTCGTTCATTGTCAGATTTTAAAATCATTTGGCACATTTGTTCACCATCATTGGACGGTGTGTCGCGCGAAATAATTACGTCGATATCTGCAAGGTCAAGGTCACACTTTGAGTTCAAAGGTCAAAAATGGCCATAAATGAGCTTGTCCGAGCCATAACTATGTCGTTCATTGTCAGATTTTTAAATCATTTGGCACATTTGTTCACCATCATTGGACGGTGTCGCGCAAAATAATAACGTCGATATCTCCAAGGTCAAGGTCACACTTTGAGTTCAAAGGTCAAAAATGGCCATGAATGTCCCTTGAGATATAACCTTCATATTTGGTATGCATGTGTATATGGACAAGGCCTTTCCATACGCACAACAATTTTGACCACTGTGACCTTGACCTTGAAGTAGGGGTCTGCGTTTAGGTTTCAAAATCTGCGTTTAGGTTTCGAAAAATGCTCTTAACTTCTATGTCCCTTGAGATATAACCTTCATATTTGGTATGCATGTGTATATGGACAACGCCTTTCCATACGCACACAAATTTTGACCGTCCGTCCGTCCGTCCGTGTGTCCGTCCGAAAACTTTAACGTTGCTCATAACTTTTGCAATATTGAAAATAGCAACTTGATATTTACCATGCATGTGTATCTTATGAAGCTGCACATTTTTAGTGGTGAAAGGTCAAGGTCATCCTTCATGGTCAAAGGTCAAAAAAAATAAATTCATGTGCATATCTCCAATGTCAAGGTCGCCACGACTAAAAATAGATTTATTTTAAAACAAACTTACAAAGGGGGTTAATTTTCTTTGTTCATTTCAAAAGTTCAGTTTGAGTTGTCTCCCTTTATCAGATTTTTTTTCACAATGAAAACCTGGTTTTGTGACAATTTTGTCCCTTGTTAGTTATTAATTTAAGTCACATTTTGCTTTATAAATTTTGTTCGAGCATTTTACGACTTATTGAATGGCTATGATACCCGATATCAACATATCATATGGGATTTGCAGATCACCAAGTTGTCCTGAAATTCAACAGTGATTACAAACTCTTTACTCAAATTACTCAAATTACTGGTTTGTATTCTTTCTTCTTTCTATTTAAGTACTTGATATCATGTTAGTCCAAATAATTAGACGTAATCTACCGTTTAGTCCATGTATATCGACCTCATATTTATAGGAGTAGATATCATGTTAAAGTTAAATGAACTGTATCACAGTAAAAGAGACATTAAGGCGATTTTGGCCAGTTTGGATCCAGATCAGCCTGCAGTTGCTTGAAAGCTGTTTGCTTAAGAGCGGTTTTCTGACAATAACAAATAGTTTAATTGGATACTAATTAGACTCCCTTTTTTCTGGTCCCTCGGGATCAATGACTCCAGCACTTCGTGTTGTCAGAATTTAATATTACTTAAGGCGATGCTATGGGGCGTGAGAGCATGTTGCACCTTCAATTATCTCTCAAGAACCGACTCATTAAAACCCAGTTGGCAATATTTGACTTAATTTTTGGTATGATTGCTCTCGAGGGATCCAACAATTTCAGAATCTTCCTAAAAGCCTAGTGGTAGAGTGTCGACTTTGATTGCAGGAGGTTGCGCTGGGGGTTTGATCCCCAGAAGCGACATTGAAAACTAGCCAACTTTGTTATCTAAATGGCTGCTTAACATAATATACTAAGATAATGTCAATTTTCTCTCACATGATAGTCATCAGTTATATTATATAAAACCTTACAGCAGTAGTAAACAATGGGACAAAAATTAATGAACGCATCTTTCATTTGCCTTTGACACTTTGAGTTTGACATGGCCTAGATTTAAATATGTGACTTGACTTTACCAGAACTCTTGTGACAGAGCTAAAGTGGAAATGTACCATTGAAAAACACCTAAATCCAGATATGCTACACCCCAATTAAGATTTCCTTGCATAGTTCAATAAAAATTAAATTCAGAAGCCTGGTAACAGTTTAACGTTAATGTTACCAATGTGTCAGACCAGGGCCTTGATTTTGTAATCTAGGAAATGCATGGTCAGAAGATGTCATTTAAGATTATACATTTTTTCAAACACATACAAATATAAACATGTATCTGTAACTAATGTAGATGTTATAAATAGTGAAATGCACTAAGTCAGAAGGCGTTCGACTTTTCTGCTGGTGCCTTGGCACACCAGCTGTTTCGATTGCAATGGTTTGATGGACTCACTGCTTGATGTGTAGTTACATTGTATACAGTATATCAAACTGTATTATTTCAAATATGTTTGCATCTAGTATACAATGTACTTATTGATATTTACATGATTGATGCATATGAATGATACTGATATACTAGACTGAAATCATTTAAATGATACTGAAATCATGACAGTGAATTAATATTGATAATAATTTAATATATGTTGCTTGATACAATCATGTACATCTACATCAAATGAGATCATACTAAAACTTCAGTGATGAATGTCAGTGAAATAAATGGAATCCAAAATATAAGTCACTCCCATATCTCTCCAGCAGCGCGCACCCCTAAATATCCTGCTGTGTACCAGATAAAAAATATGATACATAATAATGTATCATATTAGTTTAAACCTATTTATTTTAGCTTGATTGCATCGAAAGCCTAAGGCTTATATAAATGCTCTTGAGTCCGTATGTATCATATTGTTTAGAGGGGATGATTTTCCCTCTGTTTTATCAATGTATTGTTTTACTTCTTTAATCAGTGTGTTTAAAGATATATAAACATAGCTCCAGGGTCGGTGCTTCAGGCAATGAATATTTTATCTCCTGATCTCTTTTTCTAATGGATATGTTAGCTAGTTCCTACATTCAATACAGTCAAATATATGTTAAGTAGTATCTGTCACATTGGTAGATTAAATTTGTACATCAAATATTATTTGTTAGTGATAAAAAGATATAGTTCAAATGTTCATACTAGTTGAATTAAGAACCTTAGTCAAGTGGTTTTTAAATATTTTTAAATATAACCACTCTTATAACCAGATCTCAAATGTATATCCCTTTTCTCTGTCACCCTGGTCATCTCCTTTCAAAATGGCAAATTATATGCAGAACAGTTTATTATATGTAATGGTTAAATAAAGTACTTCAGAAAAAAATTGACATCATTTTCACATGGAAATTTCACTTTCACAGTCATGTGAAAAAAATTCCCTGACTTGCTTGATTTTCATAAGCTTTTTATGCCCCCCCCCGCCCTTCGAAGAAGAGGGTGTAAATTGTTTTGCTTATGTCGGTCGGTCCGTCCACTAGAAGGTTTCCGGATGATAACTCAAGAACGCTTAGGCCTAGGATCATGAAACTTCATAGGTGGATTGATAATGACTGGCAGATGACCCCTATTGATTTTCAGGTCACTAGGTCAAAGGTCATCGTCACGGTGACCCAAAATAGTAAAATGGTTTCCGGATGATAACTCAAGAACGCTTATTCCTAGGATCATGAAACTTGATAGGTAGATTGATCATGACTCGCAGTTGACTCCTATTGATTTTCAGGTCACTATATCAAAGGTCAAGGTCATGGCAGTGTTTTTTTTCACCTATAGGGGAATGGTGGCGGGGCCAGTCCAAAGGGAAAAAAACACGTCGTTTTTTAGGAAAAGGGAAAAATTAAGAAGTCATTCTTTGATATGTAATGATATTTATTATATGAATACACATGTATGTATGAATGTAATATTCACAGCTGAATGTCTCTGTTCTTTTTCTTAAATATATATCAATGATTTGTTCAACATTATAAGTTTCAGTCAGTTCAGCCGTCATGCACAGTATCAGTTTTCCAAGCTAATTAGAGTCTAATTGGTATTTTTTTAATCAATAAAATGGCAAATTTGAGCATTTTTAGCTCATCTTTTTGTTGAAAAAAAAAAATGAGCTATTGTCATCACCTTGGCGTAGTCGTTGGCGTCGGCGTTGGCGTCGGCGTCCGGTTAAGTTTTGCGTTTAGGTCCAATTTTCTCAGAAAGTATCAATGCTATTGCATTCAAACTTGGTACACTTACTTACTATCATGAGGGGACTGGGCAGGCAAAGTAAGATAAATCTGGCGTGCATTTTGACAGAAAATGTTGGTTAAGTTTTGTGTTTAGGTCCATTTTATTCCTTAAGTATCAAAGCTATTGCTTTCATACTTGCAACACTTACTAACTATCATAAGGGGACTGTGCAGGCAAAGTTATATAACTCTGACTGGCATTTTGACAGAATTATGTGCCCTTTTTATACTTAGAAAATTGAAAATTTGGTTAAGTTTTGTGTTTAGGTCCACTTTATTCCTACAGTATCAAAGCTATTGCTTTCATACTTGCAACACTTATTAACTATCATAAGGGGACTGTGCAGGCAAAGTTATGTAACTCTGACTGGCATTTGGACAAAATTATGGGCCCTTTATACTTAGAAAATTGAAAATTTGGTTAAGTTTTGTGTTTTGGTCCACTTTACCCCTAAAGTATCATAGATATTGCTTTCATACTTGGAGCACTCGCAAACTATCATAAGGGTACAGTAAAAGGACAAGTTGCATAACTCTGGTTGTCATTTTTATGGAATTATGGCCCTTTTTTGACTTAGTAACTTTGAATATATGGTTAAATTTTGTGTTTCGATCCACTTTACTTCTAAAGTATCAAGGCTATTGCTTTCAAAATTCAAAAACTTTCATGCTATCATGAGGTTACTGTACCTGGCAAGTTGAATTTTACCTTGACCATTGAATGACCTTGACTCTCAAGGTAAAATTATTAAATTTTGCTAAAATTGCCATTACTTCTTTATTTATGATTAGATTTGATTGATACTAACTGTGTCTGTTTTCAATTTTGAATAACTGAGCATGAGTTATTGCTTGGCTCTTCAATATGTCTAAAAGTACAAGTGCAGTTTTTATAATTTTAATTATGGTAACTTTGATCATGGTTTATGTCATAGTGTCATGTATCCGGGTTCTATCAGAAAACAGCAATTAACACCTCATCCTTGAATTTTAAATTTGTTATGCATTAAGGTGCACACATTTTTCCAACCATATCCTGGTTGAATGTGTAATTCAATGCGTAATCCGAAAGTACATTGAAAAGTTTAAAATGGTGTGTTCTTTTTACATTGCTTTTTTACCAATATTAAGATTTAATCTATTTAAACCTGTGAATAAACACAAATTGTATAATCTCATTGAATATTTTACTGCATTGAAAATACTTAGTTCCATTAGTAAAATGGAAATGGTATTGTGCAATTTAATTAAAATAGCTTGTATTATGTCTTTGAATGACAATTTGTGCATTTTATACTACAAATTTAATTACTTTCTCAGGGCTTCATTATTTTGTCACAAGTTGTGGCTTTTGTTTATGGGATTTATTCTCAGATCTAGCACAGTTTAAGGACATTAGATCTAAATAAAATTACAGGCTGGTTTGAGGTTTAAATCACAGACTGGTTAAGAGGTTTGAATCACATACTGTCTTATTTTAATTATGCCCCCCTTCGAAGAAGAGGGAGTATATTGTTTTGCACATGTCGGTCCGTCGGTCAGTCCGTCAGTTGGTCAGTCCGTCCACCGGATGATAACTTAAGAAAGCTTAGGCCTAGGATCATGAAACTTCATAGGCACATTGATCATTACTGGCAGATGACCCCTATTGATTTTCAGGTCACTAGGTCAAAGGTCAAGGTCACAGTGACTAGAAATAGTAAAATGGTTTCCGGATGATAACACAAGAATGCTTACGCCAAGGATCATAAAACTTTATTTGATCATGACTGGCAGATGACCCCTATTCATTTTAAGGTCACTATATAAAAGGTCAAGGTCACAGTGACTCGAAATAGTAAAATGGTTTCCGGATGATAACTCAAGAATGCTTACGCCTAGGATCATTAAACTTCATAGGTACATTGATCATGACTGGCAGATGACCCCTATTGATTTTCAGGTCACTAGGTCAAAGGTCAAGGTCACAGAGGCTCGAAATAGTTAAATGGTTTCCGGATGATAACTCAAGAATGCTTACGCCAAGGATCATGAAACTTCATAGGTACATTGATCATGACTGGCAGATGAGCCCTAATGATTTTCAAGTCACTAGGTCAAAGGTCAAGGTCACAGTGACTCGAAACAGTAAAATGGTTTCCGGATGATAACTCAAGAATGCTAACGCCTAGGATCATGAAACTTCATAGGTACATTGATCATGGCTGGCAGATGACCCCTATTTATTTTCAGGTCACTAGGTCAAAGGTCAAGGTCACAGTGACTCGAAACAACAAAATGGTTTCCAAGTGATAACTCAAGAATACTTAGGCCTAGGATCATGAAACTTCATAGGTACATTGAATTGTTGATCATGACTGGCAGATGACCCCTATAGATTTTCAGGTCAAGGGTCAAGGTCACAGTGACATAAAACGTATTCACACAATGGCTGCCACTACAACTGACAGCCCATATGGAGAGTATGCATGTTTTACAAGCAGCCCTTATGTAGAAGTGGATCAGCAGTATATAACAGTATTCAGGATATTGTTTTAGTTTCATTGTAAAACCTACGGTTTTTGTATAAAAAGTGCTACCTTCTGTCATGCCTACAATTTAATTGCTTCCTTAATCATTTATAATGCCCCTGGTAAAAGATATTTTGCGCATATATTTGCCCATTTATTCTTATTTACATTGGTCCATGTCAACAATATGAGATTCCAGGAGCAGATGCTTATTTAATTTCCATTCAATCATGGCCATTTTGAAGTCTTCATTTAGAGAATTATATGCATGCCACTTTCAGTAATATGATATTTACAATATGTAAAATCTAGTCATTTTTGTGATAACAGTATGATAGACCACACTTACTATTAAGACTGTGAAAATAAGAGCATTTTGTGCCATTTTTATCCTATAGTACTTCCATTATTATGTAAAATGTACCTATATATATTTTTTTGCTCATCTGAGCACGAAGTGCTCAAGGAGAGCTATTTTGATCGCCCTGTATCAGTTGTCCATTATGATGCGTTGTCTTCTGTATACTGTTAACACTTAGGGGTCAAAATTTTGACACAATGTCAATAAAACTTGGTCACAATGTAACAGTATGAAATCTCGGACAGTTCATTTATGGGTCATCTGGGGTCAAAAACTAGGTCTCTAGGATCCTGTTCAAGTTTTAAGTTGGGTTATGTGCAGTCAAAAAACTAGGTCACTAGGTCAAATCATATAGAAAATCTGTTAAGGTCGGTACGCAAACTTACAGGAAAAGTCTGTTTATACTCAAGAGCTCACATATGTCTGTTTATACTATAGAGGTCACATAAGTCTTTTAAGCTCGGCCATTTTTCGGCGAAAACCCGAGGTATTGTCATAGCCAGCTTGTCACTAGCTGTCCTTACCATTTAAGGTTTTTAACATTGGCTCTAAAATCAAAGTTCTTCAACCTACAACTTTGAAACTTCATATGTAGCTGCACCTTGATGAGTGCTAGATGCCACACCTATGTTTGGGTCACTAGGTCAAAGGTCAGGGTCACTGTGACCTCTAAAACAAAGACAAGCAATCATTTATTCAAAACTGCACCAGCAGCCGAGAGTGGCACCCGTTATTCTGTAGGTCTTTTTTTTTTAGCTCGGCTGTTTTCAGAGAAAACCCGAGCTATTGTCATAGCCAGCTCGCCGTCCGCCGTAGGCGTCGTGCTAAAACCTTTACTTTGGCAATAACTTTTTAAATATTGAAGATAGCAACTTGATATTTGGCAAACATGTGTATCTCATGGAGTGGTAAAATTTCAAGGTGAACATCATTCTTCAAGGTCTAGGGTTGAAAAAACAAGACCAAGGGAAGTAATAAGCTTTCAATGGACATAATTATCTGACCTGCCAACGTATATATATATTTTAAATAAATCAAAGTGGCGCAGTAGGCGGCATTGTGTTTCTTACAAACACATCGTGGTAAAAGGTCAAGGTAAAGGTCATCCTTCAAGGTCTAAGGTCAAAAATACAAATCCAAGGGAAGTTATAAGCTTTGAAGGGAGATAATTATTCAATATTGAACATAGCAACTTGATATTTGGCATGCATGTGTATCTCATGACGCTGCAAATTTGAGTGGTGAATCTACAGTCACTGTAGTGGCTTTTAATTATTTGCTACTAAAAATAGAGATTTGTTAGAGACAATTATTTTCAAGGGAAGTAATTTATATAATTATAAATCTCATATTTTATATTTCCTAACCAAGAATTAAAGTCCTTTTTATAGTTACTGTACAGATTTATTATTTTGATTATTTATAACTCAAATGATTGATTTGTGATTTTTTTTTTTAATGATATAATTATCATTTCTTACCTGTTCTAATTTGTGAATGCTAGTTTTCATTAAATACCAGTGGACTTATGTCCAATGATACATGATGAATTCTGGCTATGATCTCTTTGATAAACCACAGGCCTTGGTCGTCAGTGATGTCTGACAAGGTCATTTTTGACTGCCTACAGACCTACAGACCCCCCTCCCCCCATGGGTTGATTGGACAAAATCCAAGGGTAGTAATACGCTTTAAAAGTAGATGATTTCTATGCCTGCCAAATGATAAATAGAAATTTTATTTCAAAGCGGCGCAGTAGGGGGCATTGTGTTTCTGACGAACACATTTCTTGTTGGGTCACTAGGTCAAAGGTCAAGGTCACTGTGACCTCTAAAAAAAAAAATTTGACAAGCTTTCGCAGCCGAGCGTGGCACCCGTTATGCGGTGCTCTTGTTTGTCTTATGTTGGTAAATGTTCATCTCGGTCAATTCTAGGTTAAGTTTGAAAGTAGGTCATATGTGGTCCAAACAGACCAAATCACAGAAAAGGTTGGTGAACACTCCAGAGGTCACATTTTCTTCTTTCTTGAACTAAAAGAATAATTGTAGGTTATACAGGCCTTTTCCGTCCTATGCCACAGTTCTGAATATCGGTTCCCAATTCCAATCTGGTTGTTTTTTTCCCAATTGAAAAACAAATTCCCAATTCAACTTCCAACGATTGCAAAGTATTATACATAATTAAATTGAAATGCCTCTATGTGAAAGCCTCATGAATTGTACTGACATTTCTGTAATTACAATGTATCAAATGACTGCTTTAATAGCAATTTCCTTTTCTCCAAATTTGTATGCCCCGTTTCGAAGAAAAGGGGGCATATAGTGATCGGACTGTCCGTCTGTCCGTCCGTCGGTCTGTCTGTCTTTCTGTCACACTTTGCGTTTAGGTTTTGAAAAATGCTCATAACTTCTATGTCCCTTGAGATATAACCTTCATATTTGGTATGCATGTGTATATGGACAAGGCCTTTCCATACGCACAAAAATGTTTACCCCTGTGACCTTGACCTTGAACTAAGGGTCCGCGTTTAGGTTTCGAAAAATGCTCATAACATCTATGTCCCTTGAGATATAAACTTCTCATTTGGTATGCATGTGTATATGGACAAGACCTTTCCTTACGCGCACAAATTTTTACCCCTGTGACCTTGACCTTGAACTTAGGGTCCGCGCTTAGGTTTCGAAATCTGCGTTTAGGTTTCGAAAAATGCTCATAACTTATATGTCCCTTGAGATATAACCTTCATATTTGGTATGCATGTGTATATGGACAAGGCCTTTCCATATGCACAATAATGTTTACCCCTGTGACCTTGACATTGAAGTTAGGGTCCGCGTTTAGGTTTTGAAATCTGCGTTTATGTTTTGAAAAATGCTCATAACTTCTATGTCCCTAATTTGAGATATAACCTTCATATTTGGTATATATGCATGTGTATATGGACAAGGCCTTTCCATACGCACACACATTTTTACCTCTGTGACCTTGACCTTGAACTTAGGGTCCGCGTTAAGGTTTCAAAATCTGCGTTTTGGTTTCGAAAAAAGTTCATAACTTCTATCAAACGTTTATAGGGGGCATAAGCAGGGATCATATTTTCCCGCAACATCAATCGGTCTGGACTTAAATGGGGAAAAAGTGTCCGAAAATTTATATCCGAAATCATGACAAATTACGTTAACATATATACCATTGATTTTGCCATTCATGAAGGTGGTATAATAAATGTGCAAGTTTAATTGCCTGTTGCATTTTTTTTTAAACGGAACATATGAGTTTTCTCAATTGGTTTTATGATTTTTTTTCTCTTTTATTATTGTTTCGTGTGCTGTTGTATCTGACTTTTTTTTCATCGTTGTCAATATTATTTATCTGTGTTAGTCTATACTGATGTTTTAAATCGTTGTTGACTCGATAATAGCTTACATACATGCACTGAACCTAACAAATGTCTTTGCGTAGGTTGGATACTGGCAACAACAAAACCAAATAGTTGAGAAATAATTCGTATACGTTATAGTTTGTTGTCAAATAACCCACTGCCGATAGTTAAGATGCGTAGGGATTAAATCACGAGTGCGAAGCACGAGTTATTTGAAACCATGCATCTAAACTTCCGGTCGTGAGTTATTCAACAACAAACAATAAAGCACACAAATTATTTTGATTCTAACACGATTTTTACTAAAGATTTATACAATGTATATTTTATTTCTTGTGTACTATATTATGTGAAGTTCTGCCCATAACAATAACTTTCGGCTGTTCTGTTAATCAGATCTGCAACTTTCATTTATTTATTGCCGGATTATTACGCTGGTGGAATATGTATCTGCATGTTTTGTTTAGTTACAGCACGTGTTTTCAGTGTATAAGGTCCGCCCACAATAATATGAATTATTGCAAAATATCCGATTTTCTTCTTTGTTTATATGAAAGTTTACTGTATCATGCATGAAATGCACACTTTCCACGAGGATTATGAACATTGATTTTATTATGGATGAGTACACAATACGGACCGATTAGTGTGCTAGGTTTAAGCCAGTGAAATTATTGATTGATATTGACACGGGATTATATACGCATGACTAATACACAACCGCGCGAATTTTCGCTGCTTGGGGTCATACTCTGATACTAGTCGTCTGACACACAATAAACTGGTCCTGACCGGTTTAGAGACTGCAGTGAAAGGTTTATCACACCTTATCGAGATCAGAATGTAATTAGGGTATGTTAGCATGTGCACTGTGTAATTGATTTCATGACACAGAATCGGACAGAGTGTTTGGGATTTTCAATCGGTCTTTCATGACCCCAATCGGTCTAGGACCGATAAAACCGAAAAAAATATGATCCCTGGGCACAAGTCATCCTATGGTGACAGCTCTTGTTTCTTCTTCATTTAGATCGCAATACAGTTTCCTTATTAAAGGGGTAAACCGAGGTTAATAAAATGTTGGGACAAATATCTTACAGCTCAGGAACAGTTGGTGACATTTTCAATATTTTTAAACCTATTTAACTTAACATTTGTGTTTTTAGCTCACCTGATTGCTCAGGTGAGCTTTTGTGACCGGTCTTTGTCCGTTGTATGGCCGTCCGACCGTCCGACATTTGCTCATAAACACTCTAGAGGCCACATTTCTTGTCCCATCTTCATGAAACTGGGTCAGAAGCTTTGTCCCAATGAAATCTCGGCCGAGTTTGAAACTGGGTTGTGCCGGGTCCAAAACTAGGTCACTAGGTCAAAAAAAAGAAAAACCTTGTAAACACCGTAGAAGTCACATTTTATGCCCAATCTTCATGTAACTTTGTCAAAATGTTTGTCTTCATGATTACTTGCTTGAGTTCAAAAGTAGTTCCGATCAGTTGAAAAACATGGCCGCCAGTGGGCAGGGCAGTTTTCCTTATTTGGCTATAGAGAAACCTTGTAAACACTCTAGAAGTCACAATTTTTGCCCAATCATCATGAAAGATGGTCAAAACATTGGTTTTATTGATATCTCGGACGAGTTCGAAAATAGTCCAGATCGGTGAAAAAACATGGCCGCCAGTGGTCGGGGTATTTTTCTCTATTTATATATAGTGGCAGTTTTCCCTTTTTGGCTATAGAGAAACCTTGTAAACACTCTAGAAGTCAATCATCATGAAAGTTGGTCAAAACATTGGTTTTATCGATATCTCGGAAGAATTTGAAAATGGTTGGGATCGGTGAAAAAACATGGCCGCCGGTGGCGGGGCATTTTTCTCTATATGTATATAGTGAAAACATGTGAACTCAGTAGAAGTCACATTTTCGGCCCAATTTTCATGAAATTTGCTCAGAACATTTGTTTCATTGATACGAGAGTTAAGTTAAAAAATGGTTCCGGTCAGTTGAATAGCATGGTTGCTGGGAGGGGGGTAGTTTTCTCATTATGCCCCCCCCCCCCCCCCTTTCGAAGAAGAGGGGGTATATTGTTTTGCTCATGTCGGTCAGTCCGTCCACCAGATGGTTTCAGGATGATAACTCAAGAGCGCTTATGCCAAGGATTATGAAACTTTATAGGTACATTGATCATGACTCGCAGATGACTCCTAGAGATTTTCAGGTCACTAGGTCAAAGGTCAAGGTCACGATAACCCAAAATAGTAAAATGGTTTCCGGATGATAACTCAAGAACACTTATGCCTAGGATCATGAATCTTCACAGATACATTGATCATGATTTGCAGATGACCCCTATCAATTTTCAGGTCACTAGGTCAAAGGTAAAGGTCACAATGACCCAAAGCAGTTAAATGGTTTCCGGATGATAACTCAAGAACCCTAATGCCTAGGATCATGAAACTTCATAGATACATTGATCATGACTCGCAGATGACCCCTATTGATTTTCAGGTCACTAGGTCAAAGGTCAAGGTCATGATGACCCAAAATAGTTAAATGGTTTCCGAATGATAACTCAAGAACGCTTAGGCCTAAGATCATGAAACTTCATAGGTAGATTGATCATGACTAGTAGATTGATTTTCAGATTAATAGGTCAAGGTCACGGTGACCCGAAATAGTAAAATGGTTTCCAGATGATAACTCAAAAATGCTTATGCTTAGGATCATGAAACTTCATAGGTACAATGATCATGACTCGCAGATGACCCCTATTGATATTGCAGGTCACTACGTCAAAGGTCAAGGTCACGGTGACCTGAAATAGTAAAATGGTTTCTGGATGATAACTGAAGAATGCTTATGCCTAGGTTCATGAAACTTCATAGGTATATTGATCATGACTGGCAGATGACCCCTATTGATTATAAGGTCACTAGGTCAAAGGTTAAGGTCACAGTGCCAAAAAACATATTCACGCAATGGCTGTCAAGGTCACGGTGACTCAACTTAGAAAAATTGTTTCCGAATGATAACTCAAGAATGCTTATGCCTAGTATCATGAAACTTCATAGGTACATTGATCATGACGTGTAGAAACCTCATTCATGTTCCCTTTTAAGGTAAGGTAACACTTAGATGTCATTTGTCATATTTGAGCATTTATAATACAGCTTGGCGAAACTTAAAAATGGTCACGCATAAGGCATGTCTCCCTTATAATAATAACAGCGTATTATTTTCAGGTTTGCAGAAATGATATATTTTGATGTCAGATAGATCATGTGTTATTGCTAATTTTAAAAAAGTCCTTTTAACATGCATTATTTCCACTAAGTAACCAGTTTATGTGATTTTCATAATAATAGCGTCTTCATGTCAACTTGTTGTTATTGCCAATTTATTGTACATGCATATCGTATTCCTTTTTATTCACTTGTTTGAGAAATGTCTGAGATAAGGAAACATCTAACTTAATCCAAAGCAAAGTTGTTCACCAAAAATGGACTAAATAAATGTTTTACATTTCCATTTACTGTATGCTAACTTGGCAGTAATACATGTACAAAGCTTGATGGACCAGTTTGTCTTCAAACAAAGATGGTGGTACGGTCAAGGTCACAAAGATGGCTTGGTACAGCTCTGGTTTGTTTACTTTCCTTTTAAGTGTTCAAGTCCTGTATGCAAAGTAAGAATTACTCTACCTAATTATTGCAAATAGCTTTTTAAAAGGAATTCATGGAAAGGAGTTTATCCTCTGTATAACACTTGCTTTTTTCTTAATATTTTGTTATGCATTTCATTTTCATTCTATGCAATTCAATTGATAGATGGAATTTACAAATTCCAAAGCAGGGTATTTATCATATTATACTTTCAATGCATTTCTTTAAAACAGGCAGCAATAAACAATTATTATAGAAGACACAAACAAGTTTTATATTCATACCATTTAAGGATTGCATTAAATTGTGTTTGCTTTCATATGAATATGAACGCAATGGGCAAACCAATGCAATTGCATGATTCGCGCTATACCCAATTCTGCTATTATGATTCAATTAAGTATTCCTTATTAAAATGACAAATGTTAATGCGAAATTTAGCTGATTTAATGAATAGTTGTTCACTATTCAATTTTAAAATAAAATTTCCAGAAAATTAATGACAAACATAAGATAATTTTTGTTTCATGTAACATGTGTCTCCCCACTCTTAAAGGTCCAATTAAGTTAAATCTGCTGTGACATAAAAAATCTTGTCTGGATATTAACTTTATTATTCATCATGCAGTCTTACAATAACTTTGAAGATCTGTAGGTCTGTCCTATACCAACTAAAATGTGCATGGACTATGTTTAGATTGCTTTGACCTACATGTACAGTAATGCAAATAAGTATGACAGTTATACTTGAGAAAACAGGAATATGCCAATCAACTGATCCAGTTATATATTTAATAATGTACTGAATTCCTGTGCTGGCTGATTTATAACTTTAGGGTATAGACATCATCAAATGGGTGGGAATGCAGGGATCCATGTTTTGCACAGATCTCTTGTTATTAATTTGTTTTGTTCTTTGCATGTGTATGCTGCTACATGAAGCATGCATATAGATATTGTGATGGTGGAGAAAATATTTCCACATTTCTTTCAGGGATTGCTGTTTTTGAGAAATAAGCATATAGTTCAGTATTATTATTATTGTGAAAACCAATCCCATGTCAGTTTTGAGTGTTTTTTGTTGAAGCCATAAATTGCTTGTTTATTGCAAAATCTGATAATAGTTGTGTGTGACCATCATGATTTAGTGTTTTGCGTACAAGTTACATTTAGATAACATCTTTTGATTTTTAAATCTGCTTCTTATGCCCCCGGTAGGGTGGCATATAGCAGTTGAATTGTCCGTCAGTCCGTCTGTGCTTCCGTCCGAAAACTTTAACATTGCTCACAACTTTTGCAATATTTAAGATAGCAACTTGAAATTTGGCATGCATGTGTATCTCATAGAGCTGCACATTTTGAGTGGTGAGAGGTCAAGGTCAAGGTCATCCTTCAAGGTCAAAGGTCAAATATATGGCTTCAAAGTGGCGCAATAGGGGGCATTGTGTTTCTTACAAACACATCTCTTGTTTTATCCATAAAGTGGCTACAACATGGCAGTTAATATTGTTTGTCGTGTGTTGTTTGAATATAATTGATAGTAACTCCCCCCAGTGGCAGGGTGAGAGTGGCACCCGTACAAAAATATTAAGCAGAATCCACCAGGAAATAAGACGGATTCCGCCCTTAATATGTGAAAAAATAAGTTTTTCCTGCTAGTACTAGGTGGACACGGATTTTTTTTTTTAAACGCCTGAGGGAATTTGAAAATCCGTCTAAGGCTTAGTAGGAAAATATAATTAATTAGACGGAAAATGAGGGCAATATTTTTTTCCGTGTAAGAAAGGCGGAAAAAAAAACTTTTCTTTCTATGATAACTGGAAAAAAAAAACTTAGAAAAATTTGTATGATGTTCTTAGAAGGATTCTTGACTTAGTCTCTTTGGCTAGACGGATTTTTGGTCTTAGAAAATTTTTCTAGGAGGAATTTCAGGATTTTTAAAGAGAATTCTAAATTGTTTTTAAACTTACATTTTACATATAACTCATAATTCCTATGCACATAATATTATGTAGATATATAATACACTTTTTTTATTTACATTAAGCTTTAAACACAATCATTGTTTTTAGCCAAAATAATTACATACATCCCGGCTGTACATTTTCCGTATTAAAGCATGCAGAAAAGGAGTAAAAGTATGAAGAAATATGTGGAATAATGCGGAAAAAGACTGAAAAAATGCGGACATTTTATTTTTGTATGAGATTGCGGACAAATGCCCGCATAATTTGTCCGCATATTGTTGCGGACATTTGGTTTTTATATGCGGAAAGTAGATTTTTGTATGCGGAAAGCTTAATGATTTTGTATGCGGAAAATACACTTTTATATGCGGAAAATTAGGACTTAGTTTATTTCAGGCTATTTCACAGTCAGATGTGTGCTGAAAACACTTTGTCATTTTTGACGATGCTGGAACAGCGTCGTCCAAGGTTTCATAACCAGTAGAAAATTTTCTCACAATGGCGGCCTATGTAAAAGACCGAGCCAGTCCAATTGAGATAACTCGATTTTTCAGTTACTTCCCTTTAGGGCTGCAACAATATACCGGTATATCGGTATATATCGCAATACGCAATCCGCATATTGTATTGCGATATGATTGTCATCATACCGGTACGAAAATTTTACAAAAATTCACTCACATTTCGTCTAGAAAAGCCATTCGAAATAATGATAAAAGGTAAACAAAACAAAGCAGTGTAAATTATTTTTTACGTAAAAATAGCATTCTAAAAAGTGTATTATACGGAGAAGCGTAGTTTCATCCATGGGAGCATTCATTCGATGCTTTTGAACAGATAATCGTTGAATTAATTGCGCACAGCTGTAAATGTTTCGTTCGATTCTGATTTGAGCATTATTTGTAATCCGAATTTCGGAAACACGCTTCCAAATTTGAATGCTAACGCGACAATAAAAAATTATAGCGTCAAATAAAAAGTGCTTTATCCTTTGTCTCAATAAAAAGCGCGCGAAAATTATACAGACATGTAGAACGTCGCATGGAAATTATGGGTATATTTTGTGTTGTATAAAAACGGGAACGGTCAGCTGAATTACGCATGTTCAGTGGGAAAAACGCCCCGGTTGGACGTTATTTCATCACATCTTTAAATAGTAACAATTTCAAAAATGTATTTGATACTTAAGAAAATTTGTGAATGTTTGTGTTTCTTATTATTCTTGAGCACATTTAAAGTAAATATTTACCAGAATTGGATTTAAAATTGGAATTTATGGGATTATCGGGTAACTGGCAAGTTATAATTTTGGTACAAGTTAGCAATATATTGCGATATATTGCAATACAGGTTTTTGAACTGACAATATATTGCACTACGGTTTTTGGCGTATTGTTGCAGCACTACTTCCCTTTTGCATACGCCACTGCGTAGGATCATTGATAACATTCTCCTAGCAGAGTTGTCGTTCGTGTTTCAACATTCAACAATGGCCACCTTAATGAGAGTCTCGATTCAAAACTTTCTTACTGCATACATTGGCTTGTTTCGCTATTTATAAGCTGTCATTTAGGATATATGAATTATTTATTCACTAAATCTCCGCTTATGACAACAATAGTTGGAATTCGAAGGTGTGATATATTTGATGTGAATGAAGGACTTTCTGGATCGTAACTGCAGCTTGACACGGCAAAACTGGCATACTGCATTACTGGTATTTTTAGTTATCAATGTAAGGCACATTTTGCTTTATAAATTGTATTCGAGCATTTTGCGACTTATTGAATGACTATGATACCCGATATCAACATTTCATCGGGGATTTGCAGATCACCAAGCGGTCCTGAGATTCAACATTGATTTCAAACTCTTTACTGGTTAGTACTCTTTCTTAGGGTTAGTACTTTTTATCATTTTAAAGTTAAATGAACTGTGTCACAGTAAAAGAGACATTAAGGCGATTGTGGCCAGTATGGATCTAGATCAGCCAGCAGTCGCTTGAAAGCTGTTTGCTTAAAAGCGTTTTTCTGACAATAACATATAATTTAATTGGATACTGATTTGACTGCGCTTTTCCTGTGACCTGGCTCAAATAACAGAATTGTCATTAATCAAATTATTTATTTCGAACATTAATCAATTGTTTTTCTTGTCCCTCAGGATCAATGACTCCAGCACTTTCCTGTTGAGAATTGAATACTACTAAAGGCGATGCTAGGGGGCGTGAGAGATGTTGCACCTTCCAGTATCGCTCGATTGTTCATTGTCGGCTCTGGTACTACTTACATGTACCCCGGGTACTCTTAAGTATACTTACATGTATCCTGGGTACTCTAAGTATACTTACATGTACCCCAGGTACGGTAAATAAACGTAATTGTACTCGGTCCATATAAGACTGTACCCGAGTTGTATTCGCGCCCAAAATCCGATGTCGGCGCAACCGATTATCTTAAACACACTTCTCTTCCAAACACACTGCATCAACATGCTTTTTGAGTATGTGTTCCGATAATATAGAGGCCATTCTACAGAAAATTTACATAAATGTGTATATATAATTATTACAAAAAAATAGTTGGCAACGACTGATTTAAGGTTAAATTTCCTGGGTACATTTTAGTATATTAACCGTACCCGGGATACATGTAAGTATACTTAAGAGTACCAATCAAGCTCCATTATCCGTCATGAACCGACTCAAAAAACCGAGTCGGCAATATTTGACTTTTTTTTATGGTTTTGTTGCTCTTGAGGGATCGAAAATTTCAGAATCTTCCTAAAAGCCCTACGGGTTTGATCCCCAGAAGCGACATTGAAAACTAGCATTCTTTGTTATCTAAAAGGTTGCTAAACCTGATTTACAATGATAATGTGAATTTTCTCTCACATGATGTTCATCAGTCATATTATATAAAAACTTACAGCAGTAGTAAACAACTGGACAATAATTAATGAACGCATCTTTCATTTGTCTTTGACACTTTGATTTTGACATGGCCTAGATTTAAATATGTGACTGGACTTAACCAGCACTCTTGTAACAGAGCTTAAGTTTAAATGTACTATTGAAGATCGCCTAAATCCAGATTTGCTATTATAGACGTGTGGAAAGTTTTAAGGGTGTGACAAGTTAGCAAAAATTGGTCATTTACCCAGAGGCCACAACTGATCTATGACTGTATTAAAACAAGAAAAATCAGTGCCTGATTTAGATATCCTTAGATAGTTCAATAAAAACTAATTTCATAAGCCTGTTAACAGTTTAACGGTTATGCTACCAATGTGTCACACCATGGCCTTGAATTTGAAATCTAGGACATGCATGGTCATTTCTTCATGAAATCAGGACACAAAATTGTATTTAAAGTCCTTAATTGACCTGGCTATAGTTCTCAGATTATTATAAGCTCAATCAGTATATTTATATCATTTTTATGCTTTGTGTATTGTAAACATATACACAATCATGCAGTTACATGATAGCAATAAATAATATCAAAGCTACACATACTATAAAGGTCATTGACAAAGCCTATGGTCAAAATGTGAACACATTGAATGTAATCGCCCTCTCGTGCCAGCAAAAACAACACGTTGACAGGTTTTCATTTTTGACAGTTCTACTTTAATTTTCATTTTGTGATATCAAACTATTAACAATTATGTGGCTGAGAAAAATATCGCCATTGCTTTTTGACGATGCTGGAACAGCGTCGTCCAAGGTTTCATAACCAGTAGAAAAATTTCTCACAACGGCGACCTATGTAAAAGACCGAGCCAGTCCGATTGAGATAACTCGATTTTTCAGTTACTTCCCTTTTGCATTCGCCACTGCGTAGGAGATTGCTCGTCATTGATTACATTCTCCTAGCAGAGTTGTCGTTCGTGTTTCAACATTCAACAATGGCTACCCTCATGAGAGTCTCGAGTTAAAACTTTCTTACTGCATAAATTGGCTTGTTTCGCTATTTAGAAGCTGTCATTTATGATATATGAATTATTTATTCACTAAATCTCCGCTAATGACAACAAAGAATGGAATTCGAAGGATATATTCGATGTGAATGGATCACTTTCTATGGCTTCGCCCATGAGAGACTTGATAACACTCGTGTCAAAACTTTCTTACAGCTTAAATCGGCTTGTTTCGTATTTAGTAATGCAACAATTAATGGAATTCGAAGGATATATTCAATGTGAATGAAGCACTTTCTGGATCTCGACAGTTTGACAATGCAAAACTGGCATACTGATGATACTGGTATTTTTAGTTATCAATTTAAGTCACATTTTGCTTTATAAATTTTGTTTAAGCATTTTGCGACTTATTGAATGGCTATGATACCCGATATCAACATGTCATATGGGATTTGCATATCACCAAGCTGTCCTGAAATACAACATTGAATACAAACTCTTTAGTCAAATTACTGGTAAGTATGAATTCTTTCTCATTCTATTTAAGTAGTTGATGTCATTACAGTCCAAATAATTAGACGTAATTTACCGTTTAGTCCATGTATATTGACCTCATATTTATAGGAGTAGATATTATGTTAAAAGGGGCCTTTTCACAGATTTTGACATGTTTTGAAGTAAGTCATTAAATGCTTTATATTGATAAATGTAAACATTGGATATTAAAAGCTCCTGTTAAAAATCCAGAATAAAATTCTTTAAAAAAAAGTAGTCCGCAGCAGGGCTCGAACCAGTGACCCCCTTAGTCCTGGAGTAAAAACACATTAGCCTGCTCGACTATTCTGGCAAGTATAAATGGTTGACGTATTTTATACCTAGTATAAGCAATCTTCGTAGTTTCACACAATTAAACAACAACAACATAACTCTCCAAATTATTCAAACGTTTCGCGTTGCAACGCTTTATAATTTTTAAATCGTTAAAAGATGCATATAATGGCTATATTAGACCATGGTAAATGTTCAGTAATACTGTTCCTAAAAATAACATAACTAAAATGAAAATTTGCAAATCCGATACAACTTTTTTCAATTTTTGTCAATTTACCAAAACGTGAAAAGATCCCTTTAAAGTTAAATGAACCATATCCCAGTAAAAGAGACATTGAGGCGATTGTGGCCAGTTTAGATCCAGTTCAGCCTGCAGTTGCTTGAAAGCTGTTTGCTTAAGAGCGGTTTCTGACAATGGATGGACTCACTCCTTGGATGTGTAGTTACATTATTTACAGTATATCAAACAGTATTTAGCATGAACCAATGATTTTTTCAAACATAAATTATTGATGTTAAATGCTTGAAGGAATAATATTTAAGGTTTAAGAAGGCATTTTCTTTTTGTTTTAAAGGATATCTTTGAAAATTATATTTTTCAAGATTTTTTTGGCAACAAGGGGTAATGCATTTTTAAAAAGTGTGATTAATTTTCTGACAAAAAACTGGTACCATGAGTAGCATGTAACAATAATTTTTTTAAACATTTGTAATTTATGAAAAATGATTGCAAAAATAATATCTAAGGTCATATAAAGCATTTTTATGCCCCCCTTCGAAGAAGAGGGGGTTTATTGCTTTGCACATGTCGGTCGGTCTGTTGGTCTGTCGCTCCGTCCACCAGGTGGTTTTCCAGATGATAACTCAAGATCGCTTGGGCCTAGGATCATGAAACTTCATAGGTATATTGATCATGACTTGCAGATGACCCCTATTGATTTTCAGGTCACTAGGTCAAAGGTCAAGGTCACATTGACAAAAAACATATTCACACAATGGCTGTCACTACAACGGAGAGCCCATATGGGGGGCATGCATGTTTTACAAACAGCCCTTGTTTATTTTATTTTAAAAGGTTACTTCTATTTTTCATGATTTTTTTTTGCAACAAGGTGTTATGAAATTTAAAAAATGTTACGGGATTTTTAGACCAAAACTGTACTATGATAATACTATGATGCACTTCGCCAAAACATTTATAATTATATTGTTTATTCTTGAAAATGTATTTCCCCTATTCACTAAAAATAACACTTTTGATCAGAAAATTCATATATAATGATGTTTACTTTTATTTTTAAGAATCATAATGCCTCTTTTTAGTTGTATTTAGCCACAAGTTCTTGTCAGCCACTTAAGGGTTATATGTTGCCTTTCTTTTACTAAATGCAAAATAATTCTACACTTTGAGACATTCATAAAATATTTTATGTCTTTACAACACCGACAGGCTAATAAATTTATATATCAAGTAATTCCATACTAACAGGACCATTCTAGGCGGGCAACCTAGCAACCTTGATTTATTCATATCTTCCTATCAATCTGTTATATGTGTTATGAGTCATTTGTTCGGAGAACATTTAATGTTTGTTATAACTTTTAAATAATTCAATGTTCAAAGTGATATTGTTATTGACCGATAAACCAACAAACTGATTAAAGGGAATATTTTATTAATTATTTGCATTTTATCTTACATGAGAATTATTTGCCTAAATGTTTTTCAAACTATAGAGAAATCTATATACAATTAATAATTGACGACGTTAAACAAAAAAAAGAAATAGTAAAATGGTTTCCGGATGATAACTCAAGAACTCTTATGCCTAGGATCATGAAACTTCATAGGTACATTGATCATGACTCGAAGATGACCACTATTAATTTTCAGTTCACTATATCAAACGTCAAGGTCACTGTGACCTGAAATAGTTAAATGGTTTCCTGATGATAACTCAAGAACGCTTATGCCTAGGATCATGAAACTTCATAGGTTCATTGATCATGACTCCCATATGAACCCTATTGATTTTCAGGTCACTAGGTCAAGTTCACGGTGACCCGAAATAGTTAAATGGTTTCCGGATGATAACTCAAGAACGCTTATGCCTAGGATCATGAAACTTCATAAATACATTAATCATGACTCGCAGATGATCCCTATTTAATTTCAGGTCACTATGTCAAAGGTCAAGGTCAAGGTCACGGTGACCCGAAATAGTAAAATGGTTTCAGGATAACTCAAGAACGTTTATGCCTAGGATCATGAAACTATATAGGTACATTGATCATGACTTGCAGATGACCCCTTATGATTTTCAGGTCACTATGTCAAAGGTCAAGGTCACAGTTACTCAACTTTGAAAAATGGTAATGATAAGTCAAGAACGCTTACGCCTATGATCATGAATCTTCTTAGGTACATTGATCATGACTCGCAGATGACCCCTATTGAGTTATAGGTCACTAGGCCAAAGGTCAAGGTCACGGTGACTTGACTCAGTAAAATGGTTTCCGGATGATAATACAAGAAAGCTTATGCCTAGGATCATGAAACTTCAAAGGTACATTGATCATGACTCGCAGATGACCCCTATTGATGTTCAGGTCATTAGGTCAAAGGTCAAGGTCACAGTTAGTCAAAACAGTTTAATGATTTCCAGATGATAACTCAAGAATGCTTACGTCTAGGATCATGAAAATTCATAGGTACATTGATCATGACTTGCAGATTACCCCTATTGATGTTTAGGTCACTAGGTCAAAGGTCAAGGTCAAAGTGACTCAAAGCAGTAAACTAGTATCCAGATGATATCCCAAAAATGCTTACGCCTAGGACCATTAAACTTTATAGGTACATTGATCATGACTGGTATATAACCCTTATTGATTTTCATATCACTTGGTCAAAGGTCAAGGTCACAGTGACTCATAACAGTAAAAAGGTTTCCTGATGATAACTCAAGAAAAGCAAGGCCTAGGATCATGAAACTTCATAGGTAAATTGATCATGACTGGCAGATAATCCCAATTGATTTTCAGGTTACTAGGTCAAATGTCAAGGTCACAGTTACAAAAAATGTATTTGCACAGTGACTACCACTACAACTGACAGCCCATATGGGGGACATGCATGTTTTACAAACAGCCCTTGTTTGTCTTATGTTGGTAAATGTTCATCTCTGTCAATTCTAGGTTAAGTTTGAAAGTAGGTCATATGTGGTCCAAACTAGGTCAACAAACCAAATCACAGAAAAGGTTAGTGAACACTCCAGAGGTCACATTTTCTTCCAGATCTTCATGAAAATTGGACAGAATTGAATGTTATCTCGATGAAATAAAGTTTCAGTTTGAAAGTTGGTAGTTTGTCAAAAACTAGGTCATTAGGTTAAAATATAGAAAACTTCCTTTACCTTTCTACAGGTCACATTATCTTCCTGATTTTCATGAAAATTGCTTACAATGATCTTAATCAAATCAAAAGCTGAATTTGCAAGTTGGTCCTGGCAGGCTAAAGCTAGGTTACAACTTAGTCAAATCATACACATGTTTTTGACACTATAGAAGGAGTTTTGGGTGAGCGATACAGGTCTATCTTGTTTTAGAACAGCCTGTAGTAAGAAAGGGAAGGTATTGTATTTGTTTCAAAAGTAACATTTTATTGTTATTGGAAGTAACTGAGCAATTATATGATGTCATAGTTTTGGTTATTTTGCTCACTTGTTATGATGTGACAAGGTGAGCTTTTGTTATCACTCTTTGTTGTATTTAATCCAAAATTTATTGTGAACACATAAGATAATTTGGGTGTCACCTCTTTGCCAGATTCTTATGAAACTAGTCACCTCTTTGTCATTTTTGTTTTCATATTTTATCAAAAATTAGGGAACTAGGTCAAATATAAGAAAAGGTCTGTTAATACTTTAGTGGTCACATTCTCTGATCCACTTGTAAATTGGTTAGAACATTATTTTAAATGATTTCAAAGTCAAGCATGAAAGTAGCATATTTAACATTTAGGTCTAGTCTCAGTGATTAACAGGTCACGTTCCAAAGTGGGTCATGTGCTTCCAAGCAGTTGATCAATAACTAAAATCATTAAAATCCATGTTAAAACTTACATTTTTTACCTGATCTTCATGGCAGTTGATCAGAATGTTCAAATAAATAAAAGTAGGATCTTGGTAACAAGACTCAACTAGATCGGATAGACGCAAATGGTTTGTTCATACTCACAATGCCTTTTTTTCTAGATCTTCATGAAAAGTTAGTTAACACCACTAGGAAACAATCAGTTTCAGATGAGCCACATTGTGCTGTTAAAGCTATCTATGTATAGTATAGATTGTTAAAAAACCTTGTTTATCAATAAAAATAAATGAAAAAAATGGCTTTCTAAAACTTGTAGTCTTGGATGATATATTCATCAATTTGTAATCTACGACAATCTTTTGAGAAGAAAAACAAAGTTTGATAATTATTATACCCCAACATACTGTGATTGGGGGCTAGCACAGGAATTCTCAATTATGTTCCTCGAAAAATAATGGGTTAGCATATTGTTGCTGTTTTATCCAGTTGTCTGGACCATTTCTCCCAAAAGAATTTTAAGTTCAAATATGAGATATTTTGGTAAATAAATTTCATTGAACTGATTGAAGGGATGAATTTAAGTGTCCAAGAACGAAAACGATTGCACCTCAACCATTAACTATTGGCCTGCGGATAAATGACAAGCAATAAAAATTACACAATTGCGGTGATGTAGATTAACTTAATAAATGGATGCTTATTTATGTTATGCTTTACGGTGATTTATACAGAAATATCAGTGAAATATACTGGTATTTCACTTTTTTAACAGTGAAAAATAACAGTGAAAATATCGATATTTTTCGCATTTTTTCTGGGAAAATCGATATGCCACCGAATCCAACAAATACCTTCTATATATCCATCCTCTTCAAAAGCATCGTCAAACCAGTACTTTCAGTACTTTGATTACAAGTATTCTGGACTTAGGCATTTTTGTACAAAAAAATCTGAGTGCTGTTTCAGGCAAAATTGTTGTTGTTGCTGTTGTTGTTGTAAAGGCAGTTGCAGTTGTAGTTGTTGTTGTATCAGTAGCAGTGGTGGTTGTAGTAGTAGTAGGAGTAGTAGTAGTAGAGGTAGTAGTAGTAATAGCAGTAGTAGTAGTAGTAGTAGTAGTAGTTAGGGCTGCAACGGGTACCCGAAATATCCCATGATATCGGATCCAACTTCAGATTCGCGGGTACGGATCCACCCCTGAAAATTTCGGTTCTGAATATTTATTTTCATAGTTGTATGTAACCTAGCACTGTTTTCAGGAGTATTGTTTTTATGCAGACTGGTTCTGTTTAAAAGATAAAAGATACGTATAAAAGTCGATATTTATTGATGTGTGACAGTCAAATAGCAGATCATTCCAGATCCTTCAGCTTTTATTGCCTAAGAGTGTCATTGGACATTCCGTAAAGCAAAACTAATTCAAAATCATGTAGAATTTACACATGACAAATGCAATTCCTAATGGAAATAAGTAAGTTTTCAATCCTTATTGTTTCTCTGAGTTGTATTAAAAACAACGGTAGTGGATCCAGTGTGGCTGGAAAGTTATTCAGTTAAATTTTGCATAATTTCGCGACGGGGGACACGACTTACCCAAATCTACCCAAACCTACCCAAATCTTCCCAAATCTACCCATTATTAAGAAATTACACATTGTCTCGAGTGAAGATGAAGCATAAAACAAAACAATAGTGCCCGTCACACAAACATGATGCAAGATTATTATTTTTACAAAGTCTTATGTAGATTTTGGTAGATTTTGGATGGATTTGTGAGTGGTGTAATACATATGTATGAGAGCTTTTAACTGAGTTCAGGGGTTAAGTAAAAAGACGCACCGGAGGGCGGATTTATAATGTTTGTGTATATGCGACTTTGAGGATGATTGGATGCAAATTTGCCTTCCGTGCTCATACAATGAATGATGTTTTTATACTTTATATCAGCAATCCTCGTCGTATGGTAAAATATAACGACAACAACAGAACTCTACACATTATTCAATTGATTCGTGTTGCAACCCTTTATAAGATTTTAGGTTTTTAATTCATCAAAAGATGCATATAATTGATATTTGAGAGCATGGTAAATGTTCAGCATTACTGTTTCCTCACAAATATCGTTACTGTAAAGAAAATTTGCGAATCTGAAACACTGTTTTTTTTAAACTTGATCTTTTAGTCAAAACGTGAAAAGCCCCTTTAAGGTGTTTTGTTTCGGATTGGCGGTACTGCAATTTTAAATGGCACTTTACAGTTTTTCAAATCAGTGTGTTGTATTTAATTGTATATAAAGAATATACCGAGGGCTGAACGGAAAACTGCAGTATCTCCTTCTTTATTTAATATGAGTTACAACAGTCTTCCATTCACCCCTTGAATTACAATGTATGACCTTTTGGACCATCTGGTGACAGCATTTGACCGTTGTCGTCTTAAACCCTGCCAAGGTGAAACCAGATCTGTATAAACATTGTGTAGTCAATGGCTTCGTAATGTTTTATTTGATTTTTTTAATCTGTGTAATAGGCTTTAACATGACACTTGGGAGTATGACCTCTTCTCCCATGGTGACATGCAATGTTTTGCGTAGCAGGCGTCGTTCATTTAATGGACATCCACTTTTAACATGACACTTGGGAGTATGAAGCTTCTCCCATGGTGACATGCCATGTTTTGCGTAGCAGGCGTCGTTCATTTAATGGACATGCACTTTTAACATGACACTTGGGAGTATGACCTCTTCTCCAATGGTGACCTTCCATGTTTTGCGTAGCACGCGTCGTTTATTTAATAGACATGTCGATTTTGGGACTCACTTCCCACAGTGAAGCACACTTTTTGACAGTAAAGTCTGGCTCACATAGTACAGTTATGTGTATGCAATTAGTTTTTTGAACAAAGGAAATCCACGAATTTAACAGCACATTAAATAAACAAAAACACGAAATCTCATCCTGTCAAATCGTAATGGTTTGACATTAATTTGTGACTAGATCAGTTATATCCTAAATTAACATTCAATTTAGTGTTCCTGCCCTTAATCGATAAATACTAATTATGTATATAAATAAGATCTCATGTGCATTTTACGTTATAGTGATTCATGCTGTATTCATGTTTGATTTTTTCTCTCATTTATATATATATTATGTGTATTTTTTTTTTATTATAAAGGTTTAACGGATACAGTAATTTCGCATTTAACTCCCTAGATCGTACACGAGTGGTTAATGATATGGGTGAGAATTTTAAGCCAGTGTCTGGCGTACATAATCGTTGTACTAGGTCTAATATGGTAGCTCAGCCAGAATCTGATCATTTTGCTGAAAATTTTACATTTGAAGACTCTGGTCGTTTTTCCAAACCAAGAGTAGGAAGTTTTGGTTCTAAAAAATTTACATATAATGGTATCTGTTTATGGAACAATCTTCCTCAAAACATCAGGGATGTACCTGAACCTAACAATTTCAAGGGTGCCATCAAGAAACAGTTTTTAGAGTCTTTATAGCTTTTTATAGTATAATTTTTATTATGAATTTTATGTTCTGTTAAAATACTGTGATACATTTTTAAGTCTTATGATCAATAAGATGCAAGGATCTCATAATTATTCTTTAACTTATAGTATGCTACAAAGTGTGTTTATTAACTACCTATGCAGTGTGTAACTTTCTTATGCAATTTAACTTCTGGGATAATAATGAACATGTGATTATATTTATTCATTCTTAATCAGTAATATACTTTATCAAACAGTACATATTTGATACATATACATTATTAAAATCTAATACATGTTTGTTTCATGGTTACTGCCACCAATATCAAGGACCACAATGGAAATAAGTGAAAATCATTTTTCTCTTTTTTGTGTTATCCTTGGTATTGTGTGTGCATTTCATGGTTTGCTATGTATATTGCTGTGATAATATATTTTATATTGTCTGCATTATGTAGTAAATATGTAATGTTCATATGTTTACCAAATAAAATCAATCAATCAATGTCCATGCCAGGTTAGGGTGTGACACATATTGTATCCTCATTTTTGGAGCACTTTTAGCAAAACAACAACAACAATAATTTTCCCAATTTTAGTCGAAACGCCGCGAATTTTCCCAATCCATAGGAACTTGGCCGGCATTCCCAAAATGTTGAAAATAAAACACTGCCTATGGTCAAATTTGGTCATTGTAAAACATTTCTAAATATGACTAGAGATTTCAATAGCCGCAGATTATTGCATTTTTAAGCAAATACATTGAATTTGCTTTGTTTTTGACAGAAGGGATTTTTTTCTTGAGTACCAACCCATTAATATTGTCACTAGTGATTCAACATCAAACATACACATTCACGTGCCATTGTAATGACCCAGCTATGTAATTAATTGACACCACTCCTGTGTATTGAAAACACCCTCTATCAATAAAAGTTACCCCATGGGCCGTCACTTATCTTATCTCAATTTCATTCATGTCACTTAAATAAATATTCATGTGGGAACAGAACAATAGGAGCTATATTTTTTCTCTGGTATGCGATTTGAAAAACATTCACTTCTTTGAGCTGAATAAATTATTTGACAAGGTTAAGTGCAAATAACAAATTTCAAAGTAGTATATGGCCCAATTATATTTGAATTCTGTGAAAAAACCTTTCAATAGCTCAAAACTGAATTCACCCTCCCAAGTGAATATATTTATGGTAAATGATGATCTCATCAAATAACCACATGCTGAGTTATAATTGCACACTTTTGATTATCTACACTTAAGTTGTCAAAACTATCAATAGGATATTTCAGAATGTTTGAATACGGTTATATCCATGCAAACTTAATGACCTGCGTTAAATATTTTCCAAATAACTGCCTTGTATAACTCTTTGCGAAATTGTCATGTCAGGCAATTTCAATTGAAACCCGTTGAATGCTTTCATTACAAGTTTTACACTCATAACATCCATGAAAAATAGCTCCATACTTGGAATGGAATCAAATTACAAGTACAGTAATCCTATTCAGTTAACAATTTTGAAATATCATTGTACTTCTAATTAAATAATTGTAAAATGGATATATTGTGGCCCCTAAAAAATGAAGACCATTCAAGCACATAAATAATGACTGAGTAAATATACTTGATAGTAGCTGAATTGTGTTTCAGTATAGATTCATGCACCCCTTTCGGTTGTTAAAAAGTGCACAGGTAGACTTAAATATGTGAAAATCAAAGTTTGAAGAACAGCAGCTTAAACGCAGTATATCGTCCTGTGAAAATCAGAATGTAAAAAAGATAATTACATTCCCAAAAAGGCAATTCATTTCTGCGTTGAATAATACCATGTGCATGGAAATCGCTGCAAAATTGATGAAGTTATTGCTGTTCAAAGCGATGCACCCTGCAGTGTTCGGTTGATTTTGAGTTCAATACCTTGTTTAATATATATTTGATAGTGAATTTTCTTTCCAGAGAAGTTGATTTATCGTTATAATTCGGTTATTTTTTTTATTCAAAATGATGTTTATACCAATTAAAACCATAGCCACACGCTAACCACCTGTGGGCTGAAATGGTACAAGGAGGGCTGGTTGGTGTGATTTCATGTGACGAATTTGTTAAGTCAGTTTGTTGGATCATTTCAGTTGATTAATATTCATGTTACAAATGTATTTCTTTATGAAGGATATGTAAAACCTCGGCTTTATTTCCGCATGTTTCTTCTTAATATAACTAACTATGTTTCATCCTATAATAATACAATCCGTAAAATAATATAATGTACATGTAACAAGAGATGTCAAAAGACAGATTTCGACTTTTCGAGTGCTTTACAGTATAACGTAAGCCATCAATGGAAAATTGTTCATATTCAATAAGTTCAAGGTAATATAGTCAAATTCTAAGTGGAAGAGGACCATAATTGAAACATATTGATCCCTTATGTTTTAAAGAAGTTGTACTTTATAGACGATTCCGAGTTCGGGAATATTTGCCACAATCTATTGACTATTTGTAAAGACATAAAACAAACTAATAATATTTTAGTTTAAGTTTGATAGCAATAGCTTGGGTGGGGGGATGGTGTGACGGTCCATCAAAAAAAAAAAAAAATACATATTTGTTTTTTACCATGTTTAAAACAAATTGGGGTTGGGATTGGGGTGGGGGTGGAGAGGGGGGTATAATGTGGGGGTTTGATCATTAATTAGATGTTCTTTCAAAAATAAGAAAAAGAAAGGAACAAAATAAAACAAACAAAATTGGGGGGAGGGGGGGGGGGGGTTCTAGGGTGGGGCGTGGGGTATGGTTTGGGTGGAGTTCACTGTGGTATGTCAGGTAAGTGTTGTTTTGTCAAAGTATGATTCAAATCTGATCATAAATAAAGAAGTTATGACAATTTGAGCTCAATTTAATAATTTGAACTTGGGAGTCAATTTAATTCAAAGGTCGATGTCTAATTCAACTTGCTTGGCACAGTACCCTCATGATAACAAGAAAGTATTTGAAGTTTGAAAGTAATATTATTGATACTTTAGAAGTAAAATGGATCTATACAAAAAAAAATACAAAATATTCAAAGTAAATTAGAAAAAAGGGCCATAATTCAGTCAAAATGCCAACCAGAGCTGTGCAATTTTATATGAAACATGCCAGCTGTCAATCAAATTGTTCTGGGTTATCATATCAGCCAATCATTGCTGAGGCAGCTGGATACACGCCCTCCACACAGAGGTGTATCCAATAACTGTGCATGTCACAGATCAAAAACGACTGTAGATACTGCTTAAACAACAAAAGCAAAATTATAGAAAAGGTTTCCACATTTCAAAATGAACTCACCACAAATTATCAAAAAGGTTTTCCAAAAAACAACATTTAGAGTATTTTCCTATGCAGGATAGTTTATTTTTTTTATGAAACTGATAATCCATTTATTTGGCATGGGCCATGGTTTTAGACTTGATTCAGATAGAAAGTTGGTAAAAAGCATTATTCCTACTTCATACGTTGTGGGAGTAAATTTATACTGTATAGTTTTAGTTATATTAATTGAAATTCCACAGGATAAGGCTAGAGTATCATAATATTAACCCTGTATCATGCAGTCTTTTAATATGGCATACTTGTCTAACCATATTTCTGTTTCTGTATTTTACATATATGAACATCCAAACACTTGTCATAAATGTACATCCACCTTTTTACATTCTCTACATATTTTCTAAATATGTGTGCACATGTTGCATGTTAACTGCTTATTCATGACCTCTGGGGTAGTGTGGTTTTGTACATTACTTGATGAAGTTAGAAATAGCCATGCTGAGGGATCATAATGTTTTCATAAATAAAGAAACGTCTTGAAGGCTGACATAGTAATAATTGTTCAACGGTCATTTGAGAATAAGGGTCAATTGCAGTCAACGGTCAGTCTGGATCCCCCCCCACGAAAATCATTCTATAATACACTTGAAAATAACAGTCAATTGACCATAGCGGCCAACGGCCAGTATAAAATTATTTCACTTCGAAAGTCATGTTTAAACTGAAAACAACGGTCACACGACAGTCGTTTCGAGTCGCAAAAATGAAGAACACAAATGAAACAGGTGCAATAACAATAAAAATGTGCATTCATATCGCAAAAGCATTAGCGCGTGACAAAGTCAATAGATCTTTATCTCTGATAAGATGTAAAAGACAACACTAAGCTGGTGAGTGCTGGTATAAGAAGATAATAAAAGCATTAGTGATCGTTCAGGAAAATATACATTGAATTGCAACTTTTATAACAAACTAAATATTTTTAAGTAAGTTTGTGAACACTCTAGCAGTCACATGGTTTGCCTTATTTTCATGAAACTTGCTCAGGCCATCATTCTGTTCTAATGCTGAATTCAAAAATGGTTCTGGTCCATTGAAAAACATGGCTGCCAGAGGGGCGGTCAGTTTTCCTTATATAGCTTTTGCTAACACTAAGAACACTCTAGAAGTCATATTGTTTGCCCAATCATCATGAAATATACTCGGAGGTTCTTCTTAGGATATCATGGCACATATTTTAAATGGATGTGCTCCATTTTAAAGCATGCCCTCAAGAGGGCTTTGCAGGAATCTACCTAAAGAAGGAGTTTACATGCTGGGTTTCAGTACACTGCTGCTCATTGGCTGTTTAACTTCGGTATTTTAATACACTATTTCTAATTGGTCGGAGTTAAAAATTATCCTGGAAAGGAAAATTGAAAGATACCAGTTTTTAAATTGTACACATTTATATCAGATTAAAAATAGTTTTGATATAAAAAATTTGCAAGAAAATTTTTAATTACAAAATCGAAGGTCAAAGGTCGAATGCATATTAAAAAGTTGTGCAATTTTCACACGAAAAACCTCAGATATTGATAAACTGGAACTCTTTTATAACAGAGCCAATTTGGTCCAAGCTGCGAACCCTAGTTATAAACGGAACTGCAAAATGAGTATGGCAGTTACTGGGATGGATATTTAGGACGTTTATAAACATAAAGGTCAAAGGTTTTTGATAATTATGTACTGTTGGCGATTGTATTAAAACTGTAGTTTGGTTGTTAATGTGAAGAGATATGCAATCCAGGTTTGAACTTTTTTAATAACGTTAAAATGTATAACTGACATTAATAAACAACAATAATAATGATAACGTCAACTTAATTTCACTATTCAAGGCGACGTGGCAGGATGTTCCGCCAAAATCACAACATGTGGAGATGCTTTGACCTTTGAAATTCGTATCCACAAAAGTTACGTAAAAGTCTATACAGACTGCGACCAGATTATATATAGAATAAAATATACAATTTCTTTTGAATCTGTTCAGAAAATATTCGGCATCCTTATAAAATTAGTTGGACCAGATTTTTATTTATATATTTTTTTTATGTATGATAAAATTTGCACAGAACTGATTCTGTACCAAAAAATGTAGCTCAAAGTAAAGTAAAATACTGTCAATATTAAACATTTTTATTAGCTCATCTGTTTTTTGAAGAAAAAAAAGAGCTATAAGTTTTTTTTTATCACCTGAGCGTCTGCGTTGGCGTCCGGTTAAGTTTTGTGTTTAGGTCCACTTTTCTCAAAAAGTATCAAAGCTATTGCATTCAAACTTGGTACACTTACTAACTATCATGAGGGGACTGGGTAGGCAAAGTTAGATAACTCTGGCTGGCATTTTGACAGAATTATGAGCCCTTTTTATACTTAGAAAATTGAAAATTTGTTTTGTGTTTTGACGGAGTTATGTCCCTTTTTTGACTTAGTAACTTTGAATATATGGTAAAATTATGTGTTTAGATCGACTTTACTTTTGAAGTATCAAGGCTATTGCTTTCAAACTTCAAATACTTTCATACTACCATAGGGTACTGTACCTGGCAAGTAGAACTTGACGTTGACCTTTGAATGACCTTGACTCGCAAGGTCAATTATTAAAATTTGCTTAATCCCCATGATTTCTTTATTTATGATCAGATTTGATTCATACTTTGACAAAACAACACTTACCTGACAAACCACAATAGACTCCACCCAAACCATCCCCCACGCTCCACCCCAGAATATCCCCCCTCCAATTTTTTTTTCCCTTTTTTTTCTTATTTTTGAAAGATCATCTAATAAATTACCACACCATCTAACTATACCCCCCTTTCAACCTTCCCCCCGATCTCACCCTGACCTTCCCACCACCCAAAAAATTCTTTTTTATTCCCCCGAAGGAGGGAATATAGTGATCGGACCGTCAGTCCGTCTGTCTTTCCGTCACACTTTGCATTTAGGTTTCACGTTTATGTTTAGAAAAATGCTCATAACTTCGTTGTCGCTTAAGATAGCAACTTGATATTAGGCATGCATGTGTATCTCATGGAGCTGCACATTTTTGTGGCACTTCTGTCCTTATGTTATCTATTGGTTCTCAAAGTTCGTTTTAAGTCGCGTTGTGTAATTTTTTGTATTGACTTAAATGTCCCAGGTTCGTAAATTACTCATCAGTTTGCAAAATAAGGCAACAAGTCTTTTTCTAGCATATAACAACTTTTATTCTTGATTAAATGTTCGTATATATATTGTATTGTAAACGTATCTTATTCTTATTAGTATATAATTCTTCTTTAAGAAATTGAGACAAGAAATAATCAGTAAAGAAATAAACGAGATACTCCAACACAAAATATAATCCATCCAGAAAAACAAATGTCCAAATGTCCGTCTCTCTTGCACTATCCCGTGAAGCCAGAAATTGGGATGTTCATTGTGCGCTACCACAAAAGGCTCGGCTCGAGGCTCTAACACGGTCCGTTTTATACAAAAATAGTTACCTTGGCGTTGACCCACTTGTTTTAAGGAGTAAACAGCCTTATCCATCACTTTGACATAAGCTCATAACCATAAAAAATATAACTATAAACGGGTTATAACAATGTCCATCACTTTCTGGTTGTTAAATTATTTCTTACTATTTAGGCTTATTTAATCTGTTTATATAAGCTGTTTATATAAGCAGTTCGTGTATAATTAAACCTATGTTCACAGCCAGATATGGTCGAATGTACGTCATTGTTGTCTACTATGTATTTCGCCAGTGACCATGCATCTCTAGTTACTAGGACAATGATGACTAAACAGAAAAAGTGTCACATTTTCAGTAGTGAAAGGTCAAGGTCAAGGTCATCCTGAAAGGTCAAAGGTCAAAGATATATTATTTTTGGAAGATACTGTAAAAAATGACCACAACCCCACACTATTCACCTATACACCCCTCTCCACCCCTACCCCTCTTACTTTTTGATTTAAGTATTGAGATAGGCCCTTCTACTTTAAAAAGAAAAATAGATAAGCAGTCTGCACCCGCTAGGTGGTGCTCTTGTTTAATGATATTATGACATGTTATATACAGTCCACTCTCGTTATCTCGACATCGGATATCTCGATATTCTCGATATGTCGAAGTAAGCTCAATGTCCCAACGTTTTTCCTTCTTTATCTATATAAATAAACATCGCATATCTCGATTTTCGTTATGTCGAATAATTCGATATGTCGATATAAAATTTTGTCCCGAGTCTCGATTTTACATGTATTTACTGTGGTTTATCTCGAAGTGCGAATAACTGTTCCAGTGTCGGCAAAAGGTGAGAAATTTTGTCTTTGATACTTCACCGTCCCGCTTCGCCCGGCTGCTCCCGATACTGTGCGGTAGGAAATTGATCCGTTAATTGCATCAATGATCACACGTGTGTTATTTCGTTAGCCATTAACACTTGAGTAAGGCCTGTCACTTTAACTGTCACTCTGGGGATATTGAGTAATAAAGATGATAAAGATAAAAAGACAAGACTCAAAATGGCTTTTAATTTTTATTTGATCATGGACTAATAATCGATTTAACTTTGCATTTCAAACTACAAACTGTACATGTACAGTTCAGTATTCCGGAACGTGATTTACGCATGTTCAGATGGAAAACCCTCGTCTTGATTGGACGTCAATTGCATCATAACTTTAAAAAGCAACATAACCGGATGTTTATTCGACAGTTTGGAAAAATTATAACCGCATGTGCTCATGCAATTCTGTAATACTTAAAACGTCATTTAAATAGCAAAACTAATCGTGCCTCGAAAAAAACGCGTTTATATCAGGTAGAGTGTGTTATGCCACACGGTGACAGCTTTAGTTAGACCACTTAGCAGGTATTTAGATGTTAAAAACAAGGTAAATGTTCGTCTCATTTTTTCTTTGAAAACGCCTTATCGGATATCTCGAACTCTCGTTATCTCGATATTTTTTCTTGTTCCCGCCGACTTCGAGATAACGAGAGTGGACTGTATATATATATATATAGTTACAGCAGGGCTTGAACTAAGTGGCATACAGCTGTATATTACACCCGATAATTGTTTCCATACGCTGATAACAAAACCCCATAACGTCGACTGTACTTCCAAAAAATTGGTCATATGCTGAAAATAGCAAACCGTGACGTAAGCTGTCGATTTAAATAATGCTTCAATCAACACTGCTTTCTGCAGACTCGATGTGTTTTGCACCGATGATTTTTTCCCGCAGGCGATAAGCAAGTTTATTGTTTGTTGTTTAAATAACGGTTACACAATTTACCCCCGCACGGATCGCAAATTTTACCGTGACAAAGCAGTCCCTTAATATTGGTTGCTATAACGCTACACTCGTGCCTCTTAGCGCATGCCGTTAGTTGTCTAATGATTACGTGATAATTGATTGACCATCTGATAATTGCAGGTTTTTGGCATACATCATGATTAAAGAAAGTCGGCAAAAATAATTAAAGAAAAACTAAATTGATCAAAGGTCTTTTAATTACGTAGATCCACTACCCACTACTGTATTAAGTCCAGTGAGTTTTGTCAGTTTGTTAATCCATCGATAATTACGAGTAACACCCATCGTATATAGACTGGAATCACAGTTAATTTTTTATATTAACAAGTCACAATACTACACATTAACATTGAGAAATTATCCGAGTAGAATTAAATTGCAACGTCATGACCTTCGACATAAATGCAAATGGCAGACATATTTCAACATTCAACCTGCGTTCAATTCAAAGCTGGCGATTCAAATTACAAGCAATTGTCATTAAATAATGGAGAAAGCATTAACTGGATTTAACAAACATTTGATAAGGTTTCTTGAACCAGATAACAACAAGGACAATTTGGATTATTAAAGTTAAACAGGTAAAGCATTATTAAGTGTACATATTTCAGATATGTATAGTATTCGGATAAACAGTAGTAGATATACTAGATCTGATAGATCTTCAGAAAATCTTTTAGAAAAAAGGAGAAGTCACTTCTTCCTATTGGTAAGGCCTAGGATAATCTTTTCAAAACGTATATTAGAAATTGATGAAAATGAATCTAATCAGAAAACAAAAAGCCCAAAAGCAATTGAACCACCGCATTGTGCGATTCATTGTGACTTTGTTGTTGACTATTTTAATTGTTTGTGAATAAAGCAAAATAAAATTCATCCCTTGTATGATATATCTAGTGACTTTCACAGATGTACAGTTACCCAAAATGGATTTGAAGAGTCTGTGATCATTAACACAGTTGACATTCCTTTAACATCACCATTTAAGTTGTTTGGACTTCCAACAATTCTGATCAAATAGTTTTCATCTGATCTTCATCAAACTTGGTCAGAAGTTGTTTCTAGACAATATCTAGGTCAAGTTCGAATATGGGTCATGCTGGGTCAAAAACTAGGTCACGGGGTCACTTACTGCATTTCAAGGATTTAGCATGGTGTCTGCTCTCTAATTGAAGTAGTTTCCATCTGATCTTCACCAAATTTGGTCAGAAGTTGTGTCTAGATGTTATGTAGGTCTGACAAGTACAAATATGGGTCAAGGTAAAGTTATCAAGTTGCACAAAACCTTCAAACGGGTGTATCGTGTGACAGTTTGGCACTCTTGTTTAAAACTATTTTATGTTATCCTGTTGTAAGCATCCACTTAAAGTGATAAAATTGAAATCAATTTATAATAATATTGCATTTCACCATTTCCACGTGCAAATGGATGAAACCATTCACACCCCATGTGCTAAAGTGTTTGATCTTCAAGGATGAATGATTTCACAGTGAGCTTGCTCAGAAAGTACTATAATGATCACATGTAAAACTTAAAATCAAATTCTTAACAAATTACTGAGATATTCAAGTTTGGAAAGTGTTGCGTTAGAAAAGTCTCCAAGTGTATATTACTTACAAAAACACATAATATCTGGCCTATATAGACGAAAAATGTGCAGTGATTCATTTTGAAACCTACATCAGTGTGTCCCTGGGACTCCAATATTTTGAAACAATGGGTCCAAACTGAAAACAATGGGTTCCAGATTGTGTCTTTGTAAATTTGTTACAAATAATCTACTTAACATGATACGCCTAAGCCAGGGGCTCTTTGTGCAATTTTAGAGCTTAAAATATAGGTTTATAACAAGTACAGGGCTCTATCTTGGCTCAGATTTTAGGGAGAAGTCACTTCTCCCTCAGCTCACAGTAGGGAGAAGTTTTTAAAAATAGGGAGAAGTTTTCAGAATCCGGGGGAAATGTAACGATCGGTCCTAAATGGGACTTATTCTAGCAGATGACTAAAACATAAGGTTTTGTTAAGGCTGTTAATAACTTTTAAAGACAATCAGTCAGTTGTTACATTATAAACTAAAAAAGAAAAAAAATTAAAATAACACATCTTTATCCCTAATAAAAATGTTTGTTAGAGAAACAAATTTTCATTATCACTTTTATCTTCAGTGGATAATATTGATATGCGCTGCATATCAGGACAATGACCATGAACTTTAAAACCAAACACTAACTTTTAACATGATCTGTTAACTGTTAACTTTTAATCTGTTGTGCATCTGTATAATTCCTTTTTATTCACCTGAGCATTTACACACGGCATATGACAGCCAAAACATATCATATATGCATTACGGCCCGTATTATTCACAGCCATTTTACACATAAACAATATTCTGGTTGTACGCCAGTGGATTTTTAAATTTCGTATCCGAATTACTTGTCCGAATTCGAGTGCTGTCACCTGCCTTGTGATTTTCACTGTTGTTAACGATGCATATTTATGCCCCCCTTCGAAGAAGAGGGGGTATATTGCTTTGCTCAGGTCGGTCTGTCGGTCGGTCGGTCTGTCGGTCCATCCACCAGGTGGTTGTCAGACGATAACTCAAGAACGCTTCGGCCTAGGATCATGAAACTTCATAGGTTCATTGATCATGTGTCGCAGATGACCCCTATTGATTTTGAGGTCACTAGGTCAAAGGTCAAGGTCACGGTGACCAGAAATAGTAAAATGGTTTTTAAATGATAACTCAAGAACGCATACGCCTAGGATCATGAAACTTCATGGGTAGAGTTTTTGAATGATAACTCAAGAACGCATACGCCTAGGATCATGAAACTTCATGGGTAGATTGATCATGACTTGCAGATGACCCCTATTGATTTTGAGGTCACTAGGTCAAAGGTCAAGGTCACGGTGACCCGAAATAGTAAAATGGTTTCCGGATGATAACTCAAGAACGCATATGCCTAGGATCATGAAACTTCATGGGTAGATTGATCATGACTTGCAGATGACCTCTATTGAATTTGAGGTAACAAATTCAAAGGTCAAGGTCACGGTGACCCGAAATAGTAAAATGATTTTCGGATGATAACTCAAGAACGCTTGTGCCTAGGATCATGACACTTCTTAGGTACATTGATCGTGACTTGCAGATGACCCCTATTGATTTTCAGTTCACTAGGTCAAAGGTCAAGGTCACAGTGACAAAAATCGTATTCACACAATGGCTGCCACTACAACGGACAGCCCATATGGGGGGCATGCATGTTTTACAAACAGCCCTTGTTATATTTTAAGCTCATCTTCAGTACTATGTAAAACATTTATATGTATATTAGATTACTGCATAGTAATAATGACCAGTTACATATTAACAGTTATTTTACGATAAAACATCACTTGTCCATGAGACGCCAGTTCATTGTCAGCCATTTGACGCAGTGGTTCAGGGCTCGCGCTAGGGGGAAACGTGAGCGACTAAGTCGCTTTCTTACGCCAAACGTCGCCTACAATTTCAGAAATTGTAGATAAAAAGCCACTTCCAGTCTCTGTCTTATAGAAATTTGTTTACATCCGGTTTTCTTGATGTCAAGGTCTGACTCAATTTTCCAATATACTGTCGCAGCCTGGATTGAGCGACAGGTAATTTGAGGTAAACCCCGCCCCGATTCGCCCAACCTCCAAACTTATCCAATTGGCGATCGATATTGGTCAAGTCAGCATTCAAGTCACATGGTAGCTGTCCAATCAACATTGAGTTTGCTCACACATAATAATTCATGCGCAGATACTGTATACTTGGAAATACACAGTTGATATTGTCTTCTGCCAACGCTATATAGCGGCCGATGGCAAACGTCGTATTTAAAGATAAACAAATAAAAAGGAGCCTAACAATAAAAAAAGATAATTCTCAGTTGATCAAATTACATTTCTACCGACTATTGATCTGAATTAACAAAAGGATGATAATTAAATAATAACTTCTATGTTGATGATGTTACACCTTTCTGCCGATTATCGTTTGAAATTAAAAGGTGATAAGTTTTTTTTACCCACAAACTATGCTATCGTAAAGCAATGTGTCAATTAAATTGTATATTAATTACGTATTTGCTAGGTTTCCGGTTTTCATTATTTTCCTGTCAAACGATATGCTCAAATTGTTTCATGTGCATAACGCGTACAATTTTTCGGACTGTCGTTTTCGGATACATTATTTTTCGTCGATTATAATTTAATTTTGAAGTTCTTTAAAGAAAAAATAGAATGAAGAATACAGATGGGGTGATGCGGACGGTGTGGTTTATCATATTTCAAATTGTTTTCAGATGAAATTGCAATTGGAAAGACTATAAAAAATAACAAATAATTATTAAGAAAGCATATGCTAAATGTCATTTTTCAAACATAAATATTTATCTGGTCTGACAGTTTTATTAAGCTTATGTTATCTATTAAACATTTCCCATCATTTGAATAGGAGAAATTCATTACCTCTAGGGCATTTTGAGTTATGTGCTTTCTTCTCATATAATGAATAATGGAATGTATAACACAAGTTGGCTGTTTTTTACGCCCATGGTGATGTCAAAATGGTGTGGTTTATCATATTTCGAATTGTATTCACGTGAAATTGCAATTGGAAAGACTATAAAAAATACCAAATAATTATTAAGAAAGCATGATATGCTAAATGTCATATTTCAAACATAAATATTTATCTGGTCTGACAGTTTTATTAAGCTTATGTTATCTACTGCTTCATAAACATATTATCTTTGAAATACTTTAGTCAATATAATATGATATTAACATCAAAATGGATTGAATATAGAGCTAGTAAAATGTTATGTATCTGTCGTGCCTATTATTACTTGGTTAATTAGAACTGCTGGAAAAATTAAGATACACAAAAGAAATATAATTATGTGTACTACAGTGGTATACTTCAATAATGTGCTACACATATATGTGTGTTGTAATGCCCTACATGCAAACCCTTGTGTCCGAGTCTTTCCACTTCTCCCTAGAGTCTCCTCACTTCTTCCTAAATCAGTGTCCAGAGAGAAATCACTAAAATTTGAGCCCAGCGTGAGCCCTGCTTGATACTGTATTTTGGTATGCATTATGCGGTTATGTGTTCTAGATTGTAAAATTCTTGTCTTTATTTCATTGTTGACCTATGATCCTTAAATGGCGGGCATAATTTGATATCAGCACAGAGTGTCATAAGATTTGGTATGTGGCATCCATCAACAATGTTTATTTATTATAAATGACACTGAACTGCGAAGTATCCGTCTATGGTATGCGACAGGCTCAACAGTGCTCGACAAGCGCCGTGAATGGGCTTTAGCAATCATAGCTGCTGCAATGAAACACTGCTAACATGGGCATTGGTGCAACCAACCAAAACGTTTTTAAAAAGTCGTCATTCTTATCATCGTAATGTATACCAGTTTCACCTATTTATATCACCTGCTGGTACTCAAAAGGTTGTATAACATTAAATGATTAAAAGAAATAATAAAAAAAAGTTACATAGGGACTGTTTTTAGCAAAAAGTTTTTAGTGGTTCAAAAAAGTTTTTTCGAAGGATTCGAGAATTTATTGAAATTTAATTTTTTTCTGCAGGGTGGGGAGTTTATGTCTGGATTAAAATGGGATTGTAAATAGATACCTTGGATGTTATGTTTGGGCGTGAAGCGAGGCGTGTAATCAGACCATCTAATATTTCTATTGAAGATGTTAAATAAGACTAGATAGTGAATTGTTGAAGAATGTCTTCTTCTTTTTTGCGCCTCAATTTCGTCAAGGTGTGACATTTGTCATTGCTTAGTCTCATGTTAATGTGAAATTTGGTAATAAATAAAATATGTTCGTGTGTCAGTACAATTAAAGTGGAAACTATTTGACAGAAAATGTATTTTTCTAATATTTATTTGATTAAAGTGCTGTAGTAATTTCCCCAAGTTATGCTTGCTATTATTGTGTTTATAAAATTTACAACATGTTTATTTTTTTGCATTTATCCAAGAAACCTTTGATGAGATTGTTGAATATTTGATGATAAAAAATATAGGTCAATATATTTAAAATGCCATAGCAACCATAAACATAATATATGGCTGTTTATTTTGCAAATATGTTATGTTTAAATTATTCAGAACTTGATTTAAGATTTGTGGAATGTTTATTAGATATTTTTATATAAGGTATTACTTTATTGGTATTTTTATCACTGTTAGACTCGAGCATTACTATTCATAGACATGATACTAAGCTATTAAATTCATTTTAATGCCCATTACACATAGTTAACATGTGGAAACACTATGCAATTAAATTGACAGTGTTTTTTTTTCATTTTCACTAATGATCCAAACATTGATAATGTTCACTAAAACAGAAAAATCATATTACGTTTACCTTAATTGAAGACCCCTTTAAAAGTAGTGGGTAAACTACAAACCAATTTTAGGAAACCTTTCAAAATGGTGTTGCGATGTTTTTAATAGGAAAGTATTATGTTATTGTTTGTGACGGCAGTCTGGCGTATTAATCAATAAAACATGCTTGAAATTAAAGTATTGAATTTTAAAGCATTGTTAAACTACACTTAAAAGTGTACTTTAACAGGGGACAAAAATTCCACTCGTCCGCTCGTATTGACGAGTGAAATCTTGAAAGGACGAGTGAATTTCCCTAAAGCTCTCGTCCTACAGGACGAGTGAAAAAAAACTGATGTTAAAATATGTATTTTCTGACCAGTAAGACTCTTTTTCATTAAATAAAATCATTTCTTAAAGCATATCTATTCCGAAAGTAGAACGCGAATGAACCTGAAATCGTAATTGTAAATTTCATACAGCAGGTGTGCGTTGTTATGCGAGACTGTGTCCCGAGTAAATATTGGCTTTTTGGTGTATTAACTTTGCGCGTCCATGTTGACAGTGAACCATCTGACTTCATTCACTGTAAGTATTGATTTTTTTTAAAGAATTATTTTACTGCGAAGTACGGTTTTAAACCTGTCTGAATTTCATCTGAAAAATGTCTCACGTACGAGCGTTCTTTAAAGGGGGCAGGAGCGATGTTCAACCATCCGAAATGGAAAGCACGCAAGCATTAAAAAAAGGAAAAAACAAATTTGTCTTCGTTTATTTATTTTGTGTTCCTCATAAATAAAGTAAGTTAACATTTCTTCTGTGATCAGCTGGCATGAATAACTAAGTAAGCAGCATTTTAGCAGTGATATAGGAAACATTGTTAGTCATATCAGTCCTTTGCAATCTTTCTTTCACACATATTTGAAGGACAAGTGCATGTGTTTGCAGGACGAGTGAAAATTTTAATGCACTTGTCCTGCAGGACGAGTGCAATTTATAAATATTTTTGTCCCCTGCTTTAATATACAGAGTTAAAAGTTTATCATTGCAGAGTTAGACATTATGATCCATTAATTATAAACTTCACTGAAGAATATATGAGTTGTTTTAGCTGTGAAACTCAGTTAATTATAATAAATGAACAGGTATCATGCACTCAGGTATATAGCATACACAGTAGATTTGCTTGTAAACAGGCCAATATTGTATTAAGTTCAGTATTTAAGAACAAATACCTGATTATCACATTGTATTCAAAGTAAGGTTGTCTGAGAATAAATGTTAAATGAAATAATACATTGCTTAAATTGATTGAGGTACATTACCCTAGTTGCTCTCTGGGATGGCATACTCAATGATGCTGAATCTTTATTAAAAGTGTTTGCTTGAGTTACAATTTAGTATTGGATTGTTGGTTAAAATTTAGTATTGGATTGTAGGTTACAATTTAGTATTAGATTGTAAGTTACAATTTAGTATTGGATTGTAGGTTACAATTTAGTATTGGATTGTAGGCTTATTTGAGCCTTGCTCTGGGAAAACAGGGTTAAATGCATATGCTTAAGGTGTCGTCCCAGATCACCTTGTGCAGTCCACACAGGCTAATCAGGGACAACACTTTCTGCTTTTATGGTATTTTTCATTTAAAGGAAGTCCCTTCAAAGCAAAAATCCAGATTTGGCAGAGAGTGTAGTCCATGATTAGCCTATACAGACTGCACAGGCTAATCTGGGACTGCATTTTACTTACATGCATTTTATTATTAGGCCCTGTTTTCCCAGAGCATGGTTAATTTATTTGTTGAATTTGATTTGTCTCCCTTTAAACCTAACATTGAACATTATAAAGAGTTGCAGTAAGAACACGGCTTTTTATGCCCCCAACGTGCGGCATATAGTTTTCGCATTGTCGGTCTGTCTGTTTGTCTGTCTGTATGTCTGTCCGGCACACTTTTCGTGTCCGCTCTCTGTTTCAAGTAGTTCTCATCAAATCTTCACTAAACTTGGTCAGAAGTTGTACTAGATAATGTCTAGGCCAAGTTCAAACATGGGTCATGCTGGGCCAAAAACTAGTTCACGGGGTCACTTAGTGCGTTTCAAACATTCATCATGGTATCTGCTCTCTTATTTAAGTAGTTTTCATCCAATCTTCCCCAAACTTGCTCAGAAGTTGTATCATGGTAATGTCTATGCCAGTTCAAATATGGGCCATGCCGGGCCAAAAACTAGGTCACGGGGTCACTTAGTGTGTTTTAAACATTCAGCATGGTGTCCACTCTCTAATTCATGTAGTTTTCATCCGATCTTCACCAAACTTGGTCATAAGTTTTATCTAGATGATCTCTAGGCCAAGTTCGACATGGGCCATGCCAGGCCAAAAACTAGTAAGTATAAGAAAAAAATAATTTCTACAGTTGACAAGAAGATAAGTGCATTCCTGTTATTTGCATGCAAAGAATTGGCAGAAAAAAAACATCTACAAACTGCAGCAGATAACATATGTAACAAACAACAAAATTTAATTATTGAACATCTGTTATGCAGCAATTGATAGTTTAATAAAATAAAGGCGATGTATATCTCAAAAACATATACCGGTACACAGTTATGCTTTTATGTAGTGACAAAGTTACAGTTGGGGCATCCGTGTCGTGGGGACACATTTCTTGTTGTTTTAATATTTTGTTAAATGGTTTTTGGTTGTATAAAATAAAGATTGTCTCTGATGATGCATTACTTGTTTGATTCATCAATATAAATCATAATATTTTAATAGCTTGGCTTTGTTAATGATTGCGTAGTAAGTAGTTAGGCCATAAAAGCTTTCTTTTAATCATCAATCTCAATAAGTGATCATTTCTTCAAAACATTATGATTGGTGTTGTCTATTGTATAAATCATGTAATAGTCACTCACATTTATACACATGTATGTGGACATTTTATTCATATATAGATACTACTTTCTCGCATCACTTTCATTCAGCTATTAATTATAATTTATTCGAATGGAAATCATTTTATAAGGGTAACTGTAGAAGGTGCGGAATATACATGTATTCATGGAGTTTTTGTTTTTATGTCCCCCACTATAGTAGTGGGGGACATATTGTTTTTGCCCTGTCTGTTGGTCTGTTGGTCTGTTTGCGCCAACTTTAACATTTTGCAATAACTTTTGCTGTATTGAAGATAGCAACTTCATATTTGGCATGCATGTGAATCTCATGAAGCTGCACATTTTGAGTGGTGAAAGGTCAAGGTCATCCTTCAAGGTCAGAGGTCAAATATATGTGGCCAAAATCGCTCATTTTATGAATACTTTTGCAATATTGAAGATAGCAACTTGATATTTGGCATGCATGTGCATCTCATGGAGCTACACATTTTGAGTGGTGAAAGGTCAAGGTCATCCTTCAAGGTCAGAGGTCAAATCTATGTGGCCCAAATCGCTTATTTTATGAATACTTTTGCAATATTGAAGATAGCAAGTTGATATTTGGCATGCATGTGTATGTCATGGAGCTGCAAATTTTGAGTGGTGAAAGGTCAAGGTCATCCTTCACAAGGTCAAGGTCATCCTTCAAGGTCAAACATCATATAAGGGGACATTGTGTTTCACAAACACATCTTGTTTTTTTATATTTCTTATTTATTTATTAGATTATAATAAAATTGCATATACCAATAATGAACATGAATTATGTTTTTCAATAAATAATTACAACGGTGAAGGGGGGAGGGGGGTTGAAGGAGGATGACAACTTTTTTTTGTCATTGATTAATAGAATAATAAAAGATAGTTACCATAATTGTGTGATTTTGTAACTTCCAAGAATACTTAAATACAAATTTAATGACCAAGAAGCAATGTCATCATGATCATCAACAACAACGACAATTATAATAATAATAATTGCAAAATCTCATGGTAATAGCTTGCATGTAGAAAACTAAAGAAAAAATGTTTTGTAAGTAATATTTATGTGAGGTCTGACTCTTTCAGTGCTGGAACCGAATTTTGAAGGCCTTTGCAAACAGTTTGGATCAAGATGAGACGCCACAGAACGTGGCGTCTCATCATGATCCAAACTGTTTGCTATTCTGATAGTATTCTTTGAAAAAAATCTAAGAAAATGCTAGTTTTAGAAATTCAGCATACGGCATTTTAGCAGACGACAAATTACCCAGCATGCAAAGGGCTAAAGTGATAGAGGACAGAAATAATTTCATGTTGAATTGCAGCTTTGCAAAAATTGGTCCCTGCAAATGTCACAGCTAGATTACTATTATCTGGGGACTCACATTTCAATCTGCCCATGAACAATCCTGTGTATGAAGTTAATTATTTGCAAACTGTTGCAACAAGGGTCAATATTTTGAGAAAAATAAACTTACTGGAAATCGTTCAATGTAATCCTGATCCGGCGACATATGTTTCAATTATAGTTGTTAATGCTTTTGACACCAAATGGACTTGATATTGGAAAGGGTTTTACATGAAATAAGTATCATACCGTGCTTGCTAAACAGTGGGTTATGATAATTTTCAAGTGTAAGATTTCTTAATCAATTATAGAACTCTAAAAAAAATTTGCGTTGATATTTGGGATAATTAAGTGTAATTATACTTAGATAAATAAACAATTGGTTAAGTTTTTTGTATTGGTCCAATTAACTCCTATAGTATCATAGCTATTGCTTTCAGACTTGGAAAACTCACTAACTATCATAAGGGGACTGTACAGGGCAAGTTGCATAACTCTGGTTGGCTTTTTGACGGAATTATGGCCCTTATTTGTCTTAGTAACTTTGAATATTTGGTTAAATTTTGTGTTTAGATCCACTTTACTTCTAAAGTATTGATACTATTGTTTGCAATCTTCAAATACTTTCTTACTATCATGAGGGTACTGTACCTGGCAAGTTGATTTTGACCTTGACCTTTGAATGACCTTGACTCTCAAGGTCAAATTAATAATTTTTGCTTAAATTGCCATTACTTCTTTATTTATGATCAAATTTGATTCATACTTTGACAAAACAACACTTACCTGACATATCACAATGGACTCCATCCAAACATCCCCAATGCCCCACCCCAGAAGCCCCCCTCGAAAAAAATTTCTTCTTTTATTTTTTATTTTTGAAATCTTAAAAAAATTACCACCCACCCACATTATACCATCCTCTCCATCCCCCCAACCTCCACACCCCCCCCACACACCAAAAGTTTTTTTTTTTTTAAACATGGTCAAAAAGAGATTGCCAAGCAATATTGTCCCCTACGGGTGAAACTCCACCATTGTCAGTAAGTTTTTAGCTCATCTATTTTTTTTTTTTAAATTATGAGCTATTGTCATCACCTTGGCGTTGGCGTCGGCGTTGGCGTTGGCATCCGGTTAAGTTTTGCGTTTAGGTCCACTTTTCTCAGAAAGTATCAATGCTATTGCATTCAAACTTGGTACACTTACTTACTATCATGAGGGGACTGGGCAGGCAAAGTTAGATAACTCTGGCGTGCAATTTGACAGAATTATGTGCCCTTTTTATACTTAGAAAATTGAAAATTTTGGTTAAGTTTTGCGTTTAGGTCCACTTTTCTCAGTGAGTATCAATGCTATTGCATTCAAACTTGTTACACTTACTTACTATCATGAGAGGACTGGGCAGGCAAAGTTAGATAACTCTGGCATGCATTTTGACAGAATTATGTGCCCTTTTTATACTTAGAAAATTGAAAATTTTGGTTAAGTTTTGTGTTTAGGTCCATTTTATTCCTTAAGCATCAAAGCTATTGCTTTCATACTTGCAACACTAACTAACTTTCATAAGGGGACTGTGCAGGCAAAGTAATGTAACTCTGACTGGCATTTTGACAGAATTATGTGCCCTTTTTATACTTGGAAAAATGAAAATTTGATTAAGTTTTGTGTTTAGGTCCACTTTATTCCTACAGTATCAAAGCTATTGCTTTCATACTTGCAACACTTATTAACTATCATAAGGGGACCGTGCAGGCAAAGTAATGTAACTCTGACTGGCATTTGGACAGAATTATGAGCCCTTTATACTTAGAAAATTGAAAATTTGGTTAAGATTTATGTTTTGGTCCACTTTACCCCTAAAGTATCATAGATATTGCTTTCATACTTGGAACACTCAAAAACTATCATAAGGGTACAGTAAAAGGATAAGTTGCATAACTCTGGTTGTCATTGTTACGGAATTATGGCCCTTTTTTGACTTAGTAACTTTTAATATATGGGTATCAAGGCTATTGCTTTCAAACTTCAAATACTTTCATGCTATCATGAGGTTACTGTACCTGGCAAGTTGAATTTTACCTTGACCTTTGAATGACCTTGACTCTCAAGGCCAAATTATTAAATTTTGCTAAAATTGCCATAACTTCTTTATTTATGATTAGATTTGATTGATACTTTGACGAAACTACTCTTACCTGACATACCACAATAGACTCCACCCAAACCGTCCCCCGTGCCCTCCCCCCTCCCCCCCACCTCCCCCCTCCCCCCCCCCCCTATTTTTTTTTTTTTTAAGATCATCTCACAAATGACCACCACACCCTCACACTATACCCCCACCCCACCCCCCCACCCCTCCCCCCCCAATTTTTTTTTTTTTTTTTTTTATTTTTTTTTTTTTAAGATCATCTCACAAATTACCGCCACACCCTCACACTATACCCCACCCTCCCAGCAATTTTTTTTTTTTAAACGGTTATGTTTGAAATACCGTCCAACCATCGCACTCAAAAAATCCCCCCCCCCCCATCACCCTTCCCCCCACCCCCACCCCCAACCCCCCCCCCCGCCCCCGAATTTTTTTTTTTTTTTTCTTTTTTCGCTTTTTTGGAAGATAATGTAATAAATGTCCACAACCCCACACTATAAACCCCTCTTCACTCCACCCCTCCCTCCTTTGTGATTGAAAATGAGAGTCCCTTCACCTTTAAAAAGAAAATAGATGAGTGGTCTGCACCCGCAAGGCGGTGCTCTTGTTTATATTTGTTGCCATAGCAACCAGAATTCTTGACGTAGGAACAAAATAAAATGACGTGCATAATCTCCATATTGCCATCTATCCACGTTTCAAGTTTCATGAAAAAATATGAAGAACTTTTAAAGTTATCGCAGGATCCAGAAAATGTGATGGACAGAGAGACTGACAGACTGACAGACAGACTGACAGACAGACAGAGCGCAAACCATAGGTTCCCTCTGGTTTCACCGGTAGAGGACAAAAAAAACCACAAATATTTATTTTGTTTTTAAAGGACCGTCCAACCATCCCACCCAATCTATTGCTATCAGACTTGAAATAAAATCATATTAATTTGTTTTATGTCTTTATAAATGTTCAATAGATTTTGGAAAATATACCTGAACTCAAAATCGTCTATAAAGTACAACTTCTTTAAAACATAAGCGATCAATATGTTTCAATTATGGTCCTCTTCCACTTAGAATATGACTATATTACCTTGACCTTTATGTTGAATATGAACAATTTCCCCCATGATGATTTACATTGTACTGTCAGGCACTCGAATAGTTGAGCACGCTGTCTACTGACAGCTCTTGTTATAGTTTGGTATTGACTGTGTATTTTAGCAACTCTAATAATGCAAATAGATATTGTTTTTTATATTTAAAGCAAGTCTTGTTTCAGAAATTAAACTGTATAAGTTTCTTCGATACGGTTTAACTGACCTACAAAATCATTGTTTTGACAGATGGCATCCATTGTTAATTGTATGAAGTATGCAGAGAAGCTGACGAAATGTATACACAATTGCGTAGAAGTAAACATATCAGCGTATTGTCTGTATCTGTTTCTAATATTCCTTAATCAGGAAATTATTTAATATTTGTTATAGTATACAATAAATATTTGTAAATATTTTTTCTCTGTGATTGGCCGTGTGTTAAGAAGCGGTGTGATTCGGTGGATCGATGCCAAGGCAGAAACAGACGCGGTGTCACACCGTGAATTATGGCCAAGTGCCTCGGCAATATGCTGAGTGAATACTCCTGTCAGAAACATCGAACACAAAAGAATCTGTGTTGGTATCGCGTGAGCAGTTAACTGTAACTGGGTACATATATAAATCTTGATTTGCCAGAGTGTCACAAAAATTTAGGTCCATGTCACAGCTCAGTCTTTGGAAATGCTTTCTTTATATACTATCCCTTTCAGTATACAAACTATACATACAAAATGATTTAGATGGTTATGTTGAGAGTAAATTATTATCCTGCAAAATTTGCAAATCATGTTGTTTTTTAAGGAATTTATTGATGTGTTGTTACACTGACAGTTGAACAATGAACATCTGTTGGTATTGAATAATGAATATTCGTTCCTGTAATATATTTATATGATATTAAGGGTTTAAAGCCACACACCTTGAAATGAAAAACATGGCATAGTAAATTTAAGTATAAATAAGAAACATATTGTTTCTATGCCAATTAGAATATATCTGATGGTTACAAGGTAGAAATCCGTCTTTGTTTGCGCTTTAAAATGTAAACATAATTGCGTTTGTCGAAAAGGACTTATACGTCTAGAAATCCTACTTTCGGTTTTAAAAGCGATAAAGTTTGAAAAATAATAAATAACTTGCTAACTAGGCTATAGATTTAATTTTATCGATGCCAATTAGAATATATCTGGTGGTTACAAGGTAGAAATCCATATTTATTGCGCTTTAAAACTTAGAAATAATCGCGTTTGTCGAAATTGATGTATACATATAGAAATCCTACTTTCGGTTTAAAAAAAATAAAAAATTACTTGCTTATAACTAGGCTATAGATTTAATTGCAATTTTGCACACTTTCAAATATAGCATCTATTTGCATTGATTAACATGAATTTCATTTCAAGGTGTATGGCTTTAATAGATGAAAACAACATATTTCAAAACAGGTTATTTATCATACAAAGTAAACGAATATCCCCATGCTAAGTTGATTCAAATTAATTATGATGATAAAAGCAACCTTTTCAATATCATATCAGTAATCATAAAACAGTGGTTTTGTAATTGTATGTACCAGTTCATGCAGATATCAAATAGAAAACATTGTCAATCGGAACATGATACCAGTGTTTTTTTTCACTTATAGGGGAATTGTGGCGGGGGCCGTTCAAAGGGGATTTAAATGCGTCGTTTTTTAGGGAAAGGGGAAAATTAAAAATTAACTTTTTTATTTGTAATGATATTTATTATATGAATACACATGTTTGTATGAATATAATATTCACAGCAGAATGTCTCTGTCCTTTTTCTGAAATATATATCAATGATTTTTTCAACATTAGTTTCAGACAGTTGCAGCCTTCGTGCACAATCTCAGTTTTCTTAGCCATTTTGAGTCGAATTGAGTTTTTTTAAATCGATTAAATGGCAAATTTGAGCATTTCGTATCAATAAAATGGACCAAATTGGAATGTTTTTATCAACAAATATTGACACAATATAGATACATCAGGCCTTTTCCTGGCCATTTTGGGAGACAAATGCAATTCATGTGAAAAATTCACTGATTTGGAAAAAACTAATCTAATTTAATATAACACTTTATAATAATTAAAAATCATATAAATTATAGTTATATACTTTGTTAGTTATTTATGAAATAAATTTGAGATATATTTGTCATGATTATGAAACAGTTCTTTCTATAAAAAAAACATAAAAAAAAAAATAAAAAAATTATTACTTCTGGAGGGGATTTTTTTTTTAAAATGGGGGAAAAATATATACTCTTTTTTAGGGGAATGGGGCCGAATATCGGCCCCGAAACGGCCATGAAAAAAACACTGGATACTATAGCCAGGAGTGGTGATGTAGTTTATATGGCTCAAACCAAATGAAACATCGTAATGCTGGGCCTTTTTATTAATGGATTTTTTAGGTGTAATATATTATTGATGATTGCTTTTTATGATTGAGTTCAGGTGTTGAGTAGCGAAGTAGACGCCATGCATATAATTAAAGTTACGAAACTACCTTAAAACGTCTCATTTAAAATATTCATTATACTTAACCACAACTTACATGTTATATAAATGCTCCAGGTTGGTTTTACTTTATCAATGGGATATATCAGGGCATTAACAATCGACAGGGTAAGCTGTTTGCTGCTGGTGAGAAAAGATCACAACATTTTATAATTCCCATCACCCTTTATCTTGTATTATGTATTTGTATGCTAATTTCTCTAAGTGAAGGCATGTGTATATATAACTTCCAAAGACATATAAAGCATTAAATTATTGGTATCCATAGAAAATGACTTTAAACTGCAGTTGGCTGACAGCAGCTGTAAATAAATGATTCACACTAAAAAACAATGTTTGTTTAACAAGAGACTTGGGATAAATTATAATCAGTTGTTATACAGGCCTTTTCCATCCTATGCCACAGGTCTGAATATCCGTTCCCAAAGCTAATCTGGTTGTTTTTTTTCCCAATTGAAAAACAAATTCCCAATTTCAACTTCCAACGATTGCAAAGAATTATACATAATTAAATTGAAATGCCTCTATATGTGAAAGCCTCATGAATTGTACTGAAATTTCTGTAATTACAATGTATCAAATGACTGCTTTTATAGCAATTTCCTTTTCTCCAAATTTTTATGCCCCCATTCGAAGAAAAGGGGGCATATAGTGATCGGACTGTCCGTCTGTCTGTCCGTCTGTCCGTCCGTCAGTTTGTCCTTAACAACGTCTGTCTTGAAGCTTATGTTGTATACTTCTGTTTGATGGGCCCATATAGTTGGAGGCATTTAGCAATGCACTTGTCCATCCATTGTCCGTCCATCAGTTTGTCCTTAACGTCTGTCTCAAAGCTTATGTTGTATACTTCTGTTTGATGGGCCCATAAAGTGGGAGGCATTTAGCAGTGCACTTGTTCATCCAACTGTCCGTCCGTAAGTTTGTCCTTTACAACGTCTGTCTCGAAGCTTATGTTGTATACTTCTGTTTTATAACTACTGGGTGGATCAAGCTTTCACAGTCCAATGTCTTTAATATGTAGACGATCGTTCGGATTTTTTAACTGAAAAACACATTTTGGCAGAATCATGGTCCAATTTATCCTCCACCAAGGCAGAGGGATACATAAATGGCGTTTTTCGTCCCTACATCGGTCTGTCCAGGGGTTTTCTGCCTTTTTTGTAGGGCTGCAACGGGTACCCGAAATATCCGATGATATCAGATCCAACTTCAGATTCGCGGGTACGGATTCACCACTAGAAATTTCAGTTCGGAATATTTATTTTCATAGTTGTATGTGACCTAGCTCTGTTTTCACTAGTATTGTTTTTCATACAGACTGGTTCTGTTTGTAGAATAAAAGCTACGTATAATATTCGATATATATTGACATGTGACAGTCAAATAGCGGATCATTAGATATCCTTCGGCTTTTATTGTAAAAGAGTGTCATTGGACATTACATAAGCAAAACTAATTCTATATCATGGAGGATTTACACATTACAAATGCAATTCCTTATGGCAATAAGTAAGTTTTCAATCCTTATTGTCTTTCTGAGTTGTATTAAAAACAACGGTAGTGGATCCATTGTGGCTGGTATGTTATTCAGGTAAATGTTGCATAATTTCGTGACCTGTCAAATTGTGTTCCTGCATAATGTATTGTCTTGAAAGCTTTTTTCGTCATATACTAAGTTGAAATGTTATCATGTGATACAAGGAACCTCAGTGACTAGTGAGAGAATCTTCTCCACAGCAGGAGACCTCGTCAGTGCTCAAAGGGCTTGCCTGGACCGGGATAATGTTGATATCTTAATTTTGTGAAAACAAACGTCAAACTGTATGAACAGTGAAAAGTGTATGTTAACGAGCAAACTATTAAGTGAATAAGTGTCAAGGTTTTGTTTTATTTTGACATTGCTACAATGTTAAACAAGAAAGTTGTTATTGTTTTCGTTAATAAATGTTTAATGTTTTTTAGTCAACTAATACTTCTAAAACATTGATTTCTTTAATGTTTACAGAAAATTCTAATGTTCTCTTATCTGAGGGATCCGGATCCGAAAAGCTTTAAGAAACCATATTCGGATTCGGATTTGGATCCGAACAAATTTTTTGGATTCGTTGCAGCCCTACTATTTTGGGAAAAGGAGTGATCTGACCAAATTTTGGGAATTTTTGCTTAGGCTCATTTAGGAAAAAATTTATTATGCTAACATATTTCAGTTGTTTAACAAATAAATTTGTTTTTATTTGTTATTTTGTCTTCTTTATATAAACAGATGCAATATTGGGCATGTTCAACTTTTATTCAAGTACTGCAGTTTTGTTTTTCAGTTACAGTTACACTCTGAGATAAGAACTGAACAGTCAAAACCTTATAGCAGATATTTTTTACCAAAACAAACACTGGTTAGTCACACAAGTTATAAGACACTTCATTCTTAAAAGAAAATATAAAAAAATGTTGTTTTTTTTTGTTGTTTTGAAATTGGGATTTTTTTTTATAATTTTGGTTTGAGATTGGGTCTGTTTGCTTTGGGAGTGCCTCCGTTTTCCGGAGGCGCAGACAGTGCTGAAAAACCCCTGCTGTCAGTCATTCAGTTCGTCCAGCTTTCTGTCAACAAATGTGTAAGAGCTATATCAGAAACTATATAATTAAGATATAATGTGGAACTTTGTGGGTGTGTAGACATCAATGAGAAGAAGTGATACATGTATGCACAATAACCATAACTCCAACATTCTTTAATAGGGGTGATTGCCCTTTGTTTCTTTATCGTACCATGTTACATTTGTGGTCAATATCTAAGATACCATGCAAGATTTCAACATAAAACTTCATGGATGTATTGATATTAATTAGGAGAAGTGCCATGACTAAGAACCATGTCCCTGTACTATCTTAAATAAGAGATATATGCCTTTGTTGTTTTTGTACAATTAAACTGTTCAGGGTTACCGGTATATCTCATATGCGATACAACATTTCAACATGAAACTTCATTAATGTGTAAAAATCAATAAGAAGTAGTGAAATACACAAAACGATAACCCTCCACTTTCTTAACTAGGAGTGCCATTTGTTGTTTTTATGTCCCCCACTATAGTAGTGGGGGACATATTGTTTTTGCCCTGTCTGTTGGTTGGTTGGTCTGTCTGTCTGTCTGTCTGTTTGCGCCAACTTTAACATTTGCAATAACTTTTGCAATATTGAAGATAGCAACTTGATATTTGGCATGCATATGTATCTCATGGAGCTGCACATTTTGAGTGGTGAAAGCTCAAGGTCAAGGTCATCCTTCACGGTCAAAGGTCAAATATATGGGTCAAAATCGCTAATTTAATGTACGCTTTTGCAGTATTTCAATATTCAAGATAGCAACTTGATATTTGGCATGCATGTGTATCTCATGGAGCTGCACATTTTGAGTGTTGAAAGGTCAAGGTTATCCTTCAAGGTCAGAGGTCAAATATATGTTACCAAAATCGCTCATTTTATGAGTACTTTTGCAATATTGAAGATAGCAACTTGATATTTGGCATGCATGTGTATCTCATGGAGCTGCACATTTTGAGTGGTGAAAGGTCAAGGTCATTCTACAAGGTCAGAGTTCAAATATATGTGGCCCAAATCGCTTATTTTATGAATACTTTTTCAATATTGAAGATAGTAACTTGATATTTGGCATGCATGTGTATCTCATGGAGCTGCACATTTTGAGAGGTGAAAGGTCAAGGTCATCCTTCAAGGTCAAATATATGGGTCAAATTTGCTCATGTAATGTCACTTCTGCAATATTGAAGCTAGCAATTTTATATTTGAAATGCATGTGTATCTCATGGAGCTGCACATTTTGAGTGGTGAAGGGTCAAGGTCAAGGTCATCCTACAAGGTCAAACGTCATATAGGGGGACATTGTGTTTCACAAACGCATCTTGTTGAATGATGTATCTTTCCAATTCTATATCCCAGATACAAAACAAGATTTCAACATGAAATTTCATTGGTGTAAATATATCAATGAGGATAATTCATAAAACAATGACTCTTAACTTTTTTATTTTGTATGAGTATACCTTTATATGAAAGGATTTGCACCAACGTACAACACAATTAATTTTGTGGGGGATATCAATTCAACGAATGTGTTTGTTCTTTTTTAACTCACTTCAGCACAAAATTCGGTGAGCTATGGTAGTATCTGACCCAGCGGCGTGTCCTCTGTTGTCACTTGTGTGAGGTTGTCAATTAGCTTTAAAGGACATCTCCAAACAGCACCAACAGTCTGTGCTTACTAAAGGCAGAAGTGGAGGAGGAAGAGCGCAGTCTGAAGGAATGGTAATCTACGGGTGTGGACAACTTCCCTTCTGAGCCGATTAAGCACTGATGAGAGGTCTACTGTGTTAATGATCTTAAATAAAGGAATTTTGATGCGTGGAGTGTTGCTAGAATTATGACCCTTTGTCTGTTTTTCCACTAAAGAAGACATATTTCCAAAAAGTTTGTTATTATTTCCTCTTTTACTGCTATGTGAATATTGCCCCAACTTCCATAGTTTGATAACAAATATGTGTAAATGATCGTAAATAATGGAATTTGAGAGCCACCCATTTTTTCCTCAGTTATTGAACTTTGTGTTTTTTGCCATTTGTAGAATATAATAGTGGAAATGGTTGGTGTCCAAATATGCACTATGGGGGCATCAGTGTTTTTGCGGCTTTTCTAGTTTATAATCCAGAAAATATAATTATAAAAAAATATGTTTTTAACTCGACTTTCTTTAAATGCTTTGCAAATTTAACACCCTAAAAAAGATCATGTGTAAGTGATCAAAAAGGGAGGCATTCCATGTTTAATCAATAGATCTATCCCGGAAAAGCACGAGTTTAGAAAACCCAACTATCACCCCGGTACAAACAAAGATTAAATCTGCCGATGTCCAAACATGTGTCATGGGGGATCAGTGTCGGTGACATATCTAGTTCTGTTTAGTATTGGGCTGGAAGCAACACATAAATATCAAGAGTATTGTATAATCACAATATGGATTATTTTTCTTAATAACTTTTTTTCCCACATTTTTACGCTTCCCGAAATACTTCGGGGATCATATAGTTGCCAGTTTGTAGTTCCTTACTTCCTTCCTTCCGTCACACTTTTGTTACAGTTTCTCATAGCACCTTCAATTCTTTACCGATCTCTTTCATATTTGGCATGTAGATACCTTGCATGGACCTCTACATTTTGTTGGGGTTTGAGGTCACTGGGGTCAAGATCAAGGTCACTGAGGCTAATAATAGATTTGTCCATCACACTTTTGTTACAGTTTCTCATAGCACCTTTAATACTTTACCGATCTTTTTCATATTTGGCATGTACGTACATGTTTGTACCTTGCATGGACCTCTACCTTTTGGTGAGGTTTGAGGTCACTGTGGTCAAGGTCAAGGTCACCGAGGCCAATAATAGATTTTTTAGGTGGTTATTAACACAAAGATTGACAAAGCGCATCATCGGCGAGCATCCATCAGTTTCACTGATATTCTTGTTTCTCTTGTTTTGTGTGTAGGCATTTTTAATTTCGTTTGCAGATTTCAGTCTGAAGACCAACATTTATTTACCAACATTAATGCTTGTTATTGTTCAATCTATGATTGAAAAAAGCCTTTTGTTGGAAATTGTGTTATGGCTTCTTCTAAAAGCACTTTTGATGTTTAAACATTCAGATTAGAGAAGGATGTATTGTACATTGTTCTTTAGTGGTTCAATACAGAGTCGAGAATGCACACTTCAACCACTAGTTTATAACAATCAGTGTTACTTGGTAACAAGCAAGATTTTAGGCTGGCAAGTCTATTAATAATGACAAATTTTAAACTGAAACTGAAAGACACACACAACTAAACAATGCTTTAATCAATGTTACTATTTACTTGAAAACGTATTTTTATTATTACTCATAATTGGTTAAAGAGGTTTGTTTTTAGAAGATTCAATTGGTACTCTTATTATGCAATTTTAAACAAGCTCCACCAGATACTAAATTGCAAATAATTTAAATGTCGGATATAAAAAAAACCATAAAATATATCAATGTGCTATGTTTTCTCCTAGACCATCTATGACAGTATAGTATGTGCATATTACTGCATATAAAATTGTTAGCATTTATTTCAATGGTTTTCATATCTCGATACAAGCAATAATTTCCCTTTTGCCTTATAAAAATGTCTTGAGCAAACGTTATGGTCTAAATTGTGGTCTTAAGTAAATTTTAACAAGTTTAAAATTCAACTGCAATTTACATTATTTTTTTTATCTTTGCTTTAATTAATTATTATTCTACCACCACCACAACCTATTTACTGAAGACAGAGTATAAAATTAAAGGGTGTTTTGCGATAAATCATGTGGTTACACTGCAATAAATCATGGAGTTATTCTGCAATCAAAACCGTGAAAATGTTGTAGGGCTTTTTTTACTTCTTTGATTGTGGCCTGGGTCAGCCATCTCACAATTTTGATGCAAGCATTTTACAATTCAAATATATTCACAATGTGTTACAAAAAAAACAGCTAAACACTGTCAAAAACATGCATTTTACATTCAAAAGCACAATATATGTTGCTGTTTTTTGTTTGTATTTCTGATTTTGCAAATTGGCTTTCCTACTCAGGTAACAGGCTATACTTGTTTAAATGCTAAAGGTAGAGTGATATAGTTTTTACATAGTCCGTGCGTCAGTTTATCAGTCCGCTTATCAGTCTGTCCATCCCTCTGTCAGTCATTTCAAACCATAAGAAAATTGTATAGTAAAAATTGAGATCCTTTGATAAAAAATGTCAGTCTAGATTCACTGTAAAGAAATCACAGTAAGATTAAAGCATGCACTTTTACAAGGGGAATAGCATCGAATAAGAAAGATCATGTGACGACACTGAAAACACATGAGTAATGTACTGGTAGTGATGACCTATATTAAGAAAAGTGCAGTATGCAATCTGGAGTTGATTTTGTATTCTTATCCACTTATAAGTTTAAATATTGTTTGAATCATTTCTTTTCAAATTGATTAAATTGCATTTTCATGAAATGCATTAAAGGGGCCTTTTCACAGATTTTGGCATGTTTTGAAGTTTGTCATTAAATGCTTTATATTGCTAAATGTAAACATTGGATCTTAAAAGCTCCAGTAAAAAATCTAGAATAAAATTTAAAATAAGGAAAAAAAGTAGCCCGTAAAAGGGCTCGAACTAATGACCCCTGGAGTCCTGTAGTAAAAACCAAATAGACGGCTCAGCCATCTTGTCAAGTGTAGATAAGAGGTGTATATTATACTTTATATAAGCAATCTTTGTAGATTCACAAAATTAAACGACAACAACTGATTTCTCCAAATTATTCAATCGTTTTGCGTTGCAACGCTTTATAATTTTCAGGTTTTTAATTCGTCAAAAGATGCATATATGGAGAATATATGGTTGGTGACTTTTGATATCATGTGATATAAGACGAGTCTGATATGGCGTAGGAAAAGGCGAGGCTTGCCGAGCCTTTTCACACGCCATATCAGACGAGTCTTATATCACATGATATCAAAAGTCACCAACCATATATTCTATTCATTATGCCACATTTTAAAGTAAATAAGAAAATATTCACAAAACAAACAAAAACAAACAACTCCTAAATTCATTGATAAATATGCAAATTAGTAGCAACCTGATTACAATCGCTAGCGTCTATGCATATATATTTACACATAAAAAATAGTTCGAAAGTAAGCAACAATCAATCAAAATTAAACGCACATAATCCAAAAACTGAAGCGAGAAATCGAAACATAAAAGAACAATTTCTGCACTAAAAACACAATACCAATATTTTTTACAATAACACATTCGACATGTACTTCCAAGATTACACACCAACCGCTATTTTCAAAGCGAATGTGTAGAGTGAAAATTTCAAACAATAAATACAATAATCAAATGGAACGGGATTTTAACGCAGTGCGCAATTTGGAAGTGATAAGAGTGATTTATTTTTCAACTTGTCCATCCCCGTTATATACGTTTAGTTGTGAGATGTTCACAGGCCTTCACGTGCGTAGTCAAAGTGGGTGGGGAACGTGTATTTCGAGTTGCTGGAACTTCATAATGAAGCTGCTTTTGTGTAATATTCAGCGACGTTACCAGCTGTGTGTTAGACGAAACGAAAATGCTTTGGTTTTGCATTGTGTTTTGAGACTGTCAGGGTGACATGATGGATTAATTGCTGTTTGAGTGACAATAAATGAACATGATTGTGTTTGGAAATTGCTGAGGTTCACAATTGGAAAATCCCAACATAAGTTGACTGCCAGTTTGACCACTGATCTGCATAATATCAGTGGGAGAGCATGCTGAATCCCGCAGCTTCTGCACCTATGTTTCCTGGCCGAGTGGTTGGTAAGTTTCATTGTTATGTATGCATGCTTAAACACACATGTTTCATTATTTGAGCCATTTTTTTACACCCATTCTCATGCTGATGAACCAATGATCAGTGCCAGTTGTTCTACTGTCGCGAACTGTTTATTCAAAATTGTGGAAAAATGAGTTGCGCACTGTTCGAAATTGTGAAAAAATGAGACACGCACTGTACCAAAATTTGAAAAAATGAGTCGCGCACTGTTCAAAATTGTGGGAAACATTAGTTGCCCACTGTTCATTATGATTTCAAAATTGTGGAAAAATGAGTCGCACACTTTTCATAAATAAAATTTTGAAAAAATGAGTCACGCGCTGTACAAAATTTGTAAAATGAGTTGCTCACTGTTGAAATTTTTGCAAAAAAATAAGTCATGCACTGTTCATTCAAAATTGTGGAAAAATGAGTTGCGCACTGTTCAAAATTGTGAAAAAATCATGTCACGGGCTGTACAAAATTTGGAACAATCATTTGCGCACTGTTCGAAAATGGGGGACAATTTTGTGGGGCACTGTTCATTCAAAATTACAAAAAAATAAGTCACAAACTCTTTAAATTGTGAAAACACATGAGTTGCGCATTGTTCAATATTTGTATAAATGAGTCGCGCACTGTTCAAAATTTGGAAACAAAAGGAGTCGCGCACTGTTTATTCAACATGGTGGAAAAATGAGTCGCGCACTGTTCACAATTTAAAAAAATGAGTTGCACAGTGTTCAAAATTGTGAACAAATTGAGTCACGCACTGTTCATAAAAAAATTCACTGTTGAAAACTGTGAACAAATGAGTTGCGCGCTGTGCAACTTTTTTGGAAACATGTGTCGAAAACTGTTCATAATTGTGTCGCCCAAAGATCAACATTGTGAAAAAATGAGTTGCAAACTTTTTTTAAATTGTGAAAATTTGAGTCCCAAACTTCTTTAAATTGTGAAAATTTGAGTTGCAAATTTCTCAAATTAGGAAAACAAACACCTATTCCCTTAATAAGCAAAAAAAGCCCCGAGTCCATAATAAAAATATTTCAAGTTAAAAGAAATTCTTAATTATTTTTGTCATTTTGTATTAATAATATTGTGTCTATTAAAGTTGTAATTTGTTCAAGTTGTGCCATAAAAATGTTATTAAAACACTCTATTTTGAAATGTTAATCATCTGTTGGATTTGTTTTATTTTATTATAATATGAAATGTTTTTCTTTTAATGGCAGAAAGTTGCGACCACACATTCCATGGGTGATGATATCTACCAAAATTCTTGGCGACACAGTTCTACCCTCGTCAGTTGCACTTGTCCAAGTCTTTCTCTGCCTCTCAACCAACTCGAGATATTCCCCCCCCCCCCCCCCCCCAAACTGCATCCCGGCACAGCTTCACATCAACCCATCTAATTAATTTGTCGGAAAGGTAATACTTTTTTGTCAACAAATTATTTTTGAGAGTATTTATGTTATTGTTTTATCTGAACATGTTATAAATCTATATGTCACTATATTTATAAAGTTTCAATTTTAATACAAATTATATATCTGGATTTTTAACCCTTTGCATGCTGGGAAATTTGTCGTCTGCTAAAATGTCGTCTGCTGGATTTGTAAAATAAGCATTTTCTTCATTTTTTTCAAAGATTACTATCAGAATAGCAAACAGTTTGGATCCAGATGAGACGCCACGTTTTGTGGCGTCTCATCTGGATCCAAACTGTTTGCAAAGGCCTTCAAAATTCGGTTCCAGCACTGAAAGGGTTAAAGCAGTTCATGCAATGAATGTTTGATGATGTTTTTTTTTTCTAAAGGAATCTTTATTTTATTTTCAGGTTGACCACACAAATTTCCTGTTTGATTGTGGAGATAGAATCATTTTTTTGTGAAAGTTTGATTTCAGACACTTAAAAATTGAAATTGTCATGTATTATTAGGCATGGCAGGCATAAGCAAAGCATCTCAATCAAGTATTAATTATTTTACTTTGTCAATGTTAATTCATTGTGTATGCTATTCACCTGTTTGCCTTGCTTTTTTTAAGAATGACACAAAAAAGGAAAGCATTTGTAAAGAATTAGTTAATTTTTTTATATATAATCTTGGACGAGATGTTTAGTGAATATTTGTCATAAATTCTTCTTTAACTGATCAAATCTGTCATATTTAATTTAAAACGTGTTAAGTATATTTGTGTTACGTTTTAAATGTTTATCATTACTGTTTTAAATTGTGTTCATCTGCAGCCAATTAATGGTAGCAGTGCACATTTGTATTTGTTTAATTTTTTTCATCGATTAATGCTCATTTAATTTATATTTCCCTATAGATATATACTTAATAAAGTGTTAGTTTTGTTTAAAAAAAAAAAAACTTATTGTTTATTAATGTTCTAAATTCTGAATAAAATATGAATCGCTGTTTGTTTCCATTTAAATCAAAGAAGCGACATACCACGCCTACAAAAAAGTAGTTCTCAGAATGGGCGGGGCTAAAACATGGAACGCTAAAAAAAATCATTGAGTAAACCAAATATGGGCGGAGTTTTAAAACGGATATTGATGGGCCGAGCTTAAAACTGTTATCGGATGGGTATCCGATAACACTTTAAAATATCATGTCAGCGTCTCCAATGTAAATGCGCTGTCGTGGCATAATAAAATGGCTATATTAGACCATGGTAAATGTTCAGTATTACTGTTTTCTCACAAATATCATAACTAAAACGAAACTTTGCGAATCTGAAACAACTTTTTTTCAATTTTGTCAATTTACCAAAACATGAAAAGATCCCTTTAACATTGTAAGTATTTATGATTTGTAGGGAAACCTGCAGGCACGTGACATGGAACAATAGTTATTGACAAAGGGTTTAAACTTGGAAACAGTATATGGCTCATATTTTTCACAAGATACCTAAATTCAATGTATTACTAATGTGTCAAACCAAACAATAGACATAACATAGACAACATTTTAGTGTTAGTCAAAAGTATTGACTATAGATCATTGACGATGAGTTAACCTGTCAGAATAATGTTGCTCATATGATATATGATTTTATTTTTTTGAAATCAAAAGTGCCCAGCCAAAGAAAGTAATAATTCAATTAAAATTGGGCAATGAAGGGTTTAGCACTATAGGGCCTCATTTCTAAAAATATTCTGAAGCCTGTTCCAACTGGATGAGCTTAATGTTTATATTTTTCATATTACAACAAAATGTGCAAACTATTCACTGTTAAATAATTTTAATCTTTTAAAATCATTTTAATCATTTTAAAATGAAACTTCTATATAAAATAAACACCATTATACTTTTTTGTACAATTTCAGTACATTACTTTGACTTAAAAATATTACCAAATTTTACCACGTATAGCGTAAAGTTTTTTGCCTCCAAATTTCAAATAAAAATTGGTGCGTGTTACACATTGATACAACGCTTTCCTGGTTGCTAAATTTTGAAAAATCCATTTGTAATCGCACATCTTCATAATAGTCGCCATTTTTGTTATCGCAGAAAACTACACCCTAAAATGTTATAGACTGAAGGTTTATATAAAACAAATAGCGGGTTAGGGTAGGTATGAACGGGGTTGTAAAAGTTTGGACAAAACTTAAAATTTGAAAAATTGTCTTTGTTTGTGCTTTCACACTTCTTCATTGACTGCAGTTTTTTGGGCTGTTGTCGACATAAAATGAAAGCAGATAAAGTTCTGTGTGAAGGAGTTGTGTTTCGCTGATTAAGGTAGGTGTGAAAGGGATCTTTTTGCACTTCGGTATTGACAGCTTTCATCGAGAGATATGTGTTATAGGTTTTGATGCATCAGACATCGACGGAAAACGAGTATAGACTATTTTCATACCATCACGATGATGACAACAGCCCCACTTTTCTCGAGAGAATAATCTTAAAAGTAGTTTCAAATATAGTGCTATGCAACCCATGCTCCTGATCGTTTAAACGCTCGCTTCTTCAAAACAAAAACAGCGCTTGAAAAACTTGGATCAAATGATTGTGCAATATATAAATGGTGGCCATTTTAAGATTTTCAGATTTTTTGGTCTTGAAATCTTTTTTTCTCCATTTTGTCTTGAAAAAATTGCATGAGCGCTCTACATGGGGGCGATTTACGTGGTAAAATACGGTACTTTATGAATCAATGAAAAACATGACTTGAGCCAGGTACTCTTAAAATAAGCTTAAAAATATTTGAGACATTTAAGCTAGATCACTATGTCAAAATAACACTTTTGAAATCATAGCTATGAACATTTTTGTTAGATGTTTAACACTAGGGCAAACTAAACAATGAGCTCGAATAATGTATTGAAAACTCATTGTAGTGTTAAATTTATCAGGCCCTGTTTACTCATATAATCTAATTCAGTGACATCGATTTCTTATTTTATTTTGAGATGAGGGAAAATGTGAAAAATTCTTAAAGAACAAAATGTAATGGGAAATTTTTTAATCAATCAATGAGACAATTTGATTGCATGTATGAATATTTTATAAAATGATATTATTTGTTCTATTTTACTCATTAGACCACTATAAAAACTATTTTCATCAATTACATTTGTAATACTGACTGATTGAACAATTAAATACATGGTTTACTTAAACCAGTGAGATATACTTCCAATTTACTTCTACACAGCGTTCAATTTACTTGCATAATTAAGTGTGGTCTAACAATTTGGTTTACTCTTACTGTCAAAGTCATGCGGTGTTTTACATAGTTACTGTTTGTTAAGTGAATGTAAACCTTAAAGGATATTGAGCTTGAACTTTATTTGTATTTGAATGCACCTGTGTTTTAGTTTTCATGTAAACTTCTTGAGCTGAACAACTTTTAAAGGTAGCTAAATGCCAGTATTTTGTGGACTTGTTTAAAAGAAAAATACTTAAACTATTTAAACAAATAGGTTTTACTTGAAACACAGAATAATAAAATGGGCGTAGGTAATTCTTCTACTTTTGCTGAACGTTCGTCGACGGTTGGACACTTTTGTTGCACATCTTGTGAGGAACATAATCTTCAGAATTTGGCGGTCATTTATTGTGAGGAATGCTCAAGGTTTTTTTGTAAAAAATGTATCAAACCTCATAAAAAATTGTTTATGAAACATCGAACATGTGGAAGGGGAGATATTAAGAAATGGCCAGTTTCAAAGGAGGATGCTTCTCTTTTACATAAGGGAGGAGATTTTCTTTCAAATACAGAGGATGATTTTCTTTCGAAGGAGGAGGGAGATTTTCTTTCAAATACAGAGGATGATTTTCTTTCGAAGGAGGAGGGAGATTTTCTTTCAAATACAGAGGATGATTTTCTTTCGAAGGAGGAGGGAGATTTTCTTTCAAATAAAGAGGATGATTTTCTTTCGAAGGAGGAGGGGAATTTTCTTTCAAAGGAGTTGGAGGATTTTCTTTGGAAGTGTGACGAGCATGTGGATAAAAAACTGTCACAGTTTTGCCATGACCACAGTCATCTGTGCTGCTCTGATTGTGTTGTAAAAATTCACAGGTATCTGACACATTTATTTCTTTAGTCATTACTGTAATAATCAAGATACATGATTTATGCATTAATTGTTTTCAAAATAACATAACTTTAAGCTCAACTTATACATCATGTACTTCCAAAAAATGGTGAAAGCGATTTTTTATAAATACTTGAGCACATGTAATTTCAATATTGGCCGGATTTTGCTTTTGAAATAATAAGTTGTGACTTGAGTGTTTTTTTGATGAATGGATAGAATTATATGTATTAATAAAAATATGATTACAGTTGGGATTAATATCTTTTGCTGGTATCATGTATTAGATAAAAAAAATCAAATTGCCATTTTAGACAGCACATCTTTGCAAGAAAGATTATTATTGTGATAATAGGAATAAAAGCCGCTCACTATTATGTTCAAATAATAAACAGAAATAATTAAGTCGTGCCCTGTCACAGGAATGATCCTTTGGTTGGTAAGAGTTGTGTTGAATCAACCATAAGGCAAACTGCAGTGTTGTTTTTTTTTTCCATGTCGGGAATGGGGCAAGTTCCCTTTGGTTTGGGAAAATTTGCGATGTTTTCAATAACATTGGGAAATTAGTGTTGTTGTTTTGCTTAAAAATGCTTTAAAATTGAGAATATAAGTGTTTTCAGTATTATATTTACTAAGGATAAACTGATATGGATGGGAGTTGAACGAAACATTGAGATTTGAAAAAACACCTTCCATTTGGAATTGTGGCTCCTATTTGGGAAAAATATACACTTTTTTCCATTGGAAATGGGGAATAGTACCAGACCCAATTTTGAATGAAAACACCCACTGCCAATCATTTTAAAAAGCGAAGTAAACGACACTATTAAATGCTATAATAATTCTGAATACATTTGATTTTACAGTGAATGACTTTAATGGAGAATTATTATTATACAACCCTTCTCAAAAAAGTGTGTGAAATGTACGTTTTAAGTACGTTTTGCGTGTGTTAAACGTGGCGGTATTTGCACTGCGTTTTTTGTGCGCTTTTTTTTACCAAGTGAGTTTTTAACAAAAACAAACAAACAAGAAACTGTGCGCTTTTTGTGGGTAAATGTGCGCTTTTATGTGCGTTAAACGTGCGCTTTTTTTAAGTGCGTTTTTGACTGCCATTTATGTGTGTAAAATGTGCGCTTTAAGTGGGTTAAATGTGCGCTTTTTGCGAGTTAAATGTGCGTTTTTTTTATTTTTAAAGCGCACATTTAACTCACTTTAAGCGCAGTTATAACCCACATAAAAGCGCACATGTGTGTTAAATGTGTGCTTTTATGTGCGTTAAACGTGCGCTTTTTATAAGTGCGTTTTTGACTGCAATTTACGTGTGTAAAATGTGCGCTTTTAAGTGGGTTAAATGTGCGCTTTTCACTAGTTAAATGTGTGCTTTTTTATTTAAAAAGCACACATTTAACTCACTTTAAGCGCAGTTATAACCTACATAAAAGCGCACATGTGTGTAAAATGTGCGCTTTTAAGTGGGTTAAATGTGCGCTTTTCGCGAGTTAAATGTGCGCTTTTTATTTAAAAAGCGCACATTTAACTCACTTTAAGCGCAGTTATAACCCACATAAAAGCGCACATGTGTGTTAAATGTGCGCTTTTCTGTGGGTTAAAAATGTGCTTTTAGCGAGCAAAATGTGCGCTTTTTATAGGAACTGACTATAAAAAGCGCACATTTAATTTGGTTTAACCCTTTCCCTGATAGACCCCTTACATGTATCTGATTTGCCACCCCAGGCCAATACCAGTCCTGCTGTTCTGATAACAGTGACTCCATATACAGCTGATAAGCCTGACTACACCATCTCAATAGGGTTAATTGGAAAATATTGGAAAATTTCTCAACTGTTACACCTGTCTTGTTTAGGCTTAATTTTCACTTAGTTCCTTGCATTTCACATCATTTGTGTCAATGTAAATATTGTAGAGAAATAAATTCTCCTTCCAACCATATAAATTTTAAGTTTGTATTCTAAACAACGCATGATGTTGAATGAACAAGTCAAAGCCACACTTTTTCGGCGTTAGCTGTATACGCCAGCTTTTCACCTTAGCCTGACCTTTGTTAGCGTCCAATAGAATTCAAATAAAACTTCCCGCGGCCAAGTACAGATGAATACACTTCATTGACTGCATTGGCTGATTTGAGAATACGACCAGAACATTGGAAACATGTCCGCGTCTTTGTAACACTGTTTTACTGCGTGTTCAGCATGAAACAATTTTATATCTAATGAAAAGGCTTAATAGATAGAACAGTTTTACACTCAATCTCGACATCAATACAGTTTGTGCGTCCACCTTTTATTTTCAGCGCGAGAACGTTTGCACTTTAAGGCAATGTTCTCATATTTAGTACTTACTTCCATATTCCTGTCAACATGTTAACATGTTAAAGTATAGAGAGCAGTGGAAGCGAAGACTCACTTTAATGCATTGCATTTCAACTCGCGAGGTATATCGGGTCAATTTGCGGCCACTGTGTGTGAATGTCAGAGTTTACATACAGGTCATCGCTGCATCTCTACCCTATGTGCTGATTGGAGTTCGCGGCCAGGAAAATAACCGTTACATAATAAAGACACTATAGCGTGAACTAGGTGAACTGGAATTTTCTTTAGACCAGACAGATGTTAAATGAAGATATCCAGCGATATCATATGGTATGTCAATAATAGATTCTTAATGTGTTTTACAACAATACCATGATAAATATTATTTTTAATTAATTTAACAAGAATTATGCCATCATATTGACTAATGAATTAAGCATGAGCGCAATGATTCTCGATACTGTTAATAATCGAATCAAATAGCAACGCCAGACAAACCACTAAAACAGGTTTGTTCGAAGAACGCGCATATAAATATTTAAAAATATGTACGGATACTTCGCGTGTGGCCGGTTGACTCATATGTTTTAATTTCACTTCCATTCTTCTTTTGGTTTTCTGTTTTGTATCTATACGTTTATGACCAGCAATATGTAATAATGTAAAATAAGCCGCGAAAACTCCGCGTATCATCCCGTACTGCGTTTGCTGCAGCTAAGAACTGCACAGAAAAAGACATTCTCTATCTTTGATCTCATTCATTGAAGTCTTAACCTTTCATTAACTGCAACCACAATCAACGCCGTATATCCTTTTTAAAGATATTTCTTGTTTCAAGTAAAACATAATTGTATTCAGTGTTTTATTAACAGACAATAAATACTGAAACATTAGGCTGTTAATCTTTTGATTTGTCGGCATTTTGTTTCATTTCAGGCTCCATGCAGTTTTCAGATCATAATCTCTGTGCTTTATTACCCGAACTCGTTAGTTTCTGGACACGTGTGCTACTGAAAAAAGCCACCGGGATTGCGTTTTACGGCCCAAACAAGCACAAAGTGTCTAGAATCCCGTGTGTTTTATCCCTAAATATTAGATAAGCACGTGCACTATTAATTATTATGTTGGTCAGTAAAAAAGGCCAACTGAAAACCGCCGACTGCGTCTTTGATTATTGCTCAATCAAGCAGAGATAATCCAATATCCTGTGTATTACAAAAACACAAACTTTTGATAAACACGTGTCGTCTGTCAAAACAATAATTGTATACGTCAGTTAACATGTCGAAGTAATTCTCGTATATGATCTCGGAAACGGGACTTGCTTTAAACATTAACCATTACAATATTAATTTTCATAAGATTTGCTAAAAACAAATGAGAACCAAACAAACATACACAGACAACACAAAATATTAATAATTATGACAAATTAAATGGAAAAAAGACGTTGGTTTATTTTCGAAAAATCACTTACTTTCTCCCAATTTCCAGGGCTCGGCCATGAGGGCAACGTGGGCGATAACTTCGCCCGTGACATAACGATGTCGCCCTTAAATAACACGAAGGAGAAGTCAACTTCGCCTTCTTTTTTTACAGCATTGCCGTTTTTTCCAACTTTTCCATCTTCAAATATACATCGGCATACACTCCAAACAATAAAGGCTTAGATAAAAAGATGAAAACGAGTGTCATTTTGCAGACAGTTTTGATAGTTCTCGGTTCTACAAGCGCAATTAGTACACCGCCTTGCAGGCGTAGTTAAGCAGTACATTAACATCGATAGTAACCCATGCATATTGCTAATTTCCATAATTTGATAAATCCATATGTTAACGTTTATTTTATATTCCTCTTATTGTAATATGTAAGTAAATGCATACAAATCAAAAATATTTTTCAAAATATAGTGATCAATTGAATCAAAACACTCGAGCTCAAAAAAAATAATTTAACATTCAAGCTAATATGTGCAAATTGGTTCTTATTAAACAAGACACGTTGGTCTGTAACGAATGCGAATAAATGCGTCGGTATCGACATAGTGCACACAATTCAATACACCCTCGCTTTCCATGCGGATAACGTAACATTTGTACATGTCTCGCGCGCTTTTAATCAGGACCATGGGTCAACACAATATACATGAACATGGTTTATTTGAAGCACGAACGTTTTTTTTACATCACGTTAACATTATAATTCGGAAGTGTGTTTCGATAGAAAATTTATTTATGCTTGAAATGCTCAATATCCATGAGGATTACACCTGCTAGTCTGCTTGTCATCATTAGTTAAAGTAATTGGCCATAATTTTTTCGTGGACCAATTTAAGTGTGGTAGGTTTATTAAAGCCTGTATGTGACAGAAGACATTGGTACGGCGGGCATTTTGCCTGTTAATTAAATTAGCAGTGTAGTAAAATTAGATTTCTAATTTGACGCAAGCTCTACAATATGTAATTATCATGCACATTGTAATGTAAATAGGGTGTTGGATTGGCATGACAATTTTAAAGTACTGTTGATTTTTATGATGCACATGGAAATTACAGGTTTTATTTGTATGAATTGATTTATGTGACTTAATATGTAAGGATTTATTGACTTTGAAAATAGTATTTGTATGTCATTGAATATGTTAGGCTTGGTGTAATGTCAGGTGTTTAAAACAAGTTAAGATTTTATTAAACGTCAAACAAAAACCACTTCTCCCTAATTTGGACTCACTTCTCCCTAATTTCAGCTTAGGGAGAAGTCACTTCTCACTCAAGTTTGAACCTAGGCCGAGTCCTGAATTTCCAGAAAATGACTTGTACATGTTGCATAAAATCTAAATATAGATGACGCTGTTAATTGGTCGTTGTAAAAGAATATGAACTGTACACGGCACTTTGCGTGCAATCAGATACAGTACAATAATTGTTGCAATATTGAAGGAACTAAATTATGAAAATGATACAGTGTAACTCAGGCTGTCAAATGGTCATACTTTTTCCTACTTTTTCCTACTATTTCCTACTTTTTCATCAGAATCCTACTTTTTCCTATTTTTTTACCAAATCTTCTTACTTAATTCCTACTTTTTCATTTTCAATTGAGAATATTTTTTTAAAGAGTTTATTTAGTAAACTTGCAGGAAGAATGAATCAATGGCATGACTGTATCCCTGGTAATGTGCATTCATCTAGATGAGACCTGACAATTAACCCATGCTGACTGTCTTCTAGCACCTCTTCAGGAAGCATAAATATTTATTTCTTATGTAACTTTTGAAAATATTGACATTTTTTTTAAGTAACAATAGTGCCTTGTTTACTTCCTTAGCAGTTGTACACGGCAGACTTCACATACCTTACACAGTTCCCGGTGATGCAAGAGCTGAGGGCACCCATTGTTTATTCCAGTTTTATTTTGTCTCTATTGACAACAATTTGACCAAACCTTATGCATATTTACATGATATTGCTGTTTGGAATGTATAGATATAGAGATACCATGTATTGTATGAGTGGTTATGAAATATGGAATTTATTACACAAGTTATTGGAAAAAGATAAAACTGATGCTTTGCTGAGTTTTCATCATTTACAAATATAATGTAATAAATTTTGTATTACATGACAACAGATATGATGTTCTATTGATATCATAGGTACATCATGTTTAGTAATTAAAGATAAATGCACAAAGCCTAAATGTCCCGATACATTTTTATGCTCCCGGTAGGGTGGCATATAGCAGTTTTTTTTTTCTTTTTCATAAAATTTCATATAGCAGTTGTACTGTCAGTCCGTTTGTCTGTCTGTCTGTCTGTCTGTCTGTGTGTCTGTCCGAAAACTTTAATATGGGCCATAACTTTTGCAATATTGAAGATAGCAACTTGATATTTGGCATGCATGTGTATATCATGGAGCTGAACATTTTGAGTGGTGAAAGGTGAAGGTCATCCTTCAAGGTCAAAAGTAAAAAAGTACAATCCAAGGGAAGTAATAAGCTTTTAAAGGGAGATATTTTCTAAACCTGCCAAATGATATATTGAAATTTTATTTCAAAGCGGCGCAATAGTGGGCATTGTGTTTCTGACAAACACAATTCTTGTCTAATGATGCCATAGCTAGTGAGGTAACTTCAAGGTGTTACAGCGTAGTATTAAAATTATTTAACGGCATTATTACACTCCGGCGAAGTAATCAATAATGTAAAAACCATTATTTGAAACTGGAATAAACAATGTAGTGCAACTGTTTCATTGCCCAATCAATGATGTCATAAAAGATGTCAGGTGATAAGGTCCTATCTCCAGTTGCATAATCTGCTCTGCAATGACCAGTCATTTTGAATGTAACTTAAGTTATTATAACTGCACCCTATTGTCAATTTAAAGGTTTCACAATGTAGCTGTAGCAGAGCATTGACACTGCTTTATATACTAGTATTAATCTTGTACAACAAGTTTGTGTATCACTAAATAAATTTGGTCTTCTGCTTAAGGATATAACATGCACAATATATTACCATTTTTATATCCATACACAGAAGACCTCAAACCACTTAATTATTTGATGAGACACCAAAATGAACAGCATCTTATTATACTTCTTTATCAGGGTAGCTTTGCTTGAAACTTAATTATCATAGATACACTATAAGTGCTAAAATGCCTAGTGGGAAAACAAAGTTTAACCCTTCATGGATGGAGAAGTTGGACAAACACTTGGATCATGGTGCAAGAGAGATACCAGCAATGAGTTTGCAAGATATTTTACTGTCTAAATGAAGTCCATCTTGTTGTAATTCTGGTGCTAATCAACTGATAAGTCATGCAAATGGATAAAAACACAAGGAAAACATGAAATACATGCATGATTATTCACAAAAGCGTGGAAGTGCCCCAAAGCCAAGCAGCTCTCAGGGTGGTGGGGATAAATCTATCTGTATGCAAGTGCAACCATCACACAAGGAACAGATACAAAAGGCTGAAATCTTCTGGGCCCTTAAGGTAGCTTCAAGTGGGTATCTATACAGAACATGTGATGGCACTCCTGCTCTGTTTCAAGCTATGTTTCCTGGACCTGTGTCTAAAAAATTAGTATTATGTATTTCTACTTATGAGGGAAAAGTTCCTACTTTTTCCTACTTTTTTCCTACTTTTCTTGCAAAAGTAGTTCCTATTTTTTCCTACTTTTTTGAAAAAAGGTCACTTGACAGCCTGGAACTGGTGCAAGAATCTGTTCTGGGTTTATAATCAGGGCTAGCGCTGGCCCAAAATTTCTTTGAGCCAATCTGTTTTGGTTTTTCAGCGCGCGAAAACTGGTTTTAAAATAATATATACTATCAATTTGTTTATATTTTTTTTAATGACAACAAGGGCATTTTCACATATCATAATATGACATGCAGTTTTCAATATAAAATAATGATTATGGTACTTGTCAGAGTACACATTTATTTTATTAGTTATTTTAAACATGTTACATTTAATAGTGGTGTCGATTGTCCCAAATTTGAAATCCTGAAAATTAGGCCATGGGTCTTGGAACTGCAGCCGTAGGAACCCAACAGGAATAAAGGGCAGAGCCCTCCACCCACCCAGATCCCTAACTAATTGTTCTTTTTTTGTAGTCTTTCCAATTGCAATTTCAGGAGAATACAATTCAAAATATTATAAACCACATTGTCCGTATCACCACATGTGTATTCGTCATTCTATTTCTTCTATAAGGAGCTTCAAAAATAAATTATTATCGACGAAAAATAATGTATCCGAAAACGACAGTCCGAAAAACTGTACGCGTTTGACAATTGAAATAAAATGTGCACATCGTTTGATTGCAGAAAATGAAAACCAGTAACCTAGCAATACGCAATTGATATACAATTTGGTTGACGTATTGCTTTACAATAGCATAGTTTGTGAGTAAAAAACAACTTAATTATCAACTTTTAATTTCAAACGATAATCGGCAGAAAGGCGTAACATCATCGACATGGATCTATTTATTTTATTATCTATCATTCTTTCGTTCAGATCGATAGTCGATAGAAAGTGATCAGCTTAGAAATAATTTATTTATTGTTACTCTTCTTTTCAATTGTTTATCTTTAAATACGATGTTTGCCATCAGCCGCTATTTTGTTGGCAGACGACAATATCAACTGTGTATTTCAAGAATACAGTGTCTGCGCATGAATGACCCAATATTATGTGTTAGCGAACTCAATGTTGATTGGCCAGCTACCACGTGCGCTTCAATAACAATAAGGTCAAGCGATATCTCATGTTCTGTTGCAGACTCGTTTTTGTTTGTTAAAATTGCGAATACTTTCATTGAAACAAAGAGAAAAATATAGAAAACCAGTCTGGATTTAAATGGCGGATGTTTTCAATGCAATTTTACGAGATTTTAGCATTTTCGCAAATCAAATTTTTCTTGAGCCAAATTCTTAATTATAAATGGCTCAAATGGCGAACGACAGTGCGAGCCCTGATAATTATTAGCTGATATAAAAGCGTTTGTGTTTCACTTTGAATCAATAATTCAATATTAAATAAATTCTAAGTACAATCATATGTCTAGAATACTTTGGATTTTTTGGCTTGTAAACTACATATTTATAAACAATTTATTAGTTAGAACAAAACTCTCATTGAACATTTTTAAAGTTTCTTTGGAGTAATTAGTTGGTCGCGTAGCGACCAGCTAATGTTGTTACTCAAAATTTCAAGTCGGTTCGGCTTATCTACGGAGAGCCTTCTACCCACCACACATGCCGTTTCTGCGCGAGAAAGAGTTGTATAATTTATGCAAGAGGTTTGAGTTCTCCAACTATATTCATTCACAAATGGAAACATTATATGAATATCATGTTAAATGTAATAGTTTCGAACGGAGCTTATATACAAAAGAATCAATAAACAATGATTTTATTATACGTGTCGCGTAAGAGATTGTTTATGAATGATTAAAATAGTCCACTTTCTGCTGCGTCTTTATGACGTAGTACAGGTCATTCATAATCTGAGGTTATTAATAGAATTGGGAAAACAACGCAATAGTATAAGGTTACGCTTGTTTATATTTTCAATTTATAAAACGTTGAACATGAGTTTAATAATAACTTCAGGGGTACGATAGACAACATAAAACCAAATATAACAAACAATTAATATAACACGAATGATCTGTTTCGTAACCGTGTTCATGCTTCTACAGCGGGATTTCTGGGAAACGTTCTTTTGTTCTCAACAGATAGCTGCGATCTACGGGTGCTAAAAACGCAATAGTAGAAGGTTAAGCTTGTTTGTATTCACAGTTCTCAATTTATAAAATGTTGGACATGAGTTCACCAATTACTACAGGCACACTGTTGACAGCCTCAAAAATGCTTTATAATCGCTAAAACCGAAAACAACTAAATATAACAAGAAATATCTTTTAAAAATATAACAAGAAATATCTTTTTAAGAAATATCTTCTAAAAATGTAGTTGGCGTAAACGCTGACTTAAATAAAGTTTGCAATTTACTTAAATGTCTAAATAAATAAATAAAATGAAAACAAAAGTTTAACTATTGTGTTTTTTTTCACTTGTAAGTTGCATATTCACCGCCTGAAATGTGTGTTAGTATTGTCAAACAACACATTAGTGTAAGTAGATAAAAACTATACTACGGGAGTGCACATTATTTGTGTCCTCACATGCCTTATTATGAGTATATTTCTTCACTATCGAAATATATTGTATGTTAATATTTGATTTAAACGCAGTTTTCTTTCCACACATTTAAATCACACTTTCATAGCCGCGTCATGTGAAAATGGGTCTTATGCGTTTCGGCCAGCGTTTCTTAAACCCAACATGTGCATTTGCACAGTCTGGTCAGAGGATTATGCTGTTCGCTATAAAATCACTCAATATGTTATGGTCTCATTATATATCTCCTGACCAGACTGAGAGATGCGCAGGCTGAGTGGGCTTTATATATGATGGGCGCATATGGAATAAGACCTATTTTCACATGAACGAGGGTCATTAAAAATCTCATTGCGAATTGTAAATAGCAAACTTGTAAATAAGGGCAGCCTATTCAGGCTTTCAGGAACGATTTCCAGACGTGCTTACCAAGTACGGCAAACATTGTGGTTGGATAATTAAACGACTTTCCTCTTATCGTGACACTAAACTATTTCGGTAATGATTGTTTTCTCATCTTGAAAGCAAATTTGAAATTCTGCGAGATGGATATTAACGCGTAATTGTAACTGGGTCACAATTTGTGTCGTTTGAACATACAGAGAGTAGTCCGGAATTCCTTACACTGAACAGTGCTACATCCTTTGCGCTGAGCACAGACACAGTGATATGGCCAAAGTTCAGAGGTTGTATCTCAAATCAGCCTATGAAAACATTCGAAAATATTAATGCGTGTCTGCTGGCTTTATGTAAAAGTCATTAAGATAAAAAGCTGAGTAAAACAGCTACAACGAAAAAACGCATTAGTGCTCTATACCTATGTTTAGGTCAGAGTTGTTGACACCGTGTGAACTGCTCGGGTAACAAATAATGCATAAACATCAATGTACGGGTCAACAGGGCTGTCTTGATGACTACCTAATTCTTGAGTAAAAAGTATTGCTCGCAGATATATTTTTTATTTATTTTCATCAATGATCTTATAATGTATATTTTGAATTTGTATATGGTGTAAAAAATCAAAAGTTTTGTACAGGGAATTGTCATCATGAAATTATAATCTTAGTGAGATAGGTATTTGATATTCCAACAATATTCATTTAATATGATGGTGATTACAAATTGTCTTTATATTCAGTTCTGATTACCATTTTCATCATACTTTCTATGCTTTCAGAACGTCCAAAAAGGGCCATGTTGTTGTTATTTTGTTATCTCTATGAAATAAATAGGATGATAAAAAGTGCACACAAAGCTCAACCTGTGCGTTATGACACTCTCTTTATAAATTTGAATGGCATGTGTTCATTTCAAACTTGCAATTAATTTTGAAAAATGAATTGCGTCTTAATTATGCAATAGCGAACAACTTAAGTGCTTTCAGCGCTTTGATTTTTTTTTTGCAATAACCTGTTTTGAAATTCATGACTACTTCATTAACTTGGACAATCTTTCAGTTAACTGAATTTTGTATGTTGATTAATTATCTACATTGTAAACAGAATTGTAAATATCTGTTACAAGTACATGTATGACATGAAGGAAGTCAGGTATTTTGTTACCCCTCTAAACGTGCAGATTATAATGAATAATCTGACATTTGATTCAGCACATCCTGCTCTGTTTCAGTTCTTAATTTCTTTGTGAATACAGATTAATGTATTATTATATGAATAATGTTAATTTATGCGGTTTTGAAGTCAATTGCTTAGATATGGTATGCAGTATGAAATTGAAGTAAGTGGAATGTCAGTGTGAAGTTTTTTTTAAATAATTGCAATGTATCACATGTCTGGGTTCCTAAAATGTATTCTTCCTTTGTAATATTTATTCATAATTTCAGCAATCTTCTACAGATATATAACAAAAAACTTTGTCCCACAGCTTATCTTTTACAGGTCTATTAAGAAATAATTTAAATAATTCTGAAATTAAGTGGGTGACATTTTAAAATTAAAATTTGAGATCAGTCTTTTCAATGCGGCATAAAATAACTAATATCCATTTTATGTGTTTTGCAATTAAAACACATTTTTATGTTCACTTGTTTTATAACAATCAGTTTCATACTATTGTATCAGTAACTTGAAAATTGGTAAACACGGTTGAAAGAGGGATGTTGACTAGTTTTGGTTTAGATTTAAAACATATATGAAAACAAAAATTATTCTCTTTGTTCAAATACTTATGAATCAAGCAATACAATAATTATGAAGTCACAATAAATATCCAAAAAAACATATCTTCAATGTCAATTAAGTACATGAAAGTACGGTCTGTTTTACAAAACTCATTCCGTAATGCAACAGATAGAAAATAACACAAACATGTACATGTAAAGCAGGTCAACAGATAAGGATCGATATATTGTTTTTACGCTTTGTATTTGACTTAAAACACATACAAATAAATAATCAATCATAACTAAACAATCAGGAAAATCTGAAAACAAAATGCAATTGATTCATGGTATTCGTAGAAAGTTTATATAGACACAGGTTCGGGCCGGTGTCTATTAAAAAATTAGCTTCCATTGTAAAATGCTGAAAAATGTCGGCTGCTGAGGGCAGACAGGCTAGGAATCTTCCATTATGGGCATTGGCGCCCAATATTTTTAATTTGTTATGAGACTCGAACCGTCCGGTAAAGGACGTTGTAAAGAGTATGCTTTCAGTTTTAATTGTGCGGGTGGTGATACAATTACTAATTGACATGAAATCTGATATGTTTCCCTGTAAAGGTATTGTTGTATCTCGGATCAACTTGTATTGACAGCATATCTTGGTATGATAGTTTTTAACTCTGTTCCCCTACCTGAGGCTAACGCGTCTGTAATATTATACATCACTATGATTGAATTTTAAGTTGTAAATTAAGGAATATTTCATCCTCATCAAGTATTAGAGGATAGAACCATACATAGTTCCGAAAATTCATGGCGATATATATATATATATTATATATAATGTATAAAAATAAAATTTAAGGTGAGTATTATAACAGTGACATGATGAGGCTTAGCAATGGAGGCAAGGCTTTTCTAGCGCTTAAAATACAATTCTCACTTTATATTTAACTTAAAATATCATTTTAGTCTTAAAATATCATTTTACACGCAGATATATCAAACAATGCCAACAGGATCTTGGAATCCCAGTTAAGCACTGGTGTTTTTATGCCCCAGAAGGAGGGCATATAGTGATCGGACCGTCCGTCTGTCTGTCTGTCCGTCTGTCCTTCCGTCACACTTTGTGTTTAGGTTTCTCATAAATTATTAAATTCTCATAACTTCTATGTTGCTTCAGATGTAACCTTCATATTTGGCATGCATATGCACAAAAATTTTGACCCCCGTGACCTTGACCTTAGGGTCCGCGTTTAGGTTTCGAGATCTGCGTTTAGGTTGCCAAAAATGCTCATAACTTCTATGTCCCTTGAGATATAACCTTCATATTTGGTATGCATGTGTATATGGACAAGGCCTTTCCATACGCACAAAAATGTTCACCCCTGTGACCTTGACCTTGAACTTAGGGTCCGCGTTTAGGTTTCGAAATCTGCGTTTAGGTTTCGAAAAATGCTCATAACTTCTATGTCCGTTGAGATATAACCTTCATATTTGGTATGCATGTGTATATGGACAGGGCCTTTCCATATGCACACAAATTTTGACCCCTGTGACCTTGATCTTAAACTTAGGGTCCGCGTTTAGGTTTCGAAATCTGCATTTACGTTTCAAAAAATGCTCATAACTTCTATGTCCATTGAGATATAACCTTCATATTTGGTATGCATGTGTATATGGACAAGGCCTTTCCATACGCACACAAATATTCACCCCTGTAACCTTGACCTTGAACTTAAGGTCCGCGTTTAGGTTTCGAAATCTGCGTTTAGGTTTGGAAAAATGCTCATAACTTCTATGTCCCTTGAGATACATGTATAACCTTCATATTTGGTTTGCATGTGTATATGGACAAGGCCTTTCCATTAACGCATACAAATTTTCACCCCTGTGACCTTGACCTTGAACTTAGGGTCCGCATTAAGGTTTCAAAATCTGCGTTTAGGTTTTGAAAAATGCTCATATCTTCTATGTCCCTTGAGATATAACCTTCATATTTGGTATGCATGTATATATGGACAAGGCTTTTCCATATGCACAAACATTTTCACCCCTTTGACGTTGACATTTAACTTAGGGACCGCTTTTAGGTTTCAAAATCTGCGTTTAGGTTTCGAAAAATGCTCATATCTTCTATCAAAGCGTTAATAGGGGGCATATGTCATCCTATGGTGACAGCTCTTGTTTACAGATTAAATTGTATATGCAAAGCATAATACCATTGTTTTGCGCAAATACCTTACTAAGTCAGTAATAATAAGTCTACACAATAATTATAACTTCAGACTTGAGTATGATCAGTTATAATTACCAGTTAGCCAGACACATACAAATGTGGGGTATAATACATAGGTTTATTCCTATTTGATATTTATAAAACGATACAATTGTATTTTGAATGTTTATAAAAGATTTCTGTATGAAAAGTGTAACTAAGAAGCCAATTGAAATATTAAAGGGATTTGTTCACTTTTTGGGGCATTTTTTGAAGTGTGTCAATGGATGCCTTAAATTGCTTGGTTTTAACCATGGAACTGTAGAGATCGTTTATAATGAAATTTTGGAGAGAAAAGCATTTCTTCCCAGCTGTGCTCAAACCTTTGTCCATTGGAAATTATATAGCCTAAACCACTCAACCATACTCGGTACTGACTGTTACATACCGGTATTTGTAAACATGTTACTGCATACCTAGGACAATAATCAGGAGATTCCACGAAACCTTGCATGCTTTTTTATAGCGGAAAGCGTTGCCTCTGACCAGACTAAGCAAGTGCGCAGGCTGGGCTTTAGCTACACAGGCCGCATATGCCATAAGACCAATTTTCATATGACGCGAATGTAACAGTGTTATTTGCATGTGTGTAAAAAAACAAAATCAACAAATATCAAATGTTTGGATGCAATACTTGAACCCTTAAACCTTTAAGTATGGGCATAAAACAACTGATCCAGCATTATAATTTATATGAGGAAGATTTAAATAACTTGAAATCATAAATATAAATGTTGCTGTAAGGCAGATCATTAGCTGTTGTAAGTTTAGGTCAGTACTTATCATATATGTTTAAATTAAGATGCTGCAAAAAATCACTATTGTGCTTCATGCAACCCCTGTGTTCTTAGCAGAGCTACAGATAAGCTTTTTGGGGTAATTGGGTAATACCCTTCAAAATAAGAATGAATTGGGTAATGGAAAACGTGATTGGGTATCCAAAAGTATGATGCCCGCTCATATAGAAAAATAACTGGGTATTTGTACCAAAACAAACAAGTGAATTGGGTATTTGCAATAAAACGTGAATTTAGCTTCTCAAAACCGTACCTACATAAAGTCACTGTTATGTATTCAATCGCAGTATAGGTTGTTCCATCTTTCTGCTATCAGATTCAACAATCTGAAGACAAGGGAATTTCTCAACCCACTCATCGAATGTGTTTCTACTTGTTTTTGTTCCAATAATATGGGCCAGTACTTTTGTTTTAGAAACCCAACACACCCCATCATAGGGGTTTGGAACGGTATTGTGGTAGTATAATATAGTGTATTTTGACCGAAAATGACCCAAACAAAATTCATTATAGTCATCAACTATGCCCTTTTCAATTGTTTTATATTTAGATTGATTTACCACGACAAAGGAATCTAAATGTTTTTGTATTTTTTTTGCGAAACTTTTCGTCTGTCTAGAGACGCCATTTTGTTTGACTCGCAATTGTGATCATCTAAACGATCGGTAAATACGTTACCCATTGTGCCACACCGGTCTGTGATAATAACGAAGTGACATCACCATCTATGTATAGAATGATACGTTACCAGATAAAAACAAGCGCTTGTCGATTAAGACTCGATTCAAGACGGCCAAAACAAAACGGGATTTTTCATTACGCATAGAAGGCAGCTCGAATTGGGTATTGGCGATTTGTTTTGCGTACCGGTACGCACAGATTAAAAAAAATTTGCGTATCCACCTATTTTTTATTGTGTATTTACTAGGGCTGTCACGATACGCCGTGAGCGTACCGCGGTATATCGTGGTACGGCAACACTGTATCGCGGTACGTACCGCGATATTTTACAGAATATGTATCTGTGAAGAAAACAGCAGAATAACAAGTTTTACAAACTTTATTAAACTAAATAATCAGAGAACACTGGTATCATAGTATGACTAGAAACTGTAAAATAAACTGTAATAAACTTGATAGAAGTAGTCATTGTTATTCGCGTCTTTTTCTAAAATGTCCGCCAGGTTGTTGACAATAGCTGTGACTACGATCTGTGTAAATCGAACGCTTCAAGGGCATGTTTAAAATGCGGCGTCAGCAGGCCCAGTATTGAAAATCCGTAGCGTTCTGACTCTTCCTCGACTTATTCAGAATCTTAAGATAACATGATTCGGAAGTGCCATGCTTTGAACGATCGATATACTAAAGAAAGAAAATAAGAAATATAATAAACATCTTTTGGATAATTATGAACTTATTTGCAAAGGAAATCCGTCCCAAATTCCAAAAAAGGTACGGACCCATACATCGCCGTATTTTAAACGTGAAAGTTAAACATCTACCAGTGGAAGCGCTTACTTGACCTGGATATTAACGGATTATTTATTTAGCCCTTTTGCATCGCTTCTACAGTTTTCAAAACGATATCTATATCAAAATAATTATGTAATGTATTTATATCTGTGCTAATATAATAATATTTAAAAAACCGGTGCGGCAACGCCGTACCGCGGTGCGATTTTTTTCACGACATGCACCGCGATATACCGGTATACCGGTGAATCGTGACAGCCCTAGTATTTACGCAAATACGCAGCTTATCTGTAGCTCTGGTCCTTAGAGTTAATGTACAAGTCAAACTAACATAGGTAAAATATTTGCATGAGTTTGTTCAAGGCATTTTAATATTAAGACAATTAACAAAACATGTATGATGACCCTAACATTTGGTTGATATACTCTTTGTAGTGTCCAAACATATGTCATCAGTGCATAGGTGATATATTTTACATGATAGTTAACATCATGCAAATATTTGCTGTTGTTTTTAGCTCACCTCAGCACAATGGGAGCTATTGTGATTGCCTGTTGTCTGTCGTCGATTGTGCGTTGTGTGTCGTGCAGCGTTAACATTTTCCTTGTTTACACTCTAGAAGCCAAATGTATTGTCCGATCTTTATGAAATTTTATAAAAAGATTTGTGCCAAGTATATCTTGGACCAGTTTGAAAATGGTTTGGGTTGGTTGACAAAGATGGCCGCAAGGGGGCGCTGTATTTTTTCCTTATATGGCTTTAGTAAAACCTTGTTAACACTCAAGAGGCCACATTTATTCTCCAATCATCATGAAACTCGGTTTGAATATTTATGTCAATGATATCTTGGACAAGTTTGTAAATGGTTACGGTTGGTTGAAAAACATGACCGCAAGGGGGCGCTATAATTTTTCCTTATATGGCTATTGTAAAACCTTGTTAACACTCTAGAGGCCACATTTATTGTCCGATCATCATGAAACTCGGTTAGAATATTTGAGTCAATGATATCGTGGACGAGTTTGTAAATGGTTTTGGATGGTTGAAAAACATGGCCGCAAGGGGGCGCCATATTTTTTCCTCTTATGGCTTTTGTAAAACCTTGTTAACACTTTTGAGGCCACATTTATTGTCCGATCATCATGAAACTTTGTTAGAAGATTTGTCCCAATGATATCTTGGACGAGTTTGAAAAAGGTTCCTGTTGCTCGAAAAACATAGCCGCAAGGGGCAGGGCATTTTTCCTTATATGGCTATTTATGGATACAGTAAAACCTTGTTTACACTCTTGAGGCCACATTTACTGTCCGATCTTCATGCAACTTGGTCAAAAGATATGTCCCAATGATACCTTGGACAAGATCGATAACGATTCTGATTGATTGAAAAACATTTGTGAGGCATTTTTCATCATATGCCTATAGTAAAATCTTTAAACTTTTAAAGTCACATAGCCTATATTGTCCAAACTTCATGAAACTTGGTCAGAAAATTTGTTTTAATGATGAATATAAAAATGTTTCTTGTCTGTTCAAAAACATGGCTGCCAGGGGAGAGCAATTTATACTTATATAGCTATAGTTAAGCCTTGTTAACGCTCTAAATGTTTCATGTATAGTTCACTCTTCATGACACTTGTCAGAACATGTGGTCTTATGTTGTCTTGGGCCGCACTGAACAGGTCAGTTTCTTTGTATTTTAGGTGAGCGACTTTTAGGATTTTCAGGCTCTCTTGTTGTAATTATTTTAATTTTGATACACAATGGTATGTAAAGCATAGCAAAACATTGCGAGACATGAAGTAAGAGAGCCTATTGTTCGCAACTGTCATACAGGTGCTGGCGTCTCCAGTTCCTGTTTAAACCATTTATTTTGGTACATCCTTCTTAGATTACATGATTCAAAAGCAGCCATGTCTAGATTCCTTTGCTGATATGTAAATGTGTGTAATATAAGCACCAAACTTGTTATTTTGTAAGCTGTCTGGGTGACACACAATGCAACATGGATAATATATTGAAATAATTGCATGCCAAAAGCCAGTAAAAAAGTGCTTAACTTGCTTTTATAAAAAGGTATATATGGTAAACATGTAAACAGATATGATGAACCTTATTTTATGAGGGATAATATATTCAATGTTTGATTTTAGTCAAACGCAGGTGTTCATTGTCCATGAAGGGGCCTTGCGTGTCATTAAAAGCATGATAACATACAAACATGCCAAGTTCACAATTTTATAGCTCATTTCCTTTTTTATAGAGCTTATAAGAATGACATTGTTTATTTTTTAAATTGGTATTTCATTTAATGTATCCATGTTTGCAGTTTAATCATTTAACTCTAATCTCTTAACGAGAAACACTGTCTGCAAGAAGAGAAAATACAATGTTGTACTGCTGTTGATACCTGACAAATACAATATTCAAAATGTTAATTATAATACTCTTATATTTTTAGCCGGATTTTTTTCGAAAAAATCTCGGCTTATAGATTGATGTTGTCGGGCGGGCGGGGGGGGCGGGCGGGCGGGCGGGGTGGCGGCGTGCTTGAAAATGTTAAAGTTCTTATTTCATGGTATAACTTTGGTATGCTTGGACCTAGAGTCTTCAAACTTGACATGAAGGTTGGCCAGGATTAACAGATGACCACTGGTCATTTCAAGGTCATTCATTTGAAGGTCAAGGTCACTGTGACCTTCAATATAAAAAATGTTAAAGTTGTTATAACTTTGGTATGCTTGGACCTAGAGTCTTGAAACTTGACAGGAAGGTTGGCCATAACTAGTTAGTAACCACTGGTCATTTCAAGGTCATTCATTTGAAGGTCAAGGTCACTGTGACCTTGAATGTAAAAATGTTAAAGTTCTTATTTCATGGTATAACTTTGGTATGCTTGGACCTAGAGTCTTCAAACTTGACATGAAGGTTGGCTAGGATTAACAGATGACCACTGGTCATTTCAAGGTCATTCATTTGAAGGTGAAGGTCACTGTGACCTTCAATATAAAAATGTTAAAGTTGTTATAACTTTGGTATGCTTGGACCTAGAGTCTTGAAACTTGACATGAAGGTTGGCCAGAACTAGTAAGTAACCACTGGACATTTCAAGGTCATTCATTTGAAGGTCAAGGTCACTGTGACCTTGAATGTAAAAATGTTAAAGTTGTTATAACTTTGGTATGCTTGGACCTAGAGTCTTGAAACTTGACATGAAGGTTGGCCAGAACTAGTAAGTAACCACTGGACATTTCAAGGTCATTCATTTGAAGGTCAAGGTCACTGTGACCTTGAATGTAAAAATGTTAAAGTTCTTATTTCATGTTATAACTTTGGTATGCTTGTACCTAGAGTCTTCAAACTTGAAATAAAGATTGGCCAGTACTAGAAGATGACCACTGGTCATTTCAATGTCATTCATTTGAAGGTCAAGGTCACTGTGACCTTAAATGTTAAAATGTAAAAATTGTTATAACTTTGGTATGCTTGGACATAGAGTCTTCAAACTTGACATGAAGGTTTGCAAGCACACTTAGATGACCACTGGTCATTTCAAGGTCATTCATTCTAAGGTCAAGGTCACTGTGACCTTGAATGTAAAAATGGTATTATTTCATCTAAGTTTATTTTCTTACATTTCATAATGAAATTGATGGAAACTTCAAACAATATGTTACTAATTTGCTAATAAAAAAATTGAGATCAAACTTTCCTAATTGTCAATTCAAGTTCATATTTGTGACCTTAAATGTTATTGTTGTTCATGTATATGCATGCATTCAAAACATAACACAAGGTTTGCTCATGCCTTGAAAAGTGCTTACATTTCATTTTGACCTTTGAACAATATTTCAGTAATTTAAGTATTGCATTGACAAAAACACGAAAGGTACTTTCCTGTCATTTAAATCAAAAATCCGGCTTCAATGCGGTCATCTCCGACCGCGGAACTCTTGTATGAAGAATAGATCACTCTTGATGGTTGCTTGTTTGAGCCTGCATTTCTATGTCCCCACCACTGTAGTGGGGGACATATTGTTTTTGCCCTGTCTGTTGGTTTGTTTGCCCAAACTTTAACATTTTGCAATAACTTTTGCTAAATTGAAGATAGCAACTTCTTATTATCCCCACGCTTTTTGAAAAAAGGTGGGGATATTGTGGTTATCTCCGCCGTCCGTCCGTCCGTCTGTCCGTCCGTCCTGGCCACTATCTCCTCCTACACTAAAAGCACTAGAACCTTGAAACTTACACACATGGTAGCTATGAGCATATGTGCGACCCTGCACTATTTGGAATTTTGATCTGACCCCTGGGTCAAAAGTTATAGCGGTTGGGGTGGGGCCGCGTCAGAAATTATCACTCATTTTTTTAGGTTATTTTACATTTACTTCTTTATTTCTACACCGATTCACTTCAAATTGATACTGGACCTCTCTTGTAACAATACGGTCAATCTCAACCATGCATGGCCCCATTCCCAACCCTGGGGCGCCCCGCCCACATAGGCCACACCCACCAAAAATTTCCATTTACTATAATTTTTTCATTTCTACACGGATTCACTTCAAATTGATACTGAACTTTTGTTATGACATTAGGGTCAATCTCAACTATGCATGGCCCCAATCCCAACCCTGGGGCGCCCGCCCACATAGGCCACACCCACCAAAAAATTCCATTTACTATAATTTTTTCATTTCTACACGGATTCACTTCAAATTGATACTGAACTTCTCTTATGACATTAGGGTCAATCTCAACTATGCATGGCCCCATAACCAACCCTGGGGCCCCGCCCACATAGACCACACCCACCCAAAATTGCCTTTACTATAATTTCTTCATTTCTACACCGATTCACTTCAAATTGATATTGAACTTCTCTTATGACTATACAGTCAATCTCAACTATGCATGGCCCCATTACCAACCCTGGGGCGCCCCGCCCACATAGACCACACCCACCCAAAATTGCCTTTTACTATAATTTCTTCATTTCTACACCGATTCACTTCAAATTGATACTGAACCTCTCTTATGACAATACGGTCAATCTCAACTATGCATGGCCCCATTACCAACCCTGGGGCCCCGCCCACATAGACCACACCCACCCAAAATTGCCTTTTACTATAATTTCTTCTTTTCTACACCGATTCACTTCAAATTGATACTGAACTTCTCTTATGACAATATGGTCAATCTCAACTATGCATGGCACAATTACCAACCCTGGGGCGCCCTGCCCACATATGTCACACCCACCCAAAATTGCCTTTTACTATAACTTCTTCATTTCTACACCAATTCACTTCTAATTGATGATGAACTTCTCTTATGACAATACGGTCAATCTCAGCTATGCATGGCCCCATTACCAACCCTGGGGCACACCTAGGTCAAACATTCGGCGTGGGGATACGCGTCGGCCTCTGCCGCGCCATTTCTAGTTTGGCATGTATGTGTATCTCATTGAGCTGAACATTTTGAGTGGTGAAAGGTCAAGGTCATCCTTCAAGGTCAAAGGTCAAACAAGACTTAATAAAAGCGGCGCATAAGGTGATATAGTGTTTCTGACAAACCCATTTCTTGTTAACCATCTCATGGAGACCTTTTCTCAGTTTTATTTCTTTATGTTGGTTGGATGTTGTCTGTCATCAACAATTTGCATATGAACACTATAGAGGCGCCGCATGTATTGCTCAATATTCACGGAACTTTGTATTAACAGTTTGTGTTGATTAAATATATGCTCAATAGTGCCTTTTCATTGATTTTGTATGCCCGGGACCCCTTCGAAGAAGAGGAGGTATATTGTTTTGCACATGTCGGTCTGTCCGTCGTTCCATCCACCAGATGGTTTCTGGATGATAACTCAAGAATGCTTACGCCTAGGATCATGAAACTATATAGGAACATTGATCATGACTGGTAGATGTCCCTATTGATTTTCAGGTCACTAGGTCAAAGGTCAAGGTCATAGTGACAAAAGCGTATTCACATAATAGCTGCCACTACAACTGACAGCCCATATGGGGGGGCATGCATGTTTTACAAACAGCCCTTGTTAAAGTTACTTCTTGTAATTTGGGTAAATATAGGAAATTATAGTTATTAAAGTTATAACATAGTCAATGACATTATTTAGTTGGTCAGATTAACCAAAGGTTTTCACGTCGCGATAAAATGGCGACAACATTTTGGGGGTCAGTTAAACCCCAGTATGCTTCAAGAAATCATTTTCCTGGGGCTTATGTAACATGGTTATGTGGCTGTCTACTATGTTTCAATAAATCCTTGCCCTGGGGACAACACTTGCAACACTGTGGAGGTCGTATAGTGTACATGTTTTAACTAAATTTGTATCGCAAAATAACTTCATTTCCTCTGAAACCACATGGCCAAAAAGTGTAACTCTTGGTTTGTGGCTATTAATTTTGATAATTTCTTTTTATTTTTAGATATTTGGACTTTCAACATTGAGGGGTTTTATCAATACTTTGACAAGTTCAGAGCTCCAGATAAGGTTTTGTGAAATTTTTAACGTTACTACCAGATTTTCAAAAAGAATTCTTAACTCTGAAATTTTATTCTAAACGTTACTACTTAGTTTCAGAAAATAATTCTTAACTTTTCTAAACGACCTTAAAAAATAAATAATAATGGTTATTTTTATGCAAAAAATCAAAATAAACATAATAGCAACTTTATTTATACGAGTTTAACAGTGTCTATTTAGTATTATACAATTTTATTTATCAAATACCTTCACATGCCCAAACTGTGCTTAGATTGCATGCCTTGGATGATTTTTTTACATATTTCACAATTAAAACAGGTCTCCCCTTCAATCTTTTCAATGATTAGCCACGGGAATTGTCCCTTCCACTCGTTCAATGTTTTTTTTTTATATTTTAAGTTTTGACCCGTTGTGTCGCGTTTTTGTTTAGTTTTTCCGACTGTGTCGGCAACTGAACATACAACATCGTTTAAGATCTTTTCTATAATGTCTTTCTTAACATTCAACTTCGGCTCACTTTGCATGCAATATGTTAAAAGCGTGTTTTTTCACGCTTTGCAGTTTTTTAGGAGGCTCTCTGGGCGCCGCCATTGTTGTTTGACAGGATGACTGTATACGCCGCTTTTATTGGAAAAAATGCGCTTTGTAAAACAAAAACCCGATAACCATTCTATATAAGCACCGAAAAGATCTTTAATACGCAAAAAGAACTCAATAAAAATCGATACAAACTGAAAATAATATTCGTAACTTGATTTCGTTATTCTTAATAATACGACAAGATTTTAAAATAAATACGTAACAGACTTGGAATAAATTCGTAATTACGAAAATACCACCCTTATCTGGAGCTCTGAAGTTGCTATTTATGTAATCTTATCCATGTCTTGGATCTGGTAGTCTTGATTTGTATATACTGATAAATACAGATACTCTAACAGGTTGTACACTATTTATTTTATGCTTTCCAGTGGTTTATAGAGAAATATCAGTGAATAAAAACTGATAATTTCGCTGTTTCAAACAATGAAAATTATCAGTGAAAATTATTGATAATTTTCACCGTTTATGTTAAATGATGTCATTTTTTTGACGAAATGACATCATAATCCCAGCGAAATTCTTGAGTTAAACTCTTAAACAATGTATATAAACTGTCAAAAAAAAGCATTAAATAAAAAGAAAATTTGTTGGGCTCGGTGAATTATCGATTTTAATTCACCAGTGATCATAGAAAAAATATTTTTTCACTCGTGGCTGCGCCACTTGTGAAAATATTATTTTCTACGATCACTCGTGAATTAAAATCTATAATCCACCGAATCCAACAAATATCCTCTATATATTGTACTAAAGGAATTATAACAGCAGTTAAAGTACATTTACAGTATGTTATATTTTTGTGTTTACAAATTAAAAAGTGGTGAAATCAACTAAAAGTGACTTTTATTCAGAAGAAATATCGTGCAATAATGCCCTGTCTTTACTTATTTATAAGCAAAAAACATATTTAATATGCTAAAAATGTAATAATGTTTTAACACTAAGAATCAAACAGATTTAACACATCAGTCACACATAGTATATATATACTTTTATTCCTCCATATACAAGACACGAAGATCAAAACACAATATAACTATATATAAACAATGGTTAGATAGACACAAACATGAACGATATATATGGATGTTAATATCAACATCAGCAAAAAAAGAGAACTTTATAAACAATATTATTTAGTAAAACTGTGTTTTGTTACATGGAAGAGTATCTAAGTTGTCCCATCTAGGAGGCAAAAGCGAAATTTTAGACAGGGAGCTAGGAGTATCATGATATCACGATCATTATATAAAGTTACATATATCCCCAGGATATCTGTAGCCTAGCACCGAAACACGAAATTGCTAGACAGACGGTTCCTGGCTGAAAAAAAAAAACACAAACTATTTAAGTGTACTGTATACAGTACAGCCAAAGCGGAACAAAACGAGTCGATGCAGCGTCAGTCGTTGAAGCCGCGTCGATATGCGGCGGCAAGTCGCATTTCGCCGCAAAACTTCGCATCTGTCCGCCGAGGCATGCGGCGAACCGCGACATGATGCCGAGTCGATGCGCATCATGAAATAAAAAATCTTTTTTAAATTATTAGTTACATGTAGTTAACAAACTTTGAAAGAACAATTATAGTAATAATTAAAATCAAAATAAATTTATTGTGCACCGAATGTATTAGCATATACATGTAAGCATAGTTAATGTGTCTGGCCAATTAAGTTTTTTTCCCGCCCGTAGTGTATGTATTTCACACATAAACAAGGTTACGTAATTATGTTTTCGCACATACAAGTGGTCAAGGCTCCAGCATTGGTGGATTAATAAATTAATTGCATGTTGATTTTGCTATTATATTTTAGCTGAGATCATTAGCAGTTTGAAGCCATATCAATAATCAAGACGGTGAAGACGTAGTTGTTGTTTTGTTAATTATCAGCTTATAATAACTATTGTTTGAATATGCGTATATAAACATGTTTTATTTTGTTCATATTATACAGTTAATATGGCTACTCATTACCCGATAATCCCGTATATTCCAGTTTTAAAGCAAATGCTGGTAAATATTTACGATACACAAACATTCTCGATATTTCCTTAAGTATCAAATACATTTTGGATTTGTTACTATTTATAAAAATGATGAAATAACGTCTAATCGAGCCCTTTTTTTTTTCACTGAACACGCGATTTACGCCTGATGTGATGTTCATGTATTTATACAACACAAAATACACCCAAACTTTCCAAACGACGTTCTACATGTCTGCATAATTTTCGCGCGCTTTTAATAAAACAAAGGATATTTTAGCACTGTTTATTTGACACTAGAATTTGCCAAAGGACGCGTTAGCATTAAAATTCGGAAGTGTGTTTGGGATTACAAATTTAATAATGATAATCAAACGAAACATAAACAGTTGCGCGTAATTAATTCTACGCTACACATACATGTATGTACATTAAGTGGATATCTTTTCACTCGATCCGCCGCATACGTATGCGGCGGATTTACTCCGCAAAAGTACGCGAGGTTAATACAGACTCTGCGTCGTTGCGTGGATCGATGCCGAGTGCCACGGCGATACGCCGCGTGAACACACGATTCGGCCACCGCGTACTAATAATCTGGCCGTGGCGTAGCCGCGGTTGATGTGTGTGCCGCTTTGGCTGTACTGTATACTATATATAAGTTAATGTAATTGCAATGTAATCATTTAGTGTGTCCCCTACTGTAAAAACATTTTGCAGACTAGTGATGAAAGTTTTGTATGATTGAGGTTGTCAAAGTTAATATTAAGAAACATCCGGAGTATATAATTGCACTGCTCAGAAAGACTAGAGCGACACATCTCAGGTTGAAAGCACTTAGTCCGTTTGTGTCTATTATGGTATTCCATAACTGTTAACGAGTGTTAGAATTCATATTACAGAGCAGAATACGATGGTGCACTATATTCAAATTCAATAAATAAACCAGTAAGAGAATTTTCTCCATGCTATTTTTTGTATGCAGTTAACATTCTTATTTTCATGTACCACTTTAAACTGTGTTAAAACTTTTGTACTTCACAGCCTCAAAACAGAGTATTTATGGAAACAATTGGCTATTTTTTGTCATTACTCACTTATTATCCCCTGCAAAAGGTGGTGTGATTTAGAATTGGCGTTGTGCCTCAGTCTGTCAGTGCGTCCGTCTGTCACTTAATTTTCAGGGCTAAATCTCACAAACTAATAAAATAAGATACCATCATAACACTTCATTTGTGTATTATTGATATCAGTGAGGAGAAGTGCCATACAAAAGAACCATAACCCTAGTAAGGCTGCACTTTCTTAAATAAGAGTTATTGCCTTTTTTTTAGTTCACCTGATTGCTCAGTTGAGCATTTGTTATTGGTCTTTGTCTGTCGTCTGTCCGTCCGTCCATCTACATTTGTTCGTAAACATTTTAGAGGCCACATTTCTTGTCTGATCTTCATGAAACTTGGTCAGAAGCTTTGTCCCAATGAATTCTTGGTCGAGTTCGAAACTGGGTCATGCCGGGTCAAAAACTAGGTCACTAGGTCAAAAACAAGAAAAACACCTGTAAATACTGTTGAAGTCAAATTTCATGCCCAATCTTCATGTTACTTTGTTAAAATGTTTGTCTGAATGATAGGCTGGTTAAGTTCAAAAGTGGTTCTGGTCTGTTGAAAAACATGGCCGCCAGTGGGCGGGACAGTACTGTTTTCCTTATTTGGCTATAGAGAAACCTTGTAAACACTCTAGAGGCCACATTTCTTGTCCGCTCTTCATGAAACTTGGTCAGAAGATTTGTCCCAATGATACCTCGATTGAGGTTGAAACTGGGTCATGCACGGTCAAAAACTAGGTCACTAGGTCAGGAAAAAAAAAGGAAAAACCTTGTAAACACTGTAGAAGTCACATTTTATGCCCAATCTTTATGTTACTTTGTCAAAATGTTTGTCTTAATGATATGTTAGTTGAGTTCAAAAGTGGTTCCGGTCTGTTGGAAAACATGGCCACCAGTGGGTGGGGCAATTTTCCTTATTTGGCTATAGAGAAACCTTGTGAACACTCTAGATGTCACAATGATATTTGGTCAGAACATTTGTTTTCTAGATATGAGAGTTGAGTTTGAAAATGGTTCTTTGAAGAAAATGGCTGCCAGGGGGTGGGGCATTTTTTTCGTTATTTTTATACAGTTAAAAAAGCTTGTGAACACTCTAGAAGTCACATTTTTTGCTCAATCATCATGAAACCTGGTGAAACGATTGGTTTTATTTATATCTCAGATGATTTCTCAATTGGTTCAGATCGGTCACATAGCCGCCTGGGGGTGGGGCAGTTTTCCTTATATGACTATAGAGAAACCTTGTGAACACTCTAGAAGTCAAATTTTGTACCTAATCATCATGAAACTAAGTCAAGACATTGGTTTTATTGATATCTCGGACAAGTTGGTAAATGGCTCAGATTGGTTAAAAAAACAACACTTTTTAGCTCACCTGATTGCTCAGGTGCAGTACTTGCACGTATTTTGTTTAAGCACTAGCCCAATCGGGCTACCAGCTTGGAAATTTCAATAGCCCGAATCAATTTTAACTAGCCTGAAATAAAAGCTATAATTATGTTACATTTGTACCTATGTTTGTATTGAAAAAACATAGCATAATTAAGATAAAACAAAAAAAAACTTGATTTTGTTTATATTCACAGTAAATGTCTGACAAAATAATTAACACAAGGTGGCCATACATCTCAATTCCATCATGGTCATTGTCTCAGTCACCGTCATCCAGGTCTGACATGTCAGGTATGCTCATAAAGGCGGCCTGAAAAAACAATGTTATGATATAAATTTTCCTCTCAAATATCTGAATAAAGTAAATCTCAAACAAGCAATAATACCTGTGCATAAGAAGTAGAACACAAAGGCAACTTTTCTGCCCTTCTGAGTCTTCTTAATCTAAAACGACATTTGTAGCAGTAGTTTCATTACCTAAGCCACATCTGGTTTGTCACCGATTGAATCAGCATCTAAAATGCAGTATGAGAACACTGTCACATTTGAATAAAAGGCAGGGTTCGTTCTTTGACAGATTGATTTTATCTGTTAAAAATTATACTTGCAAGTTAGTGCATGCTATTTAATTGCATGTTGTTTTTTTTACATTGCGTATGGAATGTACATACCAGCCAGTCAGCAATGTAGGCTTAGAATCAAAGTCCCCACTTGGAGACATCAAAACGAAGCCATGACCGATTATTTTTCCATGACCATTGGAAGTTTCATTTCATTTACTTTTCATATTTTTTGTTGCAATCTTAATTCTCATTTTGCAGTTGATGTTCGTGTGTTGCACCCTCAAAATTACGCAGGAAAGACATTAAAATAAATGTATCACTGCGAGTTCTCCATCCAGTAACAATAATAGTTTTAGCGTCTTATGAGATTGACTTACAACATTGTTCGATAAGCGTCTAATCAATGAGTGCTCAAGGGAAGTAACAAATGCAGTTTTGAATAAGCGTCTATATGAATCTATTTCGGACTTGTTACTAAGTTTGGACACAAAAAATTGCTCTTGACTGATCGGGCTACCGGCTTGGAATTTTCACTCGACCAATGCAAAAATCACTCGACTCGGTCGACAGTTGAATGGGTTATGTCCAAGACTGCAGGTGAGGTTTTAGGATCTGTCTTTGTCCATTGTTAGTCCGTCCACATTTGGTTTGTAAACACTCTAGCATTCATATTTCTCATGCATTCTTTATCAAAGTTGCTGAGAAGCTATATGGCCACAAGATCTCAGTCAAGTTTGATATGAGCAAAATCACAGAATAAATGCCACAATTATTGCCCTTAGATTGTGAACATTTTCATGATATTATACAAAATCCTTTTAAACACTCTAGAGGTCACAATTTTGATTCAGATTGTATTAATCTTGGTCATAATATTTATATCTGTAAGCACAGTGTGATGTTTTGTCATGAGGGGTCAAAATATAGGTCACCTGGTCAAATCTTACAAAACATCTTGGCCCTCTTGTTATGTATTATTTCAGGGCTATATCTCACATATCATACAAGATTCCTACATGAAACTTCATGGGTGTATAGATATCAATAAGGAGAAATGCCTTGTACTAAAGAACTAAAACCATCCACTTTTTAAACAAGAGTTGTAAATTTTGTATGATGTGCCTTTTCAGGACTATATCTCAGATATGGTACACTATTGTAGCATGAACTTTCATGTGTCACTGTATGTAGATATCAATTAGAAGTTCTATGCACAAGAATCATAAACCTACACTTTCTTAAATAACAGTGATTGACTGTGTTTGTATCATGTAACTTTTCAGGGCTATATTTCAGATATGATACAAGATTTAAAAATGAAACTTCAAGGGTGTGTAGAAATCAATAAGGACAATTGCTATGCATGAAAATAATTACCGTACACATAATTATTTAATTTAAGGATTATACTGTATATCAAGAGATAAGCACCCATCCATAAACACTCTTTTTTGTGGGGATATAAATTTAACAAATGTACTTCTTATTATGCCCCCCTTCGAAGAAGAGGGGGTATATTGCTTTGCTCATGTCGGTCTGTCGGTCGGTCTGTCGGTCGGTATTCGGTCTGTCCGTCCACCAGGTGGTTGTCAGACGATAACTCGAGAACCCTTGCGCTTAGGATCATGAAACTTCTTAGGTACATTGATCATGACTTGCATATGACCCCTATTGATTTTGAGGTCACTAGGTCAAAGGTCAAGGTCACGGTGACCAGAAATAGTAAAATGGTTTTTGAATGATAACTCAAGAACGCATACGCCTAGGATCATGAAACTTCATGGGTAGATTGATCATGACTTGCAGATGACCCCTATTGATTTGAGGTCACTAGGTCAAAGGTCAAGGTTACGGTGACCCGAAATAGTAAAATGGTTTCCGGATGATAACTCAAGAACGCATACGCCTAGGATCATGAAACTTCATGGGTAGATTGATCATGACTCGCAGATGACCCCTATTGATTTTTAGGTCACTAGGTCAAAGGTCAAGGTTAGGGTGACCCGAAATAGTAAAATGGTTTTTGGATGATAACTCAAGAACGTTTACGCCTAGGATCATGAAACTTCATGGGTAGATTGATCATGACTTGCAGATGACCCCTATTGATTTTAAGGTCACAATGTCAAAGGTCAAGGTCACGGTCACCCGAAATAGTAAAATGATTTTCGGATGATAACTCAAGAACGCTTTTGCCTAGGATCATGACACTTCATAGGTACATTAATGGTTACCCGCAGATGACCCCTATTGATTTTCAGGTCACTAGGTCAAAGGTCAAGGTCACAGTGACAAAAATCGTATTCACACAATGGCTGCCACTACAACGGAAAGCCTGTATGGGGGGCATGCATGTTTTACAAACAGCCCTTGTTTATGTCCTTGATTGGTGTACATTAATGTAAAGAGGCTGCACAAGATTGACTCTACAACTTTCAATACATAAAAAGACTTTACATGGATAAATAATTGTTAACACAATCATTTAATGTTAGTATCAGTTAATTGTTTAAATATAAATATTTGAAGTATGATTATTAAATCAAGAAATTTAGTTGCGTAAGATAATCTATCACTTATGACCAACTCAATAGCTAAAAAAAAAATTTGCAAAACAGAAATGATCCATAGAGTATATGTGGCTGGGAACGAGATTTTGACCCATCTTGTCAAAAAATGACTTTTTTAGTTAGGAATATATTATGAAAGTGCTACATCTGACAAATCAAAATCTGAAATTCGAGCAACACATTTACTAAAATGACGAAGTTATGTCATTTTCATGTTTCATGTCATAAACGCCAAATAGCAACATTTTGAATGAAATGACGTCTTACTTCAATAAGTATCAAATGAAGTCTTAATTCAATAAATATCAGTACATGTTATGTTGATCAGTTCGTGTTGATAATAACTCCATTATTCGCATATGTCGAAGAACATAATAGATTACAAAATACAGAATTTATTGTAGTATTATAAATCATAAATACTCGTGGTTGCCATGGAAACAAACATGTTCTTTTTTTATATTTATTACCATTTTAAAGAATTTAAGACAAAATCATAACAGCAAAATAAAAAAAATGCCCTAGACAGATATGGAACATCATTAACATGTTTATTACTAAAAAAATGTTTGCACATTTTCTTGAAATAGGCGTGTATTCAGAAATTGAACAGTTTGTATAGCTACAAATTTGAAACTAAAATTAATAACTGCTCATGATACAATTTGTGTTTTGCATCTATACTACCAGACATGTTTTTATTTAGCAATTCTATTTTATTAAACAATTGATAAAATTAAGTAGACAAATTTAATTAAATTACTTTACAGTTGCTATGGAAACAGTGCATTTTCAATTGCATATACATGCTATGTGTAATCAACAATATATGTATAGTAAATATATTATTAAACTTAGCATAAGTGTAGATAGAAAACAAAATTTACTCATTTCATATGTAGAGGTTCAAAAACATGAATTTTAACTTAAACAAAATTATAGCAATCAGCAAGACATATTTAATGGCACACATCATCATAGATTGAACATTACACTCCACAATGTTTGTTTACCGGTAAAAATAATATACATGTATAGATAACATGTGTTTACATCAAATATCTTGATGTCAGTATGAACAACAACAGTATTTGTGATTTTATTTTTAGAACCCATACCAGGCATACAATACAATATATTTATCATACTGGACAGAATATTTTATAGTGAGATCACTATGAGTGAGTTTTTCATTATTAATCATAAAACAGATTTTCATGTATCTGACTAAGTTTGCAGAAACAACAAAACTGTATACATTATATTCCCTAAACATACTTAACATGCTTAATATGATTACTTATGGATGACAGACTGTTAAAAAAAACCATAAGATACACATTGTTGATACTATGTACTACAAATTCATGCATATTAATCAAATTGTATTTTTGTTATTCCTTGATGAAAAATGATGTGTTAAGTCTGGAATAAAACACTGTATCTGTTAAAAAAAGTCAATCAAAAAACAATATATTGTCCATTTAATCATCTACACAATGTCCAAACTGACAGTAAGATGTAAACTTGGTAAGCTCAGGTTGCACCAGGATTGGCAACATGCATTTTCGAAGATCTGCAATGATAAAAAATACATAAATAACTGATTACTTATAAGCAACCTTCTACGAACACATCAATAATACATCACACAATGTAGACAACATACTTGTCCACAATTTATTGAAATTGTATTCAATATAACACGCAAAATTCGTCTATCTTGATCGTTATTTTTCTTTATAAAATTAATCTTTGCGAAAATAGCATAACAAATTATTAATAAATTTATATCATCAAGATGAAAATATTATTGTTTTGTACATAACTCTCTCTAAAATCTGTCTTTAATACATCATTAAAATTCAATTGTGTATGCTTATATGTGTAAATATTTTTTCCCAAACTGAAAAAAACACACATTTATTTCTTCAAATCAGGCTGTTCATACTATTTTTGCCCTTCATAAATTAACCACACGTTAACATTCCCTTTTTGAATTTACTATGCAATGTCCCTCCAGGATAAAACACTTAAAATCCCGGGTGTACTTTGTCCAGGGTTTTCCATGGAAATCCATGGAAAATATGAGGCTGGAGTATTCGGACTAAGTTTCCAGCCTTTTCCAGCGTCAATATTTTAAAAAAAGGGTGGAAAATTGTCCATGGTATGTGAAAATAGCCTGGAATAGTTTCCATGGTTTTCCAGGCTCCCTGGTATAATTACCATGGAACAATTTCCAGGGTTTTCCAGCCAGCATGGAATAAATACCGTCCGAATACTCCATGTAATCTGGAAAACCATGGAAAACCATGGATTTTTTTCCAGGGTTTTCCAGATTACATGGAGTATTCGGACGGTATTTTTTCCATGCTGGCTGGAAAACCCTGGAAAATGTTCCAGGGTTTTTCTTTGTTTAATATTCCATGGATGCCTGGTATAACATGGAAAATTGTCCAGCGTTTACCATGGTCACTGAATAGAAAAAGAAATTTCTGGTCTAAAAACAATATTCATGTATTAAATGAATACAATACTCACAGCTTAAATAAATCATAATTTAAGGTTAGATTAAAACAAAACAAAAAATCAACATAATGCCTTAGTTTCTTCGATGTATTATTTTGTTCACAATTCATCAAAATATAACATCAGATTACAAATTGTGTTACATTTATTTAACAAATTATTCAGATCAAACAAGTGTTGTTTAATACATGCTTACAAAGCCTCTAGGTCCATTATCATAAATCAGGCCCTTACATAACAGAACAGGCGCTACTTTAAAAGTTAAAAAGTATAATGCAACCTTAACAACATGTATTCAAAGTAACAAAATACAAGCAAGTCAAGTAATATACAGTAACAATTCACGAACCCTGTACAAACGATATACAAGAAACAAATTGAAAAATTAAAGTTATTTTAGCTACTTCATGTTTGTCACAATATATGTAGCTGCCCATGAGCACAAGGATACTATTTTTCTCAGCTACTTTCACTTTAATGCAATTTAGGTGCTAAATTTCATTAAAATACTTTTATATAATTTTATTGTTCAAAGAAATTCAGAACATAATGCATGTACATGTATTACTTTCCAAGTGACAGTTTAAAATATAATTGCAAGTCTAAAACTTGTGAAGGCAGCTTAGTAAATTATAAGTACCCAGGTGGGATAAAATTACAGTTTTTAAAAACTTTTTTGTTAATTAGCTAGGCTTCAGTAGGTCGTGGATCTTTTATAGAACTTGTACTGCTGTTATACTGTACGGCTCCTGCATGATCTCTGAAAGAAAAACAAAGCAAACAATATTACAAGAAAGTCATAAGTTTTTTACATTTATCTGTAAAAGTAAATGTGCAGCAATCATATGATTGAATATCTATACTTCAATGCTCATTCATATTTTAATCTATTTTAGATATTTCATATCACTGCTCAATTCGGTACATCTGGCTTTTTTGTATTTGAGCGAACATTTACCATCCTAAGTAGTTAGCAATTATTTCTTTTCCATTTACTGAAATTTATTCTCTTAAAGTTTGCAAGCGGGCTTTAATCTACTTGCAAACAGGCAACCAAACAGGAAAACTGAGACTTTCAAGTGAATAAATTGGTGATTTAACTTATATTTTTATATGACGCTCTTTTATTTTGAAATTTATATTGTTGTTTTCTTAAATGCCCCTAAACGGGGCACACTAGCATGTATCTGGAAACTCAAACATATATAGGAATTTTATATTCAGATATTGCTATATGAAAGTTATGCTAATTTGCTAATTCATATAAAAATAACCTGTAATTGAAACTAGACCAAAATATTGGATACCAAAAAGACAAAATACTTTCAGGTGGTTAACACTTAATTACTTATATGAGCCCGGGGCATAACAATATTTACCATGAATTTGTGGCCATGTTAGTCCGCTTGGTAAATGCGCCAAAAGAGCCGCTTTGCTGTCTTGGGTTATTTCCCTGCCAAACTCTGCAGTTTCTTCCATCAACTGGTCAGCTACAGTTAAAGCACATAATGAAAATGTATATAGAAAATAATTCAAGTATTGTTTTAAATATTTAGTAAAATGGTCTTTAAATAATAACTTACAATGAAGTTAATACATCACAAAGCATAGCATAACAAAATTTGTAGGTATGATTAGTACAAATTTATTATTGCTATAATTAGAATGATGTGTAATTCTATTGGTATGAAAATGCACAGTGAAACCTAAAAAACAATGCTATTGGTTTAATTAATTTATTTATAAACATTAACAGCATTAATGAGCATTGAGTTCTCATCATGCACAGCACATAACTCCCTTAGCCTCAGTTCCCTAGCCATGCATTATAAACTTCCGATACTACATTCAAGCTTATTAATATCTCCACATAGGACTTCCTTTATCAAGCTGCAAACTGCACTTAGTGTGTGACAGCTGCTTTTAAACTTCTATATTTGCCATACTTTTACCTAAAATGTCACATAAAAAAGGTCTACAATGATGACATAAGAAGAATAAATTTAAAGGAATATTTAGAAATAATGAAAAGCACAAACCTTCAGTTGTTGTTCTATTCATAGACAGACTTCTGAAACACTTGTATGCATCACTTTTTAACAACATTTCATGTCACTTTCCAAATGATATCCATACATTATAATTTTAAGAAATTCTTGTTAATGGAAAAACTCATTAACTCTACTGTTTGTGAACATTACATTAACTTCATTTTAACAACAAGTTTAACCTGCATATTTTCTGCAATACGCCAGAATTTCAATCTAACAGGTAAACTTTCTGTATTTGAACTCAGCCAATCAGAAAAGGCTGTGATATTTTATAACCAATAGATTAGCAGCAGACATATCTGACTCACACACAGGTTTATCAGATAGTTTGTTAATTGCAAACCTGGACTGTAGTTCAATATTGAGTGTGTATACACCTTGAACAGGGTTAAAGAATTTAAACTTGTAGACATTGCTTTGAAAGTTACTACTATTACTTCTACTACTAGTACTACTACTACTACTACTACTACTTCTGCAAAACTACTACTACTATTACAACAGCCACAGCAACAACAGCAACTACTACTACTACTACTACTACTACTACTACTACTACTACTACTACTACTACTACTACTACTACTGCTACTTCTACTTATACTACTACTACTACTACTTCTACTACTACTACTATTACTACTACTACTACTACTGCTGCTACTACTGCTACTACTACTACTACTGCTTCAACTACTACTACTGCTTCAACTACTACTACTACTACTGCTGCTGCTACTGCTGTGGCTGCTACTACTCCTGCTGCTGCTGCTGCTACTACTACTACTGCTACTGCTGCTGCTGCTGCTACTACTACTACAACTCCTGCTGCAGCGACTACTACTACTACTACTGCTGCTGCTGTTACTACTACTACTACTACTACTACTACTACTACTACTACTACTACTACTACTACTACTACTACTACTACTACTACTACTACTACTACTACTACTAGTACTTCAACTACTATTGCTACTACTACTGCTACTACTACTGCTACTGATGCTGCTACTGCTACTACTGCTGCTGCTGCTACTTCTACTACTACTACTTCTACTACTACTACTGTTGCTGCTGCTAATGCTACTTCCTTAGCTACTACTACTACTGCTGCTACTAGTATTGTTATTATTATTTATACTACTATTGCTACCGTTACTGCTACTATTCCTGTAAATGCTAAAACAACAACACAATAATAACTGCTACTACTGCTACTGTCACTTAAATTTGCACCAATAGTATAATTATCAGTAGTTTAACTGCTTATACAACTTATACAACAACCACTTTTACTTCTACTCCTACAACATATTCTACTGCCAGCCTCAGCATTACTACTTCTACCACTACTACTACTACTATAACTACTACTATTTCTGCCCAAACTATGCACATTGTTTTATGTTTTATTGATATGTTGTGTAAATTGTTGAACTCTGATTTACTTTGAATAAAATGTGTTGCATTTTTATAAGTTATTTTCTCCTCTTATAAAGTCTAAGTTTTTTCCAGGGTCAGCTGAAAATGTTAGAGTCTTTTCCATGCTTAAAAAATTCTATGTTCCACTTTCCATGCTATCTGGAAATATTTTCCATGGTTATCCAGCCTAAATCCAGCGTTTTCCATTCCTTTTCCATGCTTTTCCATCCAAGGCTGGAAAATGCTTGGAAAAAAAGTCCACGTTTCATGGACATTTCTAGAACAAAACCCTGGAAAACCCTGGAAACTGTTACAAATTCCAGTGATTTCCATGGAATTCCATGTTATACCATGGATTTCCAGCCTAAGTTCCATGATTACCCTGGACAATGTACACCCGGGATTGCAGCATATGAAATTAACAATTGGCCTGTAAATTATTTCTCCTCATAGGCCAGTCTGGCCTGTAAATTGTGACGGTCTTTTGCCATGTTTGCCAGACAAGCACAGAGACAAGAAATTAGTCAATGTTCTAAATTAAAAAAAGAATACAAAGTATAATACTTATATTAATTACTTTATCATACATGTATTAATTGTTGTCACCATAGTGTTGAAGACAAGGATGAACTTTGCTGGTTACATGCTAATCTCTTCCTTGGCATGACTGCTTTATCAAAAGCGTTAACTGTTGTCCATCCTGTAACAAAATTCATGTTTCTTTAAATACATAATTCTCTGTTTTGAACAAAACATCCTTTGCATAAGATAATCTTTTTTTATTACACAGAAAAAAAAAACTGTTTAAAAGCTTAACACATACAAGGTAAAAAATGCAGTTTGTACGTCTTCTTTTACTTCCAATCCAACACTCCTCCTGAATAGAAGATGTGCTGGCGCTTATAGGTTATGGGTTGAAAAATGTACAAAGGTGCTCAGTTTGGTGTTAATTTTACATTATTTACATGGTCATATCATACCTGATAATAATGAGCACATCTTTTGGTGTTCGCGCTTTAGCTTTTCGCTCAATCTTTATTTTTAGCTGAAATAAATGAATGAAGAGTTGCAGTTTAAGACAATAATTTAAATATTTTCGAATTGATCATGAACACAGCCATGTATATGGACATAATTAAGCAACTAGAACATATGACAAGAAAAGAAACATAAAAAATATACTAACAATTATCATCAAATAGAATTAATAATATTGCTGACACATTGATTGTGTACAGTAGTCACTTCGAATAAATTTGTTATTGCTTACATGCTATTGTGTGATTGCACAAAGCTTTGCAAAGGAAATTTGAATGTTGATTATACAACCCTATTCAGTTCACAGTTTGTCTGTTGTCAACTGATCAACTGTTCAATAATTATCTTTAAGTTCATAAAGTGATAGAAGAATACGGAAAGGGTAATATATGGACACGACTTTTAAACGCCATGTCATTACTTTCATTATAGAAAAGTTCAATAACAAATGTTAAATTAAGAAGTGTTTTAGATTTTGACAACTTTTGGTGAAAAACACACACACTTGACATAGCAATATCGTCTAAAATCTTCATTGTGACACCCACAAGGCCACAACGACTCATAAACACACCATGATTGATGGAAGAGATTCAGTTTACAAACAAAGTTGCAATTTGTTGAAGAAAAACAACTCAAAAAGTAAGAAAAACTCACCTTGAAAAAAGCAGGAAGTTTATCAGAAAATGAACAATGTCGAACTGTGCCCTACTGTATTGATTAAATGTTAAATAAGCCGAGGTTAATTTAAACCATATAAACTCAAAAACAAAATACGGAAAAATATTGTTCCCTTAACTAAATTACCTTGGTTTAGGTTATTCTTCAAAATAAAACTATTGTTTTATCACAAGACGTTGGATGACAAAGTACGCGAAACGATAATCACAAGTTTAAGTAATTTTTCTCGGAAACGACGTCAGCGCCAAAAAGGTCAAAATCTCATTCCCAGCCACATATTCATTTAACAATATTATAGGTCTGTTGGAATGTTAAAGAAATGTTCAAAAGCTGAATAACAGATCTATTAACATATTTCTCTTCAGTGACTATACTTATGGCACAAAATTGACTTTGCTTAATTGATCATTTGAATTGATAACGCACTTGAATATTTCAAATGGAAATGCTATACCTTAATATGTTTTTTGGGTCCAATTATGACTTTTGAAAATTATTCAGTACCCATGCTGCAATAGCTCCTACAATGAAATAACCCTACCCAGTGAATACCTGTAAATTGTAATATATATATTAGATATAATTGCTCCGCAAATCTCTTTGTGTGAGTGTAAAATCCTGTCAGGCAATTTTCTACAATCCATTGAATTGCTTGTATACCATACCTGACAAGTCACTCAAAGCCTTTGACTAGTAATGGTTGCAATATGAAACCAATATCTGAAAATTTCAATTCAAAATGCACTGCGATCAGCAATTAAAGGGACTTGTTCACATATTTGGACATAAGGCAAAATATAACTTTTAGGGTTTATTGGGTAATTCACTCCCTGTTTTTGACAACAGTAGGGTTTTTGTAAATTGAATAGAGTTTTAGCACAAATGTTCACCCCCTACTTTTGAGCTTAATTGGGTTTTTCGCCCCCGTTTTTTTAACTCATTTGGGTAATTTAGGGAATAACATATATAATATAATAAAGATGTACTAAGGTTACCATAGTATTTATACAAATGAAATTCAAAAAGGTACCTGTACATAACAACAAACAATTACTGAATTTATTATCAAAGTTCATTCATTTTTGCGTTGAGTAAGAACGAGTTCATGAAAATCTCTTTACAATTGATGAAGTTATGGCTGTTAAAAGCGATTTATTGTGTATTCAGTTGCATGATAAGTGGTTTAAAAAACATTTAGCGTATGGAAGGAATGCCATGAAAGAATGGCCAGTTTCGAAACAGGTGGAGGAATTTCTATTGAAATGTCAAGCGCACAAGGACGACAAAATTGAAATGTTATGCGAAGACCACAGTCAGTTGTGCTGCACAAAGTGTGCCTTCAATGATCTCAGGTATTTCTGAAATACTTTGGCACATAAACGTGTTTAGAAATCAATGAACTATATAATGTCACAATGTTAATGAGAATTAAGTACATGTATTGTCAAGTTTGCAATATTGATTTATAGTATTTTAACAAACACATTTTTTCCTGAAGTTTTTGTGAACAGTATCAAATACAATGAAATTTTACGACTACACTTTCTTTAAAATTTTTGGAAATAACTTTTGAAATTAATTTTAAATTGTTTCTTTTCTGGACTTGTTATTTGTTTTCACAGCAATACTGTATAATTAAGAAATTTCCTGAACTTCTTTTTCATGGGAGTTTAATATTTCCTGTGATGGCATTTATAACCTGTGTCCTTAATAATCATGCATCAGAAAAACAAGAAGCTTGAAGGTGGGTTTCAATTCAAACAGTACAGAGCTAAATTTTAGTATATATTAAATGCTCAGGTATGGGAGGTCTTTTAGCTTGGAGTTATTATAGAAAAGATTTACATTATACACTGAGTTCTTTGTCCAAAGTAGAGCTCATGTTTGATTTATGATTGTATTGTTTTAACTTGTAAAACAAAGTGCATTGAACACAAATTATGAGCTCTATAATCACTGTCAGACCAGTCACACTGCATGAGCAATTCTCACAAGCCTTTTAGACAAGACTACCTTTATGTGTACTAGAATTCTTGTCTAGTGTTTTGCTGCCAATATTGAAGAAATCTCTATCCAGCTGCAATTAGAAATTAAAGCTGTCAAGAAACTACTTATGATTACCTAGATAACTTCGATTACCTAGAAATAGTGATTGCCTGGTTTAAGAGCCCTGTATATTTTTATGCCCCCCTTCGAAGAAGAGGGGGTATATTGTTTTGCATATGTCGGTCCGTATGTCTGTCCGTATGTCCGTCCATGGGATGGTTTCCGGATGATAACTCAAGAACACTTAGGCCTAGGATCATGAAACTTCATAGGTACATTGAACATGACTGGCCAATGCCCCTATTGATTTTGAGGTCACTAGGTCAAAGGTCAAGGTCACGGTGACTCAAAATAGTAAAATGGTTTCCGGATGATAACTCAAGAATGCTTATGCCTAGGATCATGAAACTTCATAGGTACATTGATCATGACTGGCCAATGCCCCTATTGATTTTGAGGTCACTAGGTAAAAGGTCAAGATCACGGTGACCCGAAATAGTAAAATGATTTCCGGATGATAACTCAAAAACGTATTGCCTAGGATCATGAAACTTCATAGGTACATTGATCATGACTCGCAGATGACTCCTGTTGATTTTCAGGTCACTAGGTCAAATGTCAAGGTCACGGTGACCCAAAATAGTAAAATGGTTTCCAGATGATAACTCAAGAACGCTTAAGCCTAGGATCATGAAACTTCATTGGTACATTGATCATGACTCGCAGATGACCCCTATTGATTTTCAGGTCACTAGGTTAAAGGTCAAGGTGACGGTGACTCAACTTAGAAAAATGGTTTCGGGATGATAACTCAAGAACGCTTACGCCTAGGATCATGAAACTTGATATGTACATTGATTATGACTCGCAGATGACCCCTATAGATTTTGAGGTCACTAGGTCAAAGGTCAAGGTCAAGGTGACAAAAAACGTATTCAATCAATGGCTGCCACTAAAACTGACAGCCCATATCGGGGGCATGCATGTTTTACAAACAGCCCTTGTTAACTTTACACTCTACACATATTTTAAAATGTCATTATTGTATAAATAGGAGACATTACTACAATTATGATGAAAACAACAGAAACAAAATATAGAGGTGCGCATTGACAAAATACAATTTTTGCTTTTATTTACCATAACAACAATATACATTTATAATAAATATATATACTGACTAAATATAGTGTGTAGGATAAATTTATGTTATCAATGTATCTTTTCAAAGTCAGAATGACCTTGAAACGGCATATACAAGGTCATTTTGTCATAAATACCACTCAGTCCTTTGATTCTTTGATTAGTTGATTTGCTGAATTGACAGCTTCAGTTTAACTAAAATGTCAAATTGTCAAATGTTTATTTGAATATGGTATTTGTATTAAAATCTATATAAATATGCAATAGAACCAATCTTCTTTATTATAAGATAATCATTTAATTGTTTGCTTATTAGTGCATTTTGATTGCAAACATTGATCTTATAATTTTATTAACAAAAGCGGGAAAGTCACAGTATAGTATTCCGAAATGCATGCAAGTCTGGTTACCACAGCATGCTGGCTGCTATTATGATAAACTTTGGTTTATTATGCCCCCCTTCGAAGAAGAGGGGGTATATTGCTTTGCACATGTCGGTTCACCAGGTGGTTTCCGGATGATAACTCAAGAACGCTTGGGCCTAGGATCATGAATCTTCATATGTAGATTGATCATGACTCGCAGATGACCCCTATTGATTTTGAGGTCACTAGGTCAAAGGTCAAGGTCACGGCGACCCGAAATAGTAAAATGGTTTCCGGATGATAACTCAAGAACGCATACGCCTAGGATCATGAAACTTCATCGTTAGATAGATCATGACTCGCAGATGACGCCTATTGATTTTGAGGTCACTAGGTCAAAGGTCAAGGTCACGGTGACCCAAAATAGTAAAATGGTTTCCGGATGAAAACTCAAGAACTCATACGCCTAGGATCATGAAACTTCATAGGTAGATTGATCATGACTCGCAGATGATCCCTATTGATTCTGAGGTCATTAGATCAAAGGTCAAGGTCACAGTGACCTGAAATAGTAAATTGGTTTCCGGATGATAACTCAAGAACGCATACGCCTAGGATCATGAAACTTCATGGGTAGATTGATCATGACTCGCAGATGAGCCCTATTGATTTTGAGGTCACTAGGTTAAAGGTCAAGGTCACGGTGACCCGAAATAGTTAAATGGTTTCCGGTTGATTACTCGAGAACGCTTATGCCTAGGATCATGAAACTTCATAGGTACATTGATCATGACTCGCAGATGACCCATATTGATTTTCAGGTCACTAGGTCAAAGGTCGAGGTCACTGTGACAAAAAACGTATTCACACAATGGCTGCCACTACAACGAACAGCCCATATGGGGGGCATGCATGTTTTACAAACAGCCCTTGTTTAGTTTTTTCCCATGTTTGATTAATTGGCTTTGTTGCTTTGTTCTAGCGTTAAATGATTACATTTGTACGATCTCTGTTTATCAGAGAAAATGTCAATGCAGTATCTCTTTTTGAAATAATACAGACAATACCGACATCAGATTTTCTAGCAATTTTCAGTATTAAGGAACACTTGATTTTAGACCATGAATACAGAAAGAACTTAGAATTATATGTTATAGTAATACCAGTTTTATTTGGATTATTTTGTTAATCACGTGTGCAATACAAACAAATAAAATACAACTATAAAAAAGGACAAATAACGAACAAGAACATTTGGTAGAGTCAAATCAGTCTATACAAGGTTTTAAGAGCTAAGGTCAAGGTGACCTTCAAAGTTTTGGTCAAGGCTTTAAGGTCAAGGTGACTATCACACTTACATGTAGTGTGAAAATCGTTTCCGATCAATAACTTGTGAACAAATTAACCTATTGGCTTGATACATGTACTTCACTTCTGCATTGGCCTTGGACAGTATATGACCCCTATTGAAATTGTAATCACTAGGTCAAAGGTCAAAGTCACTATCACACTAAGTGTGAAAATCGTTTCCAATCAATAATTCGTCAACAAATTGACTTGATTCTTCACATTTGCATTGGCCTTGAACAGTAAATGACCTCTATTGAAATTGAGGTCACTTCTTCAAAGGTCAAGGTCACTATCACATTAAGTGGCATCCGATCAATAACTCGTCAACGAATTGACTGATTAGCTTGATACTTCATATGTGCATTGGCCTTGGACAGTAGATGACCCCGATCTAAATTGAGGTTGCTAGGTCAATGGTCAAGGTCACTATCCTATTTGATACTTTATGTACATTGGCCTTGGACAGTAGATGAGTCCAATTGAAATAAGTTATGCAGTAAGTGTGAAATAGTTTTTTAATCAATAACTTGTCAGCTTATTCACCGATTGGCTTGATACTTTTCATGTGCAATATCCTTGGACAGTAGATGACCCCTCTCAAAATTGGGGTCACTAGGTCAAAGGACATGGTCACTGGCACAATAAGTGGGAAAAGCGTTTTTTATCAATAATTCGTCAACGAATCAACTTATTGGCTTTATACTACCCTTGCGCATTGGCTCGGACAGTAGATGACCCGTGTCAAAATTGGGGTCACTAGGTCAAATGTTAAGGACACTGTAACAATAAGTGTGAAAATTGTTTCTGATCAATAACTCATCAATGAATTGACTGATTTACTTGATACTTCAGATGCTCATTGGCCTTGGACAGTAGATGAACCCTATTGAAATTGGGATCACTAGTTAAAAGCCCTGTTTGGGGGGGGGGCATATGTCTCTGACCGCAGAAAACTTGTTCTCATTGTGTGTAGTATACAGTAAATTGCAAAATATAATTCTATTCTTATGTCCTAATTTTTAAAATATCATTGACTCTAGGCTTGCTACTGCATGAAATGTCAATATCACACATGAATAAACAGTAGACCAATCTCTTAGATTCTCCTTTAAAATATTTTACAATGGCGTCTTTTCTTGTCCACGAATAGATCGTGTGACAACAACAAAAGCAAAATAATCGCAATAGGTTAAATAATAACATATTGTGAGATAGTAGACCAGGTTGCATGTCATAAGCCACTCATCACAGGCTAGATTGTTCATACTGAGACTTTATTTAGAAATAGAGGACCTCTTCTAAGATTTGGGGTTATTTCGTTTGCATCTGTCCTTTGGTCCGTTTGTTGGTTTGTCCGTAGACCAATTGTTTCTAGACAATATCTAGGTAATGCTTTGGCCTACATGCAAAATGTTTTATGTTTACATCAAAGAAGATTAAGAGGCCAATCCATTTTGAGGTTAATAGGTCAAAGGTCACAGAAGCTTTTAACATGAAATTATAATGGTGTATATGCAGTTTTCAGGTTTAGAACATTTAATACACATAATAACAATCTTGTAAGCAGATTTTCAATTATGATAAAACTATGTAGGAACATAAGGCATTGTACAGAAATAGTACAGTACTGCCTTAATTAAATGCATTCACTGATTGAATTTTAAAATTTTTTAGACTGGTGCTTACAAAAAAAACAGTCCCAGCCGGTTTATTAAACAATAATTTATATAATTTTCATTGCTGGCTAATAAAAAACAATCTGGAAGTCATGCCTGTTTTGTGGGGTGGAAGAACATTAATGATCTTTTCTTACATTATTATGCATAGTGTTGTCAAGGTTTACAATATCAAAAGTGAAAACAATGTAAACAACTAGATATGTTTTCTTAGTACATGAATACCTCTGCAATCCTGAATTTGTCCCAAAAGTGTCAAAAAATTACGAACAAACATACAGAATTGCACGAGTTTCCTTGACGATGAATATGTTACTGTAGACATATCCATCTATCATCAATCCTTTTTAGTTACGCTTATCACAATTGATATGATTGTTTGGTTAAAGGGACATGCACGTGGGCAAAATTACATGACGATAAATATTGACGTAAATTGTCAGTCCTCTAGTAGCAATACTGTTTATTTTACAATCGACACATATTTTAAAATGTATTTTTTTTATAAAAATTAAACATTGCTACAATTATAACTAGAAATGGCGCAGCAGAGGCCGACATGTATCCCCACGCAGCATGTTTGACCCAGGGGCGCCCCAGGGTTGGTAATGGGGTCATGCATTTGAGATTGACCATATTGTCATAAGAGAAGTTCAGTATCAATTAGAAGTGAATCTGTGTAGAAATGAAGAAGTTAAGTAAAAGGCAATTTTGGGTGAGTGTTGCCTATGTGGGTGGGGTGCCCAAGGGTTGGTAATGGGTCTATGCATAGTTGAGATTGACCGTATTGTCATAAGAATAGTTCAGTATCAATAATAAGTAAATCGGTGTAGAAATGAAGAAATTATAGTTAAAAGCAATTTTGGGTGGGTGTGGCCTATGTGGGTGGGGCGTCTCAGTCTCAAGGTTGGAAATGGGGCCATGCATAGTTGAGATTGACTGTATTGTCATGCATAGTTGAGATTGACCGTATTGTCATAAGAAAATTTCAGTATCAATTTGAAGTGAATCGGTGTAGAAATGAAGAAATTACGGTATAGTAAAGGGCAATTTTGGGTGGCTGTGGTCTATGTGGGCGGGGCGCCCCAGAGTTGTTAATGGGGCCATGCAATTAGTTGAGATTGACCGTATTGTCAAAAGAGAGGTACAGTATCAATTTGAAGTAAAACGGTGCAGAAATGAATAAGTTAATGTAAAATAACGTACAAAATGAGTGAAATCTCTGACCCGCCCGCCCAAACCCCCATAACTTTTGACCCAGGGGTCAGATCAAAATTCCAAATAGTGCAGGGTCGCAAATATGCTCATAGCTACCATGTGTGTTAGTTTCAAGGTTCTTGTGCTTATAGTGTAGGAGGAGATATTGGCCAGGACGGACAGACAGATGGACGGTGGAGATAACCACAACATCCCCATGCTTTTCAAAAAGCGTGGGGATAATGAAATAAAAAACAGAACGAAAATATAGAGGTGCGCAAGCTTGCATGCCTGGTTACTGTACTCGTAAAATTCAGGAATACGTATTGAGTTATATACGACAGAAAAGTCACACGGATGGATGGAAGAGTGCAAATCTATATACCCCTGTATTAAGCCAATGAAAAAAGCGTTCATTTATTTTCCATGATTGTGTTGAGCTTGACTATTATATATTAAATATATAGTGGGGCTATCCTACTCACCCCAGCCTTGGCGTCGGCATTAGCATCTGCGTTAGCGTGCACATTTTAAAGTTTTGTACTACCCCAAATATTTTCATTGTTCCTTGACATATTGCTTTCATATTGCATACTTGTTAACCATCATGACCCCAACCTATAAACAAGAGCAGACAACTCTATCAAGCATTTTGTCATAATTATGGCCCCTTTTCCACTTATAATATGCAGCAAATGTTAAAGTTTGTGTACTACCCCGAAAATTTTCAATGTCCCTTGACATATTGCTTTCATATTTTGCATACTTGTTTACCATCATGACCGCAACCTTTAAATAAGTGCAGACAACTCTATTAAGCATATTGTCATAATTATGGCCCCTTTTCCACTTAGAATATGCAGCAAATGTTAAAGTTTTCGTACTACCCCATTTATTTTCATTGTCCCTTGACATATTGCTTTCATATTTTGCATACTTGTTTACCAACATCACCCCCAACCTATAAACAAGAGCAGACCACTGTATCAAGCATGTTTACATAATTATTGCCCCTTTTATACTTAGAATATGCATATTATTTATAAACATATGTTAAAGTTTGCGTACTACCCCAAATATTTCCTATATCCTTTGACATGTTGCTTTTATATGTTGCATACTTGTTTACCAACATGACCCCAACCTATAAACAAGAGCAGACCACTGTATCAAGCATTTTTATATAATAATGGCCCTTTTTATACTTAGATAATTGAAAAATTTGCTTAATTTGCCATAACTTCTTTATTTATGATCACATTTTATTATTACTTTGACAAAACAACACTTGAAATACCACAATGGATTCCACCCAAACAATTCCCCACACCCCTCCCCCTGAGAATCCCTTCCCCCTCCCCAACCTCCCCCCCCATTTTTTTTAAACATTATCTAATAAATTACCCCACCCCACATTATACTCTCACCCCCCTAACCCCCCCCCACCCCCCTTTTTTATTTTTGAAAGATTGTCTAATAAATGACCACACCCCACATTATACCCTATCTCAATCCCCCCCCCCAAAAAAAAAAATAAATAATGTTTTTTTCCTTTTTATTATTTTTGAAAGTTCATCTAATAAATTATTGATAATGAACAATTTCCCCATGATGGCTTATGTTATATTGTCAAGCACTCGAATAGTCGAACGCGCTGTCCTCTGACAGCTCTTGTTATTTGACACTGTATACTTGTTTGAAGCATTACATTAGTTTACTGACTATTCCTTGGTATGTACATGTATTAATTGTTTATTTCAGCCAGTGCAGTAAAGTGACCCCGATTTCGGAGCTGACCAACTCCCAGCCCACAGACCTACAGGGACTGTCAGTGGAGCTGGAAACTGTCATGGGGGGAATCAAAAGCCTACAGATAAATCAGGAGGCCAGTGTTCAGTCATTGCAGAGAACATACAAGGAACATGGGGCAGTCATGATAGAACAATTGCATGGCAATTTAAATACGAATATAGATAAGTGTTGTAATAGTTCTGTGGGTACATCGGACAAAAATTTAAAAGAAGAAATGTGTTGGAGTGTTCTTTCTATCTTGAATGAATTTGATAGTATTACTGTGAAGGAACTAAATGAGATAAAAGATGAAGTTATAAGCATAAAAGGGTCAGTTACAAGTTCCATTCATAAATGCACCAGTCTTCACAATGACTTGTTACAACTACTTGAAATCGTTCAGAAAATTGGAGATAATAAGGAGCTCTGCCTTATAGCCAGCATAAAATGTAAACATATCATACAGCAGGCATTGACTCTGCTTGGAAAGTCAGGCAAGGTGTTTAAGGTCCAGGGGAAGTCTGAGCACAATGTGAGAGTACCAAGTGATTCAGTTTCATGTGCTATCTCAGGCATATGTGTTCTTCCAGATGGACAGGTCCTGGTTGTAGACTGGACAAATAATAATGTCAAGCTGCTGAACCAGCAGTACCAGGTGGTGAGTCACTTGGATGTGAATGCTCAGCCATTTGACATTTGTTTGATCACACCTAGTGAGGTTGCAGTGACTGTGAATGCTAGCAACATACATGAGGTCCAGTTTATCACTGTCAACCAGGGAAAGCTTGTTCCTGGCCGGAAGTTTCAGTTACAACATGAATGTAGAGGTATTGACCATCACCAAGGAGACCTTTTTGTCATCTCTAGTGAAGAACTCTACAAATACACACTGAATGGCAAACAGGTCTGCAGTCTCTATAGGTCATTTGATGGTACAGGTAAGAATCATGGTAAATCCATCCTGATAACATTTGTATTATGTACAGGGATTTTTCTAGCCATTGTGGGAAAAGGAGTCGTCAAATTTTGTTATTAGCTCGGCTGTTTTCAGAGTAAACCTGAGGTATTGTCATAGCCAGCTCGTCGTCCGACGTAGGTGTCGTGCTGGCGTCGTGCTAAAACCTTAACATTGGCTCTAAAATCAAAGTGCTTCCACCTACAACTTTGAAACTTCATATGTAGATGCACCTTGATGAGTTCTACATGCCACACCCTTTTTTGGGTCACTAGGTCAAAGGTCAAGGTCACTGTGACCTCTTATATAAAACTTTAACATAGGCTCTAAAATCAAAGTGCTTCCACCTACAACTTTGAAACTTCATATGTAGATGCACCTTGATGAGTTCTACGCGCCACACCCTTTTTTGGGTCACTAGGTCAAAGGTCAAGGTCACTGTGACCTCTAATATAAAACTTTAACATAAACCTTAACATTCGCTCTAAAATCAAAGTGCTTCCACCTACAACTTTGAAACTTAAAATGTACATGCACCTTGATGAGTTCTACAAGCCACACCCATTTTTGGGTCACTAGGTCAAAGGTTACTGTGACCTTTAATATAAACTTTAATATAGGCTCTTAAATCAAAGTGCTGTTACTTACAACTTTGAAACTTCATATGTAGATGAACCTTGATGAGTTCTACACGCCACACCAAATGTTGGGTCACTAGGTCAAAGGTCAAGGTCACTGTGACCTCTAAAAAAAAAAATCTGACACGCTTTCGCAGCTGAGCGTTGGCACCTGTTATGCTGTGCTCTTGTTTTAAATCCATACAATGACAAATTGGGAAAATTTTATCGACTTAATGAACCAAATTGGGATTATTATTTTTTTATCAACAAATATTGACCCATAAAGCCTTTATCTTTTTTTTTTTTAAATCATATCAATTATAGTTATATACTTTGTGAGATGAAAATAAAATAAAATTCAGACATCATAGCAGAAAACCCGCTGATGTATCATAAAATATTTGTTCTATAATTCATATGTGCTCTTTGAATGCTACAGTACATTGTAGCCAAAACAAGATTCAGAAATATTGATTTATAAACATGAGTAATGCAGTATTTTGACTGTCACTACATGACATGTCTATAAATAGAAACTGAGTTCCTGGGAGAGAGACACTTTCTGACCTGGTCTTAATTTTGTGGTTGTTAAATGATTGTACATGTACAATATGTTTACCTGTTGATAGAACTGTGCAATTGTTTCAGTAAGTGTAATTTTTTCCATCTGTGTAGTTTTGCTTTAATTCATATCTTACTCACCAGTCGCATTTCAACATGTCAAACGTTAACACAATAGCTCTGCTACTGAAGTTTATTGTCACGCTTAACTATTGAATCATTGAAATGTATGCATATATTTTAGATGTGTAAAGGCCTCTTTATAGCAACATATGCATAATACAATATCACTGCAGTATGTTTAATAAGATTATTTAACATTGACAGTAATTCAATATCTTGATGTTACTCTGTTTTGCAGTAGACAAGTGTGCTGTGAGTCCCACAGGAGACAGGCTGTACATCATCAGCAGGTACTGGCATGACAAGCTTCTCACCCTGGCCAGGGATGGCACACTCCTGGCTACATTCACAGACCCAGCACTAGAGAACCCATGGGGTCTACATGTGACCCCTGCAGGCCAGGTGCTGGTCTGTGGACGCCTGTCCCACACTGTACTACAGGTGGGCTTGGAGGGGAAGAGTAAGCTGGCTAATCTTGCTACTCATCAGGATGGAGTGAGGTACCCATGGTCAGTCTGCTACAGCAGCACCACATCCTCCATCATTGTGGGACAGTGGGGGGACAACATCCTGGTGTTCCGAGTGGAATAGTGTGAACATGTAAGCATTAGTTGTTGTAATTAGTGATTAGTATTTCAATGACAATGTGTTGTTTAGCATACCAACATAGTAGTGTGTGATGTTACAATACAAAATTAAGTGTGTAGTTTAAGATACAAATATGTATTGTTATCCGATTACACAATGTGAGGGTTTTTGTTTGAACATAAGATCTAATGCATATTATGTTATGTTGCCATAATGTTTGTGCCACTATGGTCCTAAAATTTAGTTCTTATAAACTAAAGTTCTTGCATGAAAAAAACAAAGAATTTCAACTGAACATGTAATATTTCTACATAGATGCACATGTACATAGCAACTGAGGCTATTTTTAGACTTTCATTTCTATAAACACTATGATGCCATGTAAGAAATGTACATGGATGTATACTTTTTTATAAAATATGAAATTGTTTAAGTAATCTTTGGGGGAGTATATATTGATATTGTACGCAATGTTTACAGAAAGGTAACACTTGATGTAATATTTATTAATTTGCCATGTTTTATGCTGTTGAACATTTGTTATTGATTTTCATTATATTTATATAAACGTGTGTGTGTTAATTACATTTTTTATAAATTTGTTTGAGTCCATAATATACATACAAGAAATACATCAAGCTATTCTGCTGCTACAGTCGCTGCTGAGTCAACGATGCTGAGGATGTGGTGGACAAGGATGACCTGAATACGCAGAAGGTAACATAGACCCTTTGTCAGACCTTTTCTTTGTCATTTTGGGAAAAAATGCCATTGTGGGTTTGGAATATTTTCCTGTGAAAAGTCAATTGATTTGGGAAAAACTAATTTAATATCATTCTTTCTAATATATCAAATTATATGAATAAAATCATTTTATGATAGTTACATACTTTTATAGATCTAAGTGAAATTTGATTGAGATATAAAAATTATAATGCATAAAAACGGGAACATCACGTCAGGCAATTTAGGCGTGTTTAGTGGAAAAAACGCCCCGATTGGACGTTTTTATCACATCTTTACACAGTAACATATATGCCAAAATTTGACAACAAATGGTGAATGTTTGTGTTTATTGGAAATTTTGAGCACTTTTATCGTTAATTTTTTTCAGAACGTCCTTTTAATAATGGAATATTCGGGAGTATCGGGTAATGAGTAGCAACGGTAAAAGTAGTAAGTTGGCAGTAATAGATGAAAAGTATGGTTTCATATGGATGTATTAAGGAATCAATCGAGAAGCGATTATGGGTATCTATGCAGAAAAGGGTTAAAACAGTTTTTGTTAAATCTCGTTATTAATGACTTTATTGCTGTTTTTTCTTGAAGAGTCATAACGCACCGTCATAACATCATTTCACTCTGAAAAAAAACAAACCCACATATGTAGGGTGCAGCCCTCCCCCCCCCATGGTCCCGGGGCGTCTGAAAAAATTCCTGTTGAAAGCACTGTAATTTTAATACATGTAAGGCACTTATTTAAAAACAAATAAAATGCTTTGGGTATGGGTCTGTTTTACAGACCCATAAATTCACCAGGAACGCGCCGTCTTGTGTATTTTCTGTTTATTAAGAATGCAAAAAGATGAGGTGGTAAAGAACATAATGAATTTACATCAGGTAAAATATCCTATTAAATTGTTTGTATATTGTAAATATGGTAAAATATCCTCTTAAATTGTTTGTAATTGTTTGTATATTACATATGGTAAAATATCCTCTTAAATTTTTTGTATATTGCAAAATCATTGATATTCCTCCTCATCAAATTTTGGTGGTTACAAAAGTATTTCATGGACATATTATTAGTTAATGTGGGGATTCCTCAGTTTGGAAAAATAAATGAGGAATTTGTGTCAGTTCATTTCCCGTGTGTTTGTGATAAATTTGTGGATCGGTAAAACCTTAAAATCAACAAAAAATAGCCCCAAATGCATAATAATGGTTTTACAGTGTTACCTCTGTATTAAAAATGCTAAATATGAAGTGGACAAGAATATGATATGATTTCATAGAAGTTAAAATTGTGTCTTTTCTTTTATGTATCATGTTTACCATGTTGAGTTTGTATAAAGTTGTGAGATATTTAGTTAAGCTTTGAATTTCTTGGTTCAATAGAGCCTGTTTGCAAGGAGGTGTTAAGTTCTTGATGTGTATACTGTGTTTTTTTTCCCTCAATTATAGGGGCCAAAATCGGCCCCATACCAAATGCTGGAACTATGTATTTTTCCCAAACAACTTCCTAAAATTCCCAATTGAAGGTAAAGTAAAAGAAATTTGTCTAGCGGAAAGTGTTGTTCCTGATAAGCCTGTGTGGCTGTATAGGCCTATCTGGGCAGACACTTAGTGCACAATTTATAAAGCCCTGTTTTCTCGGAATGAGGCTCAAAGTAAATCCCCACTACAGTCTGTTACAGAGTTGTACAAGATGATACCAGGTGAGACTTGTTATGGGAAAAGGGTGCTTAATGCATTTTATGTACCATCCACAGATTAGCCTGTGCAGTGCGCACTCAGAATTATCAGGGATAATGATTTCCATTTTTGAGGAAATTTTCGCTTTAAAGAAATTATTTCTAAACAAAAATCATGTCTTGGTGGAAAGTGTCATCTCAAGTTAGTCGGTGTGGACTGTACAGGCTAATGTGGTAATTTACATATTCATTAAGCCCAGTTGTCCGGAATATGGCTCAAGTTTAGTCTGCTTCCAGTCTGTTGGTATTTGTAAATTCTGATTAGAACAAATATAGTATAAAAACCACTATGATTAAAAACTGGTAAGTGAGACATCGGTGTACATATAAATGCAAATTTAACATACATATTGAGCAATTCTAATAGTAGCTCACAATTTCCCACTTTAACATTGTTTGCCATTTTAAAGGAGTTGGCAACTCATTTTTTCATAAAATTGAAAATTTTGAGCCGTATTTTGTTCACAAAATATCATATCAAACACAGTTAATGTTGAAAATAACTTGGACAAAATATTGTTTTGTTATTGGTAACTGTGAAAATATAGATTTATGGGCGTCGTCAAAGTACAGGCAAGCTAGTATTGTAATATGATAGTTATTAAGGGCAAATGGCCTGTAACATAATTTTTACTCCAAGGTGTATGTGAAAAAAAGCCTTTTCTTTCCATCTTTACACGTAATGGGCACTTCCTTATATGCAAGTGGACTGATAAAATGAGCACTGAAACTGAATTTTTCAACACAAACGCATGTCAAATAATATATTTTGATTGGCTTTGTGCAATTAAGTTCCATGCAATTAAAAAGACCTATTATTCCCAAATTAAAAGATAGAATTTTCCTGATGTTTGATATTATTACGCTTATTTTCCTCATTGGTGTGGTACAGATACTTTTTTCAATTTGGCAAAAAAATTGCTGGTGTATTACTAATTTACTAGTTCAAAAGACTTCATATTGGTTTTCTCAATGTTACAGCAACTGCTAAGCACAGAAGACAAAGGAGTAGTGAAAGGCTCAGCCAAATCAAAGCCCAGCGATGTGAGGGTGACACAGCCTTTCAAGTCCTCGTATTGCAACATGAAGGACATTTAAGCTGAAACTAACAAGGGAGAGAACTGTAGATCTGCACCAGCAGTGAGTTGTTGCCCTTAACCCTTTGCATGCTGGGTAATTTGTCTTCTGCTAAAATGTCGTCTGCAGAATTTCTAAAATTAGCATTTTCTTCGATTTTTTTTCAAAGAAGTAACTATCAGAATAGCAAACAGTTTGGATCCTGATGAGACGCCACGTTCTTTGGCGTCTCATCTGGATCCAAACTGTTTGCAAAGGCCTTTAAAATTCGGCTCCAGCGCTTTAAGGGTTAAGTTGTTTAATGTTTTATTTATTAGCTCATATATTTTTTGAAAAAAAATTATGAGCTATTGTCATCACCTTGGCGTCGGCGTCCGGTTAAGTTTTGCGTTTAGGTCCACTTTTCTCAGAAAGTATCAATGCTATTGCATTCAAACTTGGTACACTTACTTACTATCATGAGGGGACTGGGCAGGCAAAGTTAGATAACTCTTGCGTGCATTTTGACAGAATTATGTGCCCTTTTTATACTTAAAAAATTGAAAATTTTGGTTAAGTTTTGCGTTTAGTTCCACTTTTCTCAGTAAGTATCAATGCTATTGCATTCAAACTTGGTACACTTACTTACTATCATGAGGGGACTGGGCAGGCAAAGTTAGATAACTCTGGCATGCATTTTGACAGAATTATGTGCCCTTTTTATACTTAGAAAATTGACAATTTTGGTTAAGTTTTGTGTTTAGGTCCATTTTATTCCTTAAGCATCAAAGCTATTGCTTTCATACTTGCAACACTTACTAACTATCATAAGGGGACTGTGCAGGCAAAGTAATGTAACTCTGACTGGCATTTTGACAGAATTATGTGCCCTTTTTATACTTAGAAAATTGAAAATTTGATTAAGTTTTGTGTTTAGGTCCACTTTATTCCTACAGTATCAAAGCTATTGCTTTCATACTTGCAAGATTTATGAACTATCATAAGGGGACCGTGCAGGCAAAGTTATGTAACTCTGACTGGCATTTGGACGGAATTATGGGCCCTTTATACTTAGAAAATTGAAAATTTGGTTAAGATTTATGTTTTGGTCCACTTTACCCCTAAAGTATTATAGATATTGCTTTCATACTTGGAACACTCACAAACTATCATAAGGGTACAGTAAAAGGACAAGTTGCATAACTCTGGTTGTCATTGTTACGGAATTATGGCCCTTTTTTGACTTAGTAACTTTTAATATATGGTTAAATTTTGTGTTTCGATCCACTTTACTTCTTAAGTATCAAGGCTATTGCTTTCAAACTTCAAATACTTACATGCTATCATGAGGTTACTGTACCTGGCAACTTGAATTTTACTTTGACCTTTTAATGACCTTGACTCTCAAGGTCAAATTATTAAATTTTGCTAAAATTGCCATAACTTCTTTATTTATGATTAGATTTGATTGATACTTTGATGAAACTACTCTTACCTGACATACCACAATAGACTCCACCCAAACCATCCCCCGTGCCCTCCCCCCCCCTCCCCCCTAATTTTTTTGTTTTTTGTTTTAAGATCATCTCACAAATGACCACCACACCCTCACACCACTATACCCCCACCCCACCCCCCCCCCACCCCCCCCCCCCCTATTTTTTTTTTTTTTTTTTTTAAGATCATCTCACAAATTACCACCACACCCTCACACTATACTCCCCCCCCCCCCTCCCATTTTGTTTTTTAAAACTGTTATGTTTGAAATACCGTCCAACCATCGCAACGAAACCCCCCCCCCCCCCCATCGCCCGCCCCCCCCCCCCCCCCCCCCCCCCTCTTCACTCCACTCCTCCCTCCTTTGTGATTGAAAATGAGAGTCCCTTCACCTTTAAAAAGAAAATAGATGAGCGGTCTGCACCCGCAAGGCGGTGCTCTTGTTTTTATAATGTCTTACAACTTACATGTAAATTGACTTTAAAACTGTTTTCTAGTGTGAATTTAAACAGATTTTAACCATCAAAGATCAGTAAAAGCAAGGTAAAATAATATGTGTGTGTGTTTTTTTGCAACGTTGGTGAGACATTAATATTATTATTAAATATTAATATTGTTGCCTCCCATTTATTGAAACATATAATAACAATAAAACATATCTAATGGCATTTTAAAAGTAATGTGATTCATAGAATAAGTACAATAAAAAAATATTAAATTTTTAACCAGATGGTTTTCCTTCTTTGTGTTATGCAGCAAAAAATTGGCTAATAGATAAATAAGCTGTGATGTGGAAAAATGGGGCCTAATGCATGTGCTTAAATTGTTGTCACAGATTAGCCTGTGCAGTTCGCACAGGCTATTCACGGACAACACTTTCCTCTTAAAGGTATTTTTTATTGAACAAATTATCCTCTTTATGAAAATCCAGTCTAGTCAGAAAGTACCCTCCCTTATTAGCTTATGTGAATTTCACATGCTAATCTGGGAGGACACTTTCTAACATTAGTGATCCGCATATTGGCTTATGAAAATACATTTCTGGAAATGGAGTAAAGATTATAGATATAAATTTACAGATAAGTATAGCATTAGCCAACACTTTGCTTGTTTTAATACAAAATGACTTAATTGTATTTATGTTTTTGCTATTAAGGACAAGGAACCAATAAAATGCCAGATTAGAAATTCATGTTTTTGAAAACCTTCACAGCCAGTCAAGAGGCATAGTTTGTTATAGATTGTAAAATACTTTGTTACAAGTTCCTATCACCCACTGTGTTGTTGTTGTTTTCAGCAGAGCACCAGCATTGATATCGAGTTGGCCCAGCAACCACACCAGTTCCGCCTGCAGAAGCCCCAGTCCAGATTGACCCTCCCCCTCCATTGACTTCTAACTCCTCCCCCTTGACCTCCTGCCTCAAAAAGTCAGCATCGTTGAACAACTCTGTTCTGCAGGAAATTCTTAGGGTGATTCTGTTCTGACAAACGCAATGCCCACGTCACGTTTTCCAAACATAAGCCTGGGTAGTTTTGTTAAGCTAGAGTTCCGCGTGGGCCTAAAAGGGACGAGTGTTACAGACACGAAAAGTTATAGCAGTAGTTATGGTAACGCTAACAGTCAGTTGTTGCTGTTGGACATCACAACAAATATCATGAAGAATAAAAAGTTCAATCACTTGTTCCAATCTTTATGGGACAAACAGAAATTGAACAGGAGAGAATCAAGGAACAATAAAAGCGTGAGCTTTCCTAGTGGCATACGTCTGCTGTTGATAGTTTGGACAACAGTAGGGTTACGGACTGCCCCAGATTGTCCTCTCAGCGGCCAAAATATCATAATAGAACAGACTTTTGGCAATGTTACTGACAAAAAAAGGCAAAAATGACTTGGTTGTGAACACCAAGAGCGCGATACATCCATGCTGACACAGAAAGGCGGTAATAACTTGGTTTTGAAAACCCAGAGCACAATACATCCATGCTGACACAGAAAGGAAGTAATGACTTGGTTGTGAACACCCAGAGCACGATACATCCATGCTGACACAGAAAATAAGTAATGGCTTGGTTGTGAACACCCAGAGCAAGATATATCCATGCTGTTACAGAAAGGCAGTAATGACTATGCTGTGAACACCCAGAGCACAATACATCCATGCTGACACAGAAAGGCAGTAATGACTTGGCTGTAAACACAGAGCACAATACATCCATGCTGACACAGAAAGGCAGTTATGACTTGGTTGTGAACACAGAGCATAATACATCCTTGTTGACACAGAAAGGCAGTAGTGACTTTGCTGTGAACTCAGAGCACGATACATCCATGCTGACACAGAAAGGCAGTAAAGACTTGGTTGTAAACACCCAGAGCACAATACATCCATGCTGACACAGACAGGCAGTAAAGACTTTGTTGTAAACACTAAGAGATCCATACATCCATGGGGTGTGCCACAGCCGCAAATTTCGCCCACTATTGTGAACAAGGTTCTTAAAGTGAACACGTCTGGTTTTGTTATGAGCACATAGCACTCCAAGCCCAAAAGGCCTCGCATTAAATTGATGCAAGAGAAGGCTTTGGAAAATAACAGCAGTTTTGTTGTGTGGTCCAGTACGCCCTTCGACTCTCAACCTGAAGAAAGCAGAACTCAAACTCGTCTCTTAGCAATATCAGCAAGGCTAGCATGTCATCTCAGCTTCTTGAACTTCAGGTGAGACCTTACAGTGTTAATTATTTTGTTGAAATTTTGGGGCCGAAATTCAGCCCCATTCTTATCTCATAAAGTCTATATCCATGATTGCTGGCTAAAGTTCTCAATTCATGGTTTCCCAGAAGAAAAAGAATGTTTTGATAGGTTGCAACATTGAGTTAATCAGAACTCAAATTCAGCCTTTGGCAATATCAGCGAGGCCAGCATATCAGCTCAGCTTCTTGAGCTTCAGGTGAGATCATACAGTGTTATTCATTTGTCGAAATTGGGGCCAAAATTGAGTCCCATTCCTAATCTTAAACAGTTTATTTTTTCCATAATCACTGACTAAAGTTCTCAATTCAAGATTTGACCCAATACAATGTTTTAATAGGTTACAAATTGAGTTTGTTTCCTTATGCAGCTCTATAAGTTGAACCTTAGCACAATTTATCTTGATAACACTTATTCTCAATTTTTAAATTATGTTTAGCAATAACTACAACCATTCTCCCAATTAAATTCAAAACACTATGATTTTTTACGAAGTGTCCCAATCCAAAAATGGTTAAAATAAACTCTGCACAGAGCTAGCCCCTAGTTATAGCACATTTTAAAGTTTTTTAACCAAAATAACTGGCTTAAATATACCCCCACAAACGTAGTTTAGGGGGGTATATCGGAGTGAACTTGTCGGTCAGGCGGTCTGTCGGTCAGGCGGTCTGTCGGTCTGTCTGTCGGTCCGTATTAAGTGTCCGCTCTCTAATTCAAGTAGTTTTCATCCAATCTTCACCAAACTTGGTTAGAAGTTGTATGTACATGATGTCTAGGCCAAGTTTGAACATGGGCCTTGCCGGGTCAAAAACTAGGTCACAGGGTCACTTAGTGCGTTTTAAACATTCAGCATGTTGTCCGCTCTCTATTTCAAGTAGTTTTCATTCGATCTTCACCAAACTTGGTCAGAAGATGTATCTAGATAATCTTAAGGCCAGGTTCGAACATGGGCCTTGCTAGGTCAAAAACTAGATTTTTAACATTCAGCATGGTGTACTCTTTCTTATTCAAGTAGTTTTCATCCGGTCTTCACCAAACTTGGTCAGAAGTTTTATATAGATGATCTAAAGGCCATGTTCGAACATGGGCCATGCCAGATCAAAAACTAGGTCATGGGGTCACATTGTGCGTTTTTTAACATTCAGCATGGTGTCCTCTCTCTTATTCAAATAGTTTTCATCCGATCTTCACCAAACTTGGTCAGAAGTTTTATCTAGATGATCTGAATGCCAAGTTGGAACATGGGCCATGCCAGATCAAACAATAGGTCACAGGGTCACTTCGTACGTTTTACACATTGAGCATGGTGTCGGCTCTCTATTTCAAATAGTTTAAATCCGATCTTCACCACACTTGGTCAGAAGTTGTAACTAGATGATGTGTAGGTCAAGTTCGAACATGGGCTATGCTGGGTCAAAAACTAGGTCACGGGGTCACTTAGTGTGTTTTAAACCTCACCATGTTGTCGGCTGTCTAATTCAAGTAGTTTTTATCCAATCTTTACCAAAATTTGTCAGAAGTTGTATCTTGATAATGTCTAGGTCAAGGTTGAATATGGGTCATGCCGGGTCAAAAACAAGGTCATGGGGTCACTTAGTGCGTTTTAAAGATCACAATGTTGTCTGCTCTCTAATTCAAGTAGTTTTCATCACATCTTCACCAAAATTGGTCAGAAGTTGTATCTGGATGATGTCTAGGTCAAGTTGGAATATGGGTCATGCTGGGTCAAAAACTAGGTCATGGGGTATCATAGTGCGTTTTAAACCTCACCATGTTGTCCGCTCTCTAATTGAAGTAGTTTTCATCCAATCCTCACCAAACTTGGTCACAATTTTTATCTAAATGATCTCTTGGACAAGTTTGAACATGGGCCATTCCGGGCCTAAAACTAGGTCACCAGGTCACTTTGTGCATTTTTTAACATTCAGCATGGTGTCCGCTCTCTAATTCAATTAGTTTACATCCGATCTTCACCAAACTTGGTCAGAAGTTTTATGGAGATGATCTGAAGGCCAAGTTAAAACATGGGCTTTTCTGGGTCAAAAACTAGGTCAAGAGGTCACTTAGTGCGTTTTAAAAATTGAGCATGGTGTCCGCTGTTTTTTGTGAAGACGACATGCAAAATATTATGTTTCAATGCGTAATGTGGGGGTATTTGTCACGTCTGTGACACAGCTCCAGTTTGCTTATTTAACTAAGTTTAATTACTATTTTGAACTCACATCTATTGTTTCTTATTAAATGCCATGCAGTTGTATTGTCTCACATTTAAAGTTGTTATGTCTCAGGTATAAGTCATAAACTTTCACATTTAAAGGTGTGCAGACTCACACTTAAATATGTAGATTGTAACATTTATAGTTGTGTTGTCTCACATTTTAAGCTGCTGAGTATCACATTTAAAATTATTTAGCCTCACATTTAAAGTTCTATAGTCACACAATTAAAGGTGTGCAGTCTCACATTCTTAATTGCTCAAGTAATGCCTGTTTTTGATTTACAAATAATAAATATAACACCTTGCTACAAACCCAAAAATTCCAATATCAAGTTGGTGCATGTAAAACATTGATACTACGTTATTCTGAGTTCTAATTGGTGAAAAATTAATTGCAATATTCTAAATATCAATTAAAGGCACGATGTTTGGCATTTAAAAAACATGTCTGTAAAGTAAGGTGTTGCAAGGCTTATTCATGTGTCACTAAACAATCCGGTTTTAGTTTACTTTCCATTTCCTTTTCAGTGAACTTTACTAGCAAACATGACTAACGTCATTGAAATGAAAGTCGATGACAACCCCCTTCTTGCACAAATACTACAATTGCTTAAGAAATTCAGCACGGAGACGTCTTGCGTCAGACTACCAAGCCTCCTATCAATATCTTCTCCCATGTTGGCTACATCAACACTTCCAACAGCAGAGCCTTGGTGAGTTCGACTTCCGTCTCGGCATCGATGTCGCTTAGCAACAATTGGATGATTGGGTCGACAAATTAGGCCGGACAAGTTGCTCGAACTGAAACGATCTGATTCAACAGGTAGAGCAGGCATTGCCTGACACGTCCGTTAATGTGACTGACCTCGATATGTTGTTCTCGAAAAATGTGAACCTTAGACCTGGAGAGCAGTATGCGATTGACGCCATTCAACAACAGTTGTTGTCGGCAATTCTTGGGTTTGGGGTGGCGACTTCGGCGTCGGGACTTGCTCCATCTCTGTCTATGGCCCAGTCGCAGCAGCAGCAACAAGAACAATAAGTAGTATCTTAGCGGTGTTCTGCGATTTGGGGATTCTGTATGTGCTTAAATTGTCATCCCAGATTAGCCTATGCAGACTGCACATACATTAAGCCCTATTAAAGTGTCATCCCAGATTAGCCTGTGCAGACTGCACATACATTAAGCCCTATTAAAGTGTCATCCCATATTAGTCTGTGCAGACTGCACATACATTAAGTCCTATTAAAGTGTCATCCCAGATTAGCCTGTGCAGATTGCACATACATCAAGTCCTATTAAAGTGTCATCCCATATTAGCCTGTACAGACTGCACATACATTAAGTCCTATTAAAGTGTCATCCCAGATAAGCCTGTGCAGACTGCACATACATTAAGTCCTATTAAAGTGTCATCCCAGATTAGCCTGTGCAGACTGCTCATACAGTAAGTCCTATTAAAGTGTCATCCCATATTAGCCTGTACAGACTGCACATACATTAAGTCCTATTAAAGTGTCATCCCATATTAGCCTGTGCAGACTGCACATACATTAAGTCCTATTAAAGTATCATCCCATATTAGCCTGTGCAGACTGCACATACATAAAAACCTATTAAAGTGTCATCCCAGATTAGCCTGTGCAGACTGCACATACATTAAGCCGTATTAAAGTGTCATCCCATATTAGCCTGTGCAGACTGCTCATACATAAAAACCTATTAAAGTGTCATATCAGATTAGCCTGTGCAGACTGCACATACATTAAGTCCTATTAAAGTGTCATCCCAGATAAGCCTGTGCAGACTGCACATTCATTTAGCCCTATTTTCCCAGAATGAGGCTTATATACTACACTTAACATCAGTATTTTATGTGCCTGAAAAGTTCCTAGCATCAAATGGGAATAATGTGCTTTTACATTGATCACACTTAGTAAATACAATGCAAATAGCACTTGATCTGATATCAATTTTAATCATAGAAGGTCAGGGCATTAAGTTTTGTATATTTTCGACCGACATTCAGCCCCTGAACCAAAAGTTAATCCTTGCATACAAATCTGCTTTAATATAATTTTTAAATTATATTTAATTTTAGTAAAATAATTACGTAAAAGCCTTCAGCTCATTTTATAATTATTTTCTTCATGTATTTTCAATATTTATTTAAATTCTTGGATTTTGTTTTAATAGCCTGTTCCTGCAGGAACCCATGCAATCATAGATCGGTACCTAGCTGAACAACAGGCTGTCTGGTCAGCTGGGCCCAGACGCCCAGTGACACTTTCTGGCCCAGGACCTTGGGGCAAATGCTCAACTAGTCCTACCTGCAGGGTGGAGCCACTCTGAGCCTGGGGCTCCATACTTTCTTGGCCAGCGGCCAAGATTACCTTGTCAATAAGGTAGGTTGGTAATGTACATGTAATTAACCATTTATAATGTGCAGTGATTAACTCCAAATTTTAATTTAAACAGTTTGTGTTAAATGTTGATAAAACTCTATCCTGGCTGCTAACTTAAACAAATCATTTATGTAAGTGTTAAATATTTATAATAGCCGCCATTTGTATTGCCTTGAAAGGGCTCAGTTGGGGGGGCGTACACATGTGTCCTTGTTTGTAATTCTCCCCGTCCTTACTTTCATCCTTATGTCTGACCCACCTTTTAGTGTTGCATGTAATTTAATAAATATTGGTTCCTGAGGGACACAAAATGTTTATATCAAGTGTACAATATATAGAAGGCTATGTTTGTATCAAGTGTTTAATGTATATCCCATATGTATCAAGATCCTTCAAACATAATTTATTTCTTAAATATTTGTTTACTCAAACAACATTGATTGACTTCTTATATAACTGATGCCATTTCAGAATGCATTAAATAATTTTGTTTACAGGGACACATTCCTGGGATGCCCTAAGGTCTTTCTATCTGTTCACAGAGGTCTTATACTCATAAGTTCAAGCCCAGTGAGCGATGTTCACATTATCAAACTCTGCATCTCAATAGGTAAGTCACCTTGCCATTGCAAAAGGGGCCACTGTGGCAAAGCATTCAGGAGACCCAGTCGTAATAGCCTTAACCTTTTGATGCAATAAAGCTTTCACAAATACCCAATAGGTAAAACCCACTACAAACTGGGGTTTCTGCTCTTCAATTAATTGACCAGTTTATCTAATCTAAGTTTTAGGGTTCAGCCACAAACTACTGTATCTAATATAGAAATGTGAAGAAAATGCAAAACTTGCAAGCTAAACCCTCAAATTTGCATTTTAAATTTAACATCTTTAGTTACATTAAAACTCAAAACCACAACAACAATAACATGAAACAATTTATGAGCAGGTACCAACATATTTGACTCTTTAAATCTTGACAAAATCAGGTTCCATATTAACTGTATGTATGGTTTTTAAACTAACATTGAATTACGAAGAGGGATCAGTGAAGTTCGTAGCTTTTAGTTTAGGGGGAGGGTATATAGGAGTGAACTTGTCTGTCTGTCTGTCTGTCGGTCGGTCCGTATTAAGTGTTTAAATATGGGTCATGCTGGGTCAAAACATAGGTCGCGGTGCCACTTAGTGCGTTTTAAACATTCAGCATGTTGTCAACTCTTTAATTCAAGTAATTTTCATCCAATCTTCACCAAACTTAGGTTGACGTTTTATCTAGATGATCTCTAGACCTAGTTTAAGCATGGGCCATGCCGGGCCAAAACCTAGGTCACGGGGTCACTTAGTGCATTTAATGCATTGAGCATGGTGTCTGCTCTCTGTCTCTTATTGACGAAGTTTACTTCCGATCTTCATCAAACTTGGTCAGAAGTTTAATATAGATGATATCTAGGCCATGATTGAACACTGGCCATTCTGGGGAAAACAAACTAGGTCAAGGGGTCACTTAATGCGTTTTACACATTCAGTATGGTGTCCGCTCTCTTTTTCAAGTACTTATCATCCCCTTCTCAACAAACTTGGTCGAAAACTTAATCTAGATGACCTTTAGGCCATGTTCGAACATGGGCCATTCCGGGCCATAAACTAGGTCAAGGGGTCACAGGTGCGTTTTACACATTTAGCAAGGTTTTCCCTATTTCAAGTACCTTTCATCCCCTCTTCATGTGGGGGTATTCGTCATGTCTGTGACAAAGCTCTAGTTTGTTTGTTATTAAGTTAATGAATGGCTTTTTGAGAGAGTATCAAGTGTGTTGCCAGGGTAATGAAATGCTTATAAAGTCTTAAAAAATGTTGTCTTAATTTATACACGACATACTTAATTGCAGAAACCCGGATAGCAAGGCGTTGAGTTTGTTCTTGAAGCATTTGCACCAGAAGCAGTCATCATCTTGATATTCTGGAATCTCATGGTGAAGGACGACCTCAGTCTGTGAACAAAATGCAGAGCTAACCTCAGGTGAGTGTGCAAGTCATGTGCATGTTTTTTTACGCCCCCAAGTTCATAGATGTGTGGGTGAATGTAGATTTACCTTTGTCCCTCCATACGTGCATCCTGCTGTTGGATTTTTATGCATAGTCTTAACTCGAAAAGTATTGTTTCTAGTGTGATTAAACTTAACATATTTTCCAAACCATACTGTGAACTTGCCTACTTGTGTATTTTGATTTCGTTTTCTTTGACAAATGTGGAATTTTGAGACAAAAGCAAAATGTAGGTGAATGGTGGCAAACCCTTTCACTACTTCAAAACAAAACGTTTGATTCTGACGGCAAAATGTATATTCATCAAATCACAATCCAAATGGTTTGGTAATAAAAAGAATACACGTTAATTTAATCACTTATTATTAATTATTATTTTATGAGTAGTCTCAGGACCATTATTTTCTCGATGGATTCAAATCAGATTAGTTGTATCATTCTGAAATACCAAGTGCTCCGCGTGTTCTTTTTTTCCATCGGTATCAAAGATAAAATGAAAAACTGACATTTACAGTAACAAGTCTTTTTTTCAGATGCCTTTTGACGAAATCAAACCATCCGATCAGAAACACAGACTGTTGCAGCAGTTGTTACCATATTGACCGCAGTCAAACCTAAGAAGCTCAGAGATAAATACTGATTTAGTTCTGCTAGTCTCTGCATACCGCCTGGTTTGGTCAGCACTTACTCTGACTCTTTGAATATTATGACGGATGGAAATGAATGACCTTGTTCAGATCGAAATGGCAGAATGACACATCACAACAATTCAAGTGGAAAGCCAGAAAGTCATGTCAACAGCCACATTTTGTATGTCACCAGCCAAGTTGTATTCAAAGACAAACAATAGTTTATGCTCTATTGTGTATGTGACCAGCCAAGTTGTATTCAACAAAAAACAATAGTTTACGTTTTATTTTTTATGTGACCTACCAAGTTGTTTGTATAGGTCCCTGGTTTAGCAAAGCATTTAAAGTATTTTTAAAAGCACACATATTGCATGTCAATTCAATGTCTTTGCCTGTATTATGAAACTTTCACTACAGATGTTGATCCTCATGATGGTAAATAAATGGGAAATACAATGTTATCAAAGATTTGTTAAGATTGCCAAAGCTGTTTAAATGATGCTGGTAACTTGAACAAGATTGAAAAAAACATTGGAGTGTTTTCATGTTATAAGACATGTTTCAGTTGTCTGTTTTTAACCCGTTAATATAGATTAGCTAATGAAAAGTATTTGTTCAGAAAGGTGTAAAATGTTTACGCTTCAGATTTTTGTCAATCAACCTTATGAAAACAATACTAGTCAATTGGCTCATTCGGGTCGGTATTCTATCATGAATCTTTTTTAGTAGCATACTATGTATTTCATGGGAATATAAATAAATTCGGGGCAAAATTATTTAATCTACCTGAAATAATCGATTCTGTATTTACTACTAGTACTTTGTTGATTTCAATGGATAGTGTTTGTTAAATGAGTAGAGTATGACTCTTGTTGAAAAGCTTTAAATGAAACTGTGAATTAAAAAATAAATATTAAATTTGTTTTACAGTTTTATGAAAAATGGCAAAATATTGTTAAGTTGTGTTGTTTTATCATATACTGACATGGTCATAAGTGTTAAAATTTGTTTTCGGACATAATAGTTTATTATGCTTTATATTTGTATATGTACATAACGACGACAAGATTGTATCCTCTTTAATCAGTGAGCAACTTAATCAAGATATCTTGATCACTGTATCAAGTGTATATTTTGCCATTTATACATAGAGCAACTGTAAAACAATTGTATTTTAAATGTAATGTATCCATGTATTGTTGCCATTTTTATTAGATAAACGCACTGTTAACATTAATTTGTACAAACTATTGTTATAAAAAACATTTCTTGTTTCAATGCTAAAATATGTATTAAACTGTTAAAATAATGCACAGTAACAACTTCTGAAGAGAAAAATATACTTAAGGCAATAGAAACACATTGTTATATGAAATGCTTTTTATTAAGAACACCTACTTAAAATTTGTTTAATTTTGTTTAACATTATCTGAAGAAAAAATAGTACCTTGTAATTTGAAATCAGTCAATGAAAAAAAAGGGAGTGTTGCCATATGCTAACAATAGTCAAGAAGTGCAAATGCCTTTATGGTTAATACAACAGAGCAATACAATTTGCTTAAACTAGAGCACCACATAAAGGGTGCCATGCTCGGCTACGGGTGCAGTTTTGAATAAATGAAAGCTTGACATAATTTATTTGAGAGGTCACAGTGACTTGACCATTGACCTAGTGACCCCAAAATGGGTGTGGTGTGTAGAACTCATCAATGTGCATCTACATATGAAGTTTGAAAGTTGTAGTTGGAAGCACTTTGATTTTAGAGCCAATGTTAAGGTTTAAGCACGACACGGACGGCGGACGACACAACGAACTGGCTATGACATTACCTCGGGTTTTCTCCGAAAATACCCAGCTACAAATAAAAACAAAGATGTCTGTTTTGCAATTTTTTTTAACACTTATGAATGTGCTTATATTAAACGTGAACAGTATTGACATATTGCTTATGATAAAGTTTGACATTTTATTAGTTTTGTAACAGCGTGTTTGACCTTTCAAATTGACCCTCCCACAATCCCTTATTCGCTTTCAGTGGGGCCAGTTTCTGTACATCTTCCACTACAAGTTCAGCAAATGTTTTATGACCAGATTTCCTCATATTTGGGAATGTTTATATTTAACTTTTATTGAATGCATGAAACATGTTTGTTCTGTTTTTGAAAAGCTGAAAATAGCTTGATGTTTGTAAATTGTGAGACATGTTAGATCAAATTGATATATAGAAAAAAACACATTTTGCATTAACTTGTATTGGTAGCTAAACAACACAGGTTTCCAAATACAAATTTAAGTATTTGGTATAAATATAATTGTGCTATATTTGTCATATCGGATGAAATGCAATTTTAATTATAATGTGTTTATATGTTTGTATACTCCAAATAATCATTTTAAATAAGTAAATATAGGGTAATCATGTCTATGGAAAGTATCCGTAGGCATGTTTTAATTGCTTGTGTACCTCATATGGATCAGGGTCTTTCTAAATTATTGCATGATTGTTAATGCCTATGTCTGATTGTGTAAATATCTTCAAAGATACTTGTTAAGAGGATTTTAATATTAAAAGATAAATTAGCATCTTAACTATAACCGGGCATCTTTTGCATTTATTTTAACGTGTTTATATTGTTTGGCTTACCGAGTTTAATATTGTCTATATATTCGTGCGTAATTATATTGTGGTTGTTTTGTTAAGACAAAGCGCATATCACTAATGCTGTTGTTTTTGTTTTATGATATATGTAAATAATTAAACATGTTTATTTTGGTGATATGTATTTCCCAATCTAAGTGTAATGTTGCATTCTCAATAAAGTACATTGTTATACACGTGGAATAGTATTGCTAAGTGACAATTTGTTGTCTTTACAAATAAAAACCGCAAGGATTGTCGTATCAATTTTATAGCTTTCCCCTATTGAACTGGTGTAAAAACGTGACCGTGAGCTCATTTTGTTTAATGTTAACTGCCAATATATATATATATATATATATATATATATATATATATATATATATAGAAAGAAATTGTTCAAACAGTGTAAAAAATGTGTATCTTATACCCTAGCGCTTTTGACTACACGTCTTCTTCAGGGGTGTATACAGATATGAGTTAACGATTCCCCAGTGCAAATGCACAAAAGAGGTTAACTTATTGGCTTTCAGTCTTGTTTTTTTTAGTTATGTGTCGTTTTATTTTTTATGCCCCCCTTCGAAGAAGAGGGGGTATATTGCTTTGCTCATGTCGGTCGGTCTGTCGGTCCGTCCACCAGGTGGTTGTCAGATGATAACTCAAGAACGCTTGGGCCTAGGATCATGAAACTTCATAGGTACATTGATCATGACTCGCAGATGACCCCTATTGATTATGAGGTCACTAGGTCAAAGGTCAAGGTCACGGTGACCCGAAATAGTAAAATGGTTTCCAGATGATAACTCAAGAACGCTTATGCCTAGGATCATGAAACTTGATAGGTAGATTGATCATGACTCGCAGATGATCCCTATTGATTTTGAGGTCACAAGGTCAAGGTCACGGTGACCCGAAATAGAAAAAATGGTTTCTGGATGACAACTCAAGAACGCTTAGGCGTAGGATCATGAAACTTGATAGGTAGATTGATCATGACTTGCAGATGACCCCTATTGATTTTCAGGTCACTAGGTAAAGGTCAAGGTCACGGTGACCCGAAATAGTAAAATGGTTTCCGGATGATAACTCAAGAATGCTTAGGCCTAGGATCATGAAACTTCATAGGTACATTGATCATGACTCGCAGATGACCCCTATTGATTTTCAGGTCACTAGGTCAAAGGTCAAGGTCACGGTGACCCGAAATAGTAAAATGGTTTCAGGATGATAACTCAAGAACGCTTATGGCTAGGATCATGAAACTTCATAGGTACATTAATCATGACTGGCAGATAACCCCTATTAATTTTGAGGTCACTAGGTCAAAGGTCAAGGTCACGGTGACCCGAAATAGTAAAATGGTTTCCCGATGATAACTCAAGAACGCTTATGGCTAGGATCATGAAACTTCATAGGTACATTGATCATGACTCGAAGATGACCCCTATTGATTTTCAGGTCACTAGGTCAAAGGTCAAGGTCACTGTGACAAAAAACATATTCACACAATGGCTGTCACTACAACTGAGAGCCCGTATGGGGGGCATGCATGTTTTACAAACAGCCCTTGTTTATTTATTTATTTATGCATATTAAAATTGTGTCATAGACTGACGCCCGTAATATAAATTATATCGATGTTATAATGAAAAATATTATAATTTGCAGTGAACGTTTTGCATTCAGTATTGTGTCATATTTATTCTTCGTTTTATGATTATGTACATACACTTATTAAAATTGTGTGTTATAAAATGGCGCTTACAATGTTTATTATATCGATTTAACATTTAAATGATTAAAATGGAAGTTAGAATTTAGTGTGAAGTTGTTTTATTTTTTATATGTCGTTTTTATATATATATACACATACACAAACATATATATAAATATTTAATATAATATAATGGTCGTCGGACCATTGTGTTTTTGCTTCTATACAAAACAAAATGATATTGTCAAACGAGTGGCCAGATTCGCTGAAGTGTGCTTGTTCAATGCCAGTTTTGTTTCGCAACATATTGTTTCTTACATATACTGCACGTCATCAGGTATGGGGCATTTGCAGTTTTACAGTTGTGGTTACCTTTAATGGACGAAATGGCACTAGATGTGGCTTTGAATGTATTTGATGGGCGCATCATGTTGCATATTTGGCAACGCATGGTTTTGATTCTCCTAGAACAGCTTCTTCGGAAGTTGGTGTACTTTTGGCACGTAACAGTATGGGTCTTCTATATGCCAAAATGGGCTTTTCAGGAATTATACGTTTAAGCTTGCTTGATTTTTCGATTGTGGTCTAGTGGCGGTCAATGATGTCTTTTATTTAAGGTAGCCCTGGATGGTAAGTGACCTCAACCGGTATACGAGTGTTTGGCGTTTTGCTTTTGTATTTGAGTAGGTCTTTATATATATATAAATAAAGCCGCGCTCTAGGGAAAAGTGGTTTATGCACGTGCGCAAATCGTCGTCCAAGATTAGCCAGTGAAGTCCGCAGTAGGCTAATCAGGATCGACACTTTCCGCCTAAACAGGATTTTTGCTAAGAAGATACTTTATTTTAACGAAAAATATCATAAAAGCGGAAAGTGTCATCCATGATTAGCCTGTGCGGACTACACAGGCTATCTGGAACGACATTTTATTGACATGCATTAAACCCCTTTTCATAGAGCAAGGCCGATATATATTTATGATATGGGTAACAAACAAACAAGTACTTCTTCGACTGTAACAGGAAAACGAACACCGTTGACGTTATGTTGTTCATTGATTAAAGAGATATTTTTTATGTCATACCATTGTCCTCTTATTGTATAAACTTTACAAAGTACGCGATTTGTTCTGCTCAATAATAAATCAAAACAATGCGCATTCGATCCCGAACTGTCGGCTGCTAACATTCTCTCCGGTGCGCACGTGCAGAAAATGGACGACAATTAGTCTCACTCACTTTTTTTACTTCACATACTTCCGGTCCGCGTTAAACATCTAGAGGGACGCGTGGTTTGTGTGTTTTCAAACAGGCGCTTAATTGGCGTGAATCAAGCGCCTCTAATGCAGTGACCAGAGCGACGCGCTTAATTTGAAATCCAGATTTGCAAGGCTTAATCGATTCCAAAATAAACAAACACGCGGACAGACAAAACTTCGAACGCCATTGATATTCTGTTTACGCGTGCCTCGTAAATATGGCTTTCAAATGGAGGAATTTAAATATGAAAATAATTCAGCAGCGATCTTTGAAAACGGGTCTTTATGCATGTGTGTAAAGTGTCGTCCTAGATAAGCCTGTGCAGTCCAACCAGGATAACAAGGACGATACTTTCTGCATTTATTGCATTTTACATTTCAAGGAAGACTACTTCACGAAATCTAATCAAGACGTAAAGTGTCGTCCCTGATATGCCTGTGCAGTCAGCACATGCAACGACACTCCTCATTAACGAAAGTTTTCGTTAACAGGAAGTAATTTTTTCAGCGAAAATCCAGTTCTGGCTAAAAGTGGCGTAAGGTAATAACTTAACGGACCTATAGGCTAATCGGGACGACACTTTACACACATGCACTAGGCCTCGTTTTCCAAGTGCGCGGCTCAAGTGTTTTGTACCTCTTGCCGACGTCAAATTTCGCAGCGGTTATTCCTGACGTATGCTTTAAAGTATACAAGTTATTTCTGTGTTGGAATGACTTTGATTTAGAAGATGAACACCATTTTAATATGTGTATGCCTCTGAGATATGAAAAACTTATATAAGCCATTTTGTAAAAACCCATCTGTATATAAATTTCCACAACTTACTAGTTTCATGTGACAAATCAATAATTTATAATGTTTGTACATTAATTAAATAAGCTTTTGTTAAAAGAAATACAATACTTAATAATTCTGTTCATTAAACTTCAGTACCGCGTTGATAGAACCTAGGTGTTCTTACCATCGATTGTTTTTATTGGTATTTTTATTCTTGAATGTTATCTTGTTATGCCTTGTTTCGAGACAGAGAATAGTATGTGTATTTAAGCATGAAGACAATGTAAAATTGTATAAATCTGAATAAACTATCTTTCTGTGTATCTGCTTTCTTCAAGCCTCAATTCCTATTGGAATTTAAGGGTTTAGATGGAAATATGTTGCTTTGCTTAATTGTTTGCAACACTCTTTGAGTGCACAAACGTGTGTTAACGTTGTTGTTGTCTTTTACAGCAAACAAACTCACCTTCAAGGCATCAGAGAAACGAAAAGTGCACTGGTAATCTTAAATTCTACTGCTGTAGTGAGAATTCGGCATTCGCTTTGCCATGATCATGAGAAGTACCAAATCAAGGTGTTATCATTATAAAGTCTAGAGGTATAAAGATATATCATTGTGAACATTATATAACCTTACAGCTATAGACCTTTTTACACAATAAACTGATTAGGGCGCGAAGTAACGTTACCCGCAGAATTCCTGAACGAGGCTGAACGTGTATCCATTCATAATAGGGAACTTAATAAGTTTGATAAATTTCGTTTTCTGCAACTGTTTTATACCTCGATAGCATTTTCTAACATTTTATATTAACTTTGTTTGATGTCCCTATCTTGTCGTTGGTATTGTTTAAGTGTAAAACACAAAATTGTTGAAAACTGGCAATTTTCGTTGTATGTTTAAATACGTCCTTTAAAGTTAGCAACGTTTTTCGTGGTATACAATATTATCATGTTCATATATTTTCATGACGCCAATGTTACTTAAGTGAATAAAAATATTTCACACGATCACGGACTCTAGATTACACGGATATGAAACGGGACCGTTACGCCAAATATCTTGTTGTGTCTAAGTCACGTGACCGTGTCGTAACTATCGATCTTCTATCGAAGCGCCGAGGTTATAAATTTGATGTACCCACTCACGTATTTTGTTAAATTATAGTTTCATTTCTAGGCCGATTTTGACAAATTATATATCATTACAAAGCTTACGTAACGTAGTTTTCAGATATATAAATATATATTAAGTTTTTCTTCTGATTTCGGCAGCCCGGCGAGTTATAACTTTAACTTTTGCAAATAACATACCGTTTTGGAGTTTTAGAATCTAGATTTACGGTTGACATGTTCGTACTTTATACCGATTTGTAGCGTTTATATTTGGAGTTCAGTTTTAAAAATAACATCTTGCTTAGGAGAATAGAATTCTGTATACGATAGAAAAAAAAATTGTTTAAAAACGAAAGTAATTAAGGAATGAAGGCGGGAAAATGTAGCGCGCGTTCCTAACGCACTGAACTGATGCTACGGTCTTGGCGATTATGCTTTTGTTTAGATACCGGCCATTGAATTTCCTTTGCCATGATTATTATATTTGTTATGAAATATATTGAAATATTTTGTTCTAGAGACATATCCATAAAGCTAAGTATTAATGAAGCTTAATCAATTTACGATTTCATCTCTTGATTATAACACAGAAAGGGTGTTAATTTTATGATGAAACAGCGTATACAAATGTATAGCGGACCCTCTTGATATTTTTTCGGCTTTGCATACTTCAAATATAATGGGTGTCAAACATTCATCGTTTGTTGTTTATTATCAAAAAGGTAATTATGTAAAATTATATGAAAGGTTATTAACCATAAATTGTCAATTAATTAAAATTATTTAAAGATTCTTGAAAATCACGGTCAACTGTCTATGCATGTATATTGAAATATCTTTATAAGTTAACAGAGTTATAAATATATAGAATTCTAAATTAAAACTCTGTATTATTTGTATTTTTCGGAAAGATTATTTAACCCCGTTGTGGTCAAATGATAATGCTGTTTTTAATTATGTTGTTCCGTACACTACCATACACTCTTTATAGGACTACGAAATGACGGAGTTTTTTTACCGGTACCCGCTAAATACGTTAAATGTTAAGTATTAGATTTTTTAAATGTTTAAAATGAACATGTATAGGTATTAAGCACTTATAATTATTGTGATTTAGCTGGCTGACATCTATACAGTATTTAGTTTATGGCAATCTGTATGGGCAGATGACTATAAATGTTTTCAATACGCTACATATCTTATAAACGCAAAATTGAGTATTTGGCGTTACATTACTCCAAGAAATGACCACTAATACCACGAGAAGACATGGAGGTATCATAAAAAGTGTAAACTGACCAGACATTGCCACCTGTGGTTAGGGACCAATATACAAGTATAGGTCCCTGCTGTGGCGTATGACACCATAGTGTTATTTAGTATTGGTCGGCACAGTATCTGATCATAACGAGATAATTGGCTTGTGCTGAACACAGGGGCAATAAAACCACAGATCTATCAATAAACAAGATTATTGAGATATCTTTTATTGAACACCGCGATAAAAATGCTCAAACCATGGACTCTAGATTACACGATAAAAAAACATGGCAACATTCTCAGAATCATCACTGCTATATGTGTAATCACCTAACAATTCGACTTAAAATAATTTATATATTTGAGTTGAAGACGATGTACTGTTGTTTAAGTCTGAATAAACTATCTGTCTGCCTGTCTAAATCCAAGCCGTCATCGTCCCGGTGAAAAAAATCTGATTTTCAATAGTTGGACATGATGCCCTGATGTCAAAATACGAAATGACCCGCGTTACACGGACCGTGATTTTCAAGAATCTTTAATAAATTGATAATTTAAGGTAAATAACATTTCAAATAATTATACATAATTACCTTGTTGATAATAAACAGCAAACGATGAATGTTTTTGACACCCATTTGTATATATAAGTATGCATGCAAAGTCGAATAATATCGAGAGGGTCCGCTATATACGCTGTTTCATCATAAATTTTACACCCTTTCTGTGTTATAATCAAGAGATGAAATCGTTTATTTATTAAGATTCATTTATAATAAGCTTTATTGATATGTTTCGTGAACAAAATACAACAATATATTCCCTAAAAAATATAATAAGATGGCAAAAGAAATTAAATGGCCGGTTTCTAAACAAAAGCATAATCGCCAAGACCGTAGCATCAGTTCAGTGCGTTAGGAACGCGCGCTACATTTTCCCGCCTTCATTCCTTAATTACTTTCGTTTTTAAACAATTTTTTTTTCTATCGTATACAGAATTCTATTCTCCTAAGCAAGATGTAATTTTTAAAACTGAACTCCAAATATAAACGCTACAAATTGGTATTAAGTACGAACATGTCAACCGTAAATCTAGATTCTAAAACTCCAAAACGGTATGATATTTGCAAAAGTAAGTTATAACTCGCCGGGCTGTCGAAATCAGAAGAAAAACTTAATATATATTGATATATCTGTTTACTACGTAACGTAAGCTTTGTAATGATATATAATTTGTCAAAATCGGCCGAGAAATGAAACTATAATTTAACAAAAGACGTGAGTGGGTACATCAAAATGTATAACCTCGGCACTTCGCTGTACGCTAATCGTAAAAGATCGATAGCCACAACGATTACCGGAATAAACCCCCTTCCTAAGTGTTAAGTCTTTCCCTTGAACATGTCGGCGGCATGGGTGTGCTCTGTCACTGACTTCATTACGGTGAGCTGAAACATAAAGCATACATATCGATGAAACAGGTCAATCGTTTTACTTATAATATCAAGTACTTATTCATTTGTCCGAGCCTTTTTAAAAATGTTAATATGACTAATATAGCGATACTCAGATGTGACGAATTGGAATTTTATGCAAAATTAATATTATATAAAAAATAATCGCAATACATGGGTTTTGTAGAAAAAGACTCATTTATTTTTTAGTATAAGTACATGGTATAATATTACTTACCTCTAGATCAGTGGTAGCAATAGCACGGCATTTCTGTGAACCCCGTTGGTCACACTCCCAACGCTGGCTTACCGCTGACTTTGCTTTCTTCGTGTAGCAGTACCCCTAGTAACACAACGTGTATATATATACATACCAATTAATCGAGCAAATGTAATTAAAAAAACTGTACATAACTTCACACGAGCCGCAAAGGCGCCGATCATGACACAACTTCTCATCATTATCTACAATAGCCGGTACATTAAAGGACCTTTTATATAATTAAATGCAGGTGCGAATATCTATTTCCAAACTGTTATGTGCTGAGTAAAGAGGTGTACCGGCCGTCTGTTCACAAGTTGTTAATGATGAGATGCTCGTGTGAATTTGTCTTGCACTCGTTTCAGTGAGATTATACCATTTATATGCGTTAATTTGTACTAGATTGATAAAAATAACAAACACACAAAATTAGCTCCCAGAGCCGATAGTGACGAAGATATTTCGTACATATTTTCCTATAATAACCGAAGCATTCGTCTTTAAAAAAAAATTGAATCATGCAAAAAAACGTGCTTCCCGAGAACTTTCTGAAAATGAAAGTGAATTTCTGTAAACAATTACCGTGCGTTTAAATGTAACTAAATCGTCTGGAAGGGGGTTTGTTCCGCTATAGAAGGGGGTTTATTCCGCCTGTCTGAAAACTCGAAGGGGGTTTGTTCCGCCTATGCAAAACTAGCGAGGGGGTTTCTTCCGCGTATGCAAACTATGAAAGGGGGTTTCTTCCGCCCTGCCGTTTTAGGCGAAGGGTGTTTCTTCCGGAGGGGGTTTCTTCCGTACACCAGCCACAACACGTTAAAACGCGCGGTGGTAAAACATAAAATGTGTATTTCTTGTGTTTAACTCGCTATAAATCCATTAATAACAACGGAAATATACTAAAAGTTATATTTTTTTGAAAGAGAAATTAATAAGCAACAAGATAACGTATAAACCAATAAAATCGGATGAATAGTTTTTGCATAAGATTGAATTTACTACAGTAAGGGTCAAATACTCGATTCATCTCCTGTCAATATACACTCCGTGACACAATATGATGAGGGGTTGAACATATCCCCCACGGAGGACTGTCGCCGTTTATTAAGTAAATTCGCGCAACAGACTGACCAGAGAGTACGCCAAGCCGCCAGAGGGCATTGGACCCGCAGATAAAATATACACGTATCAAATATGTGTGAAAATCCCATGGGCCCGTCACCGCGATTAGATATGACCTCGACGCCATGTCAATATTTAGTACCGCTGTGATAAACATCTATAGACGTACATACGTCGATATTTTGTTGATAAAACCCGCCGTTTATGTAAACCTACATTAACATGACAAGTTAGATAAATTCTGCGGCAATGGTGACCTTAACAAAACCGCATATCGCATAAATTACTTCGTCTTTAGATAAGTTACTTTTGCAATAAAAATATGCAATGTTATATTTAACAAAATCTCACAATTAACAATAAACGACCGCATGCTGGTAAAAAATGTAAACGATATGTGTTTGTCTCATGTTCACATACATACTATTGCGGACTGGAATATTGAGTTCAGGAGTATGTGGTTTTAACTAGTTCATTGCAGTCTTTATTTCAAATTGCAGTTATATTGTAGCGTTTTATGACTTAATAATTTGTTCTGTATGAGTTTGAATTTAACCGTTAACTATACAATTATATAGAACGCTTTCAAAGAAGATACAATGTAGTCGTAACAGTTTTTAACTATTAAAATTACAAACTTTGTCTGAAATAAACATCGGGGCTTTTGCTTCGGCATAGTTAATATGAGGAGCGACATGCGAAAATGGGTCTTAACCGTATGCGGCCAGTTTAGCTCAAGACCAGCCTGCGCATCCGAGCAGTCTGGTAAGGAGCTACCTTATCCGCTTACTAGGCCACGAAACCTCTCGTGGATTTAAAGGGACCTTTTCACGTTTTGGTTAATTGAAAAAAAATGAAAAAATTGTTTGAGATTCGAAAGTTTGTGTTGTAGTGATGCTATTTGTGAGGAAACAGTAATTCTGAACATTTAACATGCTCTAAATTATCCATTATATGCATTCTTTGATAATTTTAAAACCTGAAAATTATAAAGCGCTGCACCGCGAAACGATTGAATAATTTGAAAAGTTCATGTTGTTGTCGTTATATTTTGTGACACTACGAGGATTGTTTATATAAAGTATTAAATCAGCACTCATGGTATGAGCACAGATGGCCGAATGGTCTAAGCGTTAGACTTTTACTCCAGGGATCAGTGGTTCGAGCCCAGTTATGGGTTACTCGTTTTTCTTTCTGTAATTATATTCTTGTTTTTTTTTTTTACAAGAGCTTTTTTAGATCCAATTTTTACATTTATCAATATAAAGCATATAATGACAGACTTCAATACACGCCAACATATGTGAACATATCCCTTTAAGGCACTTGATTACACGGCGCGAATGCTCAGGCTTGTCTTGGGCTACGCTTGGCGCATATCACACAATGCACAGTTTCGCATGACTCGGCTCCAATCGTGAATGATGCACATAATTTGGCCATTTAGTACGTTATTGCAAGCAAAACACAAATTGTATAACTTCATTGTCGGATTTCGAAGTTTTCTACGATGCTATCGTTTGCAACCAGGTAGCATCACTGTTTTTTCGTGCACTTTTTTTTTTAGTGAAACTAAATCTACTGCGATGCAGGAGGTGTCTTTATACAAACTTTATCTTAGTATTCACTATTGAGCACCCATAACATACTAACGCATCAAATAACATCGTAATATCTTTTGAAACATCTGAATTTAGGCATTTTCATAGCTAAAAAAGGGATAGCGACGTGTCATACATATCAAGCGTCGAATCTTGTGTATCTAATAAGCATTTAGGTGTCATATACATAAACCAAAATCATGAAAGAAGCGAGGGTCTCATTAGGAAAATAATTATCATAATTCTTGCGGCCACTTGAATGCATCAGAACTCAAGAGGAAGTCAGCAACACAACGCCTCTGGCTTCGGCTACGCGATCGCTCGACTGATGCGATCGTATTTGCAAATTATTAACCATACCCTATGTCTCTTGTATTCTACTGTTTTCCTTCTATAGCATTTTGGCAATTCGAACTTGTCATGGCAGGAACTGAGCGAACATTATCTGATCTTTGACATAAGCATTAACTTTTTATGAAAACAAGTCAAATTACACTGAAAAAAACGCTGAAAAATTAAACTTGCCTGTTATTAAAATAAAATGTGAATCAAAAAGCTATTGGACATCAATCCAGCGACCTTTCGTGAATGATAGATATGCGTGATTACAAGCGCTCGAGTTAAGATTCAGTTTTCACGCGCATAGGTAGTTTATTAAAAGTTGCAAATGTGATTCTAAAGTTCAAAACTTGTTACAGAAGTGAACATATTTAGCTTAAAAGCAAATGTGTCACTAATCGTGTTTACATAATTTAAAGTGGAAATGTGTGACACACAGAACACTTAAGTATAAAGCCTATAAAGGTATCCGGAACAACGGCAGCCGGACAATCGGCTCAATGCGTTTTTTTTTGCATTACCCAACGATCGGCACCTCATAAATTTGCCGACCATACACATGTGCAATATAATCGGGTGCCAATGTCCTGTCCGACCCATTTGCGGGGTGCCGAATGTCCAGGAATACCAAAAAAAAAACAGTTCACCCACTGGTCATGTTTATTATGCCATTAGTTCAATTAAGCCTGTCTCTGATAAAACGGGCTTTAATGCATGTGCGTAAAGTGCCGTCACAGATTAACCAGTGCAGTCCGCGCAGGCTAATCAGGGACGACACTCTCCGCTCTGATGTTATTTTTTAGTTTAAATGAAGTCTCTTTGTAGCGAAAATCTAGTTTACGTGGTAAGTGTCGTATCTGATACGTCTGTGCGGACTGCATGGCTAAACGGGAACGACACTTAACGCACACTTATTGAGCCTCGTTTTCTCTGACCGCGGCTCAATTGTATTTATGAATGCAGCTTGTAATATCTGCAAATGGAATGTTAATGCAACAATTCGGAAGCGATACAATCAATCGTCACGCTCGCAATTTAAACACGGGAAGTCAAGTAGTGAGTAAACAACATCACGCTTAAATGCCAAGGTCAAAATATGTTTATGGCGGGAAATTATATCAGACAGATGCTTTAATCTACTTTAGTAAATACCACGCAATTGATAAATTAAGAGTTATCATTATCAAACCCGTTTACTCCGCTCGTCCTCTCTTCATCGCATTAACGTATGTACTTTAGTCTGTCGGAAACGGATAGCTAAAGTATCAATGACATGTAAATGCATATGATATTCGTCTGATTTGTCGTAGAAATAAAAGTTGGTTTGTTTTCGTTGTCGTGTGCACACGCTTGCTCGTCATTCCTATAATGTGAAACCTATGCGACATCTCTTGGTTAATGTTGACAATTAAAACTAAGACTTCGACACTTAGTCTGTTATCAAGTATTATGCAAAATAGATGGAAATCGGTTGTTTTAAAGAAACATGTTGTGTGTCTTAGCATTTGCGTTTTTATAATTGCGGAATTCAGTAATAGGTCAATAACCACATGTAAAGCTTCAATGATCTACAGCCGAACACGTCTCTCGATACGTAAACTATGATTAGATCGTCATCAACTCTTTCGAAACTAGTAAATACATCATTATAACAGACAGTAAATCTTTCCCACTTTTTAAGCGTGCAATTACATAAGTTCTTATTGTCAAGTAAATAGTGAAACATATTAAACTGTCGCATGCATCAAAGATCATCAAGGCGAAGTTACGCTTGTATTTTCTGAACAAGCGAATCATGGCAATAAATAGTTTTTAAAACTTGTAAGTAATCAAGGTAATTTCATTGCCAACATTTCAATGAAAAGTGACATGTTTTATTATTTTTATTGTTGAAATCAAAAGCAGTGGATGCTTAATCTAGAACGTCAACGTGATACATCGATTTCAAAGAAACCAAGAAAGCAACTACCCGCAGCCAAACTTGCTAGTAAACCCTAAACATTTAACACAGCAGGGAAATAAAATACTTGTGCAAAAGGCCAATTCATGCCTCAGCCAAATGGTAGCAGTATAAACTCTTATCCGGGGCCGTCCGGAGCCCAAAATGTCTTGCATCCCAGCAACATCACGAGGTCACGAGGTTACGTAAATTATTTGGATCGTTCAAGAACAAACCTTGAACCCACCTTTTGGAGCAGGAAATCTTAGCAAGGAACGATTATGGTGGATATCAAACCTACCCAGAAAAAATAAACAACCTCAGGTACATCAACAGTGTTCAACGCCGCAACCTTAAGCTAGTGTAGCAGAAGAGAAGAAATGCTGACTAGAAGTTTGTTGAGGATGGACAGTGAGGAAAGTGGATAGAATTTAGCTATAAGACAAGTTAGGAAAACACGGTGAAAGAAATCATGTCATCCTGTATCAGCTAGAGTTGAAGCCATTTATTGTGGATGTTGTTGCTCCTAGGGAGGGTACAGAAGAAACGCAGGATGGTGCTTTTTGTATTTCAATGAAGGGTTTGGGGTTAAGCCAAACCTCTATTTATATAATGCCAAGAGCTTGTCTGAGGGAAAGCGTGGCTAAACGCATGTGTGTTAAGCGGCAGTCCGCAAAGACTGATGAGGGACGATATTATTTGCCCAGACTTGTTTCTCGTTTAGAAAATACTACATTTAAACAACATTATCTTAAACGCAGAGAGTGTTGTCACTAATTAAGACCGCATTGGCTACGTGGCACTTTACTTTACTCACATGAATTAAGCACGGTTTTCCCAGAAACAGGCTCGTCCTATATTGAACAGATAACATTGACATTTGATTCATTCATGCAAAGTAGCCGCTTCATCAAGCTAGCACAAAATCTTAATATTATTCATTGAGGCCAAGACATTTTTACTGCCTGCCAGTACAAAGATGGATTGAATAGAAATTAACTGGTTCAGGGCATTTGGTTTGTACTACAGTAACATGTTGTTAAGTTTTTAGGTGACACCTGACTTAGTATCCACTTTTAAATAAATGGTGCAGACATTGTTCTACACTCATCAAAGTATTTTTTATGTTATATAAAATGTTCTAATATTAAAATGGCCACGATGCAAATAAGATAAGTCAGATTATGTTGCAAACATGCATTATTCAGATCAAGTGTTAAACATCATTAAGTTGTACGAGAATTTTTTTACAAATTCATTGCTTTTCACGGGCCATATTACAGTAATTTGTGTGTGTGTGTGGGGGGGGGGGGGGGTGGGCTTGAATACGGAAATAAGAGTTCCCGTGACGTTTGAAATTAATGTATCAAATTAATGTATTTTTTCAGCAACTGCAACTTGCCTTTTTGGCGATCATGCAAAGTTTGCAAATCCTTTCCGTCTCATGTATACATTTGTTGCTAGATTACGTAGTTTCGGATCTATATCAATAATTGTAGATGTAGAGTATTTTAAAGAGTAACCTATTGTTAAATTCTTAGATGATGAAAAAAGTTCATGTTCATGAACATTTTGTTTGAAGTTTGTTTACTTTTTTCAGGATAATGGCATGTTTATTTAGTATACCACTGTGCCAAAATATCCATTTGTTATGTTCAGCGTTGTTTATAAAAATACTTGCTAATGTGCAATGCAATGTTTACAGTAAAGTTGGCAGAAAGTGTTGAGATGCCTCAAATTGCAGACTTTAAATGTAACTTTGATTGATTTATTTCGGTATGGAATACACATACATGGACATTTAAAAAACAATATTAAATAGTGATTATAGGCCGTTAATTTGTTCCCCAGATGTCTGACATGTCAGAGGAATATTCTGTTACGTTTGGAATATAGGATACAGTCATAAGAAAGTGTACTCATTTCATGCATAGTAATTGTTTTATGTGTTGATGTTATGTGTAGTTGATATTAAACTTGTGTTCAATGTATTATTTCACTCATTTGAATAATCATAGTAATAACACAAACTTATGTGCGCTATACTATTTAATGATGTTACTACACTGGTGGCTCAAGTAAGACTGTATCAGTCTCGTGGCTTGTGCTTTTTCGCATCACACTCGAGGCTCGCATCTCATGTGATACGTCATGACACAAGTAACTCGATTGACTAGCGTAATATTCCGCATATAAATCTGTTTTGTAAATGTCAACAACTAAAGTACTTCAGCTTAGGTTTTAAATAAAAAATAAACGACACATTGTTAACTAAAATGCTATCAATTGTTTCGTCGGAAAAATACTGCATGATATTTATGTCAGGAGTACCAACACAGAAAAATAAAATCTTAACATCCTTTTTCTTGAAATGAAAATTAACACATTTAGATTTAGAAAATAATATGTTATTCTAATCTAGAAAGGTATTTTAAATAGGTACGGTCTTCTCGCGATGAAGTATATACTTAATTTGAAATACTGGAAATAGAATTAACGTCGTGATACATATATAGTACAATAAAAGCATAGTAATTTTTAACAAAACCCATATCATAAGATTTGTATATACTCACTTCATGTTGACGAAATGCCTATTCTTTTTGAAAGAAATACAATGTGCAGTCGAATTATTTTTTGTGGATTTTCTATACATTTTATTCAATGTACATACACATTTATGTATAATACTTTATATTTTGTATAACATTCAAAGTACCATGTTTTAACACTTAATACGTGTCCTTTTATGTCGGTCATTCAAAGTACCATGTTTTAACACTTAATACGTGTCCTTTTATGTCGGTCATTCAGCCCATTGAGCCGCATTCTGGGAAAATGTGACTTAATACATGTTGGTTAAGTGTCGTCCCAGATTGGCAGTCCGCACATGCTAATTTAGGACGACAGTTATCGCTTTAATGTATTTTTCATTTCCAAGAAGTATCTTTTTAGCGAAATCAAGTTTCGGAAAGTGTCGTCGGTGATTACCGGTAGAATGATATGATTGCACGGGCTTATCTGGGACGACACTTTACGCACATGCATTACGTCCTTTTTGCGACAGCGCGGCTCATTTAAAAGTTGATAAAAATCAGAATGACGACAGTTCCCTAAGATATATCCTCATTAGAGATTGTATGTGGAACCAAATTATGTTAAGGCGATAAATAAAACCGGAACCCTTTTTTTCTGAGTTGTAATTACTTTGTCCAAATCTCCTTTTTCAATTATCAATGCAAAGACCAATAGCACTCCGCTGTTTTAAGTTTATTTATTGTGTCCTTGAGAGAGATATGACGAACGCTAGGCCGACACCATTCCCACTGAGTCACTGCGAAATATAAGATCATGTTTAAGGACAGTTGGACAGTACAACAAGCAGACGGACGGACAAAGATACAGACATTAAAGACAGACCAGCTAGTTACATTTAAATTTAGACATACGCATAGTTACTTCTGTTCTTATGTACTGATGTGTCAGTATCATATCAACAGTATTTTAAAAGACATGTACACCGATAAAAAAATCCATGCGAAAAAAACATAATTTCCGATTGATGGATATGACACTTAGTCACTGAAAATTCTTTCCTTTTTAAGTAAAACATTTAGTTATGTTCGTGTTTATAAGCGCTTGATGCGAAACGAATATATCCATTTTTACGCAGGGTACGAACTCCGTGTACATACTCCATCTACTCCAAAAGCGTCATCAGCTATCGCATGAATAGAAACAAGAAATATCAATAGACATCAGGAAATATGTTTATTGAGAGATCTTTACTAGAAACTTCACAATTGGCAATTATCGAGTCCTTTTTAGCTCACCTGAGCACAATTTGCTTATGATGAGCTTTTGCGATCGTCTTTTGCCCTGCGTGCGTTGTGCGGTGTCAACATGTGCCTTGTTAACAGTCTAAATGGTTCCAGTTTGTTGAAAAACATGATCGCTTGGGTCCTGGGCATGTTTCCTTATATGGCAAAAGTACAAACTTGTTAGCACTCTAAACGTTACATTTATAGTTCACTTTTCATGGGACTTGGTCACAACATTTGTTCTAATGCCATATTGGCTGCAAAGAACAGGTCAGTTCCTTTGTATCTCAGGTGAGGTGAGCGACTTTGTGCCTTTCACGCCATCTTGTTGTTTCATCAGGACGTGTTTTAATGTTTTGCGAACGGTATCATGTCAATTAGACATGGCTTTAACCCATTTATGCCTATTGGACTCTCCCATCCTTCTAAATTGGATCAATTTATTTCCAAAATTAGGGATGTCTGGTATTTTTATTTCTATATTTAGAATATTTCTTACAGGAATTCCATTAAGCAAAAAGCGCAGACTCAGATGAGACGCCGCATCATGCGGCGTCTCATCTGGGTCTACGCTGTTTGTCATTGCATTTTTTTCTTGACGCTAGGCATAAATGGGTTAATATATGAGTCTCACTCCAGGTAAAGAGGGCTTAAAGGTTATCTTTAAATGACAAAATAATAAAAAATGTTTCAGATTCGAAAATTGTCATTGTAGTTATCATATTTGTGAAGAAACAGTAGTACTGAACATTAACAATGCTCTAAAATATCCATTATATGCATCTTTTGACGATTTAAAAACCTGAATATTATAAAGTTTTCCACGCTAAACGATTAAATAATGTGTAGAGTTCTGTTGTTGTCGTTTGGGACACTACAAGGATTTCTTATATAAAGCATACAATAAATAACTAATTGTATCAGCAAGGATGGCAGAGTGGTCTAAGCGCTAGACTTTTACTCCAGGGGTCATTGGTTCAAGCCCAGATGAAGGTTACTTGTTTTTCATTCTTTAATTGTATTCTTGTTTTTTTTACTGGAGCTTTTTAGATCCAATGTTTACATTTATCAATATAAAGCATTTAATGACAAACTTCAATACTTGCCAAATTCTGTGAAAAGGCCGCTTAAACGCATGTGCGTAATAAGTCGTCACAGAGATGAGCCTGTGCAGTCTGCACATCCTAATGTTGGGCGATACTTTCCACCTTTATGTTACGCATGTACGTAATAAGTAGTCACAGAGATGAGCCTGTGCAGTCCGCACATCCTAATGTTGGGCGATACTTTCCACCTTTATGTTACGCATGTACGTAATAAGTCGTCACAGAGATGAGCCTGTGCAGTCCGCACATCCTAATGTTGGGCGATACTTTCCACCTTTATGTTACGCATGTACGTAATAAGTCGTCACAGAGATGAGCCTGTGCAGTCCGCACATCCGAATGTTGGGCGATACTTTCCGTCTTTATGTTACGCATGTACGTAATAAGTAGTCACAGAGATAAGCCTGTGCAGTCCGCTTATCCTAATGTTGGGCGATACTTTCCGCCTTTATGATATTTTTCGTTTAAAGGAAGTCTCTTCTTAACGAAAATCTGGGCTGCACAAGCTTATCTACGACGACATTAAATGAATATGTATTAAGCAAAGGTTGTCCAGAACAGAGCTCATCATGCAGTCATATAGCGGTCAGTGGCGATCAATGGGTCATTGTTGACCTAAATCGGCTTAAAGTCACCCCAAGGTGAATAGAGGCCGATTCATGTCACCCGGGGTGACTTGAAGCCGATTTCGTGCCACTCTGGGGTGACATGAAGCCGATTCTAGTTACCCGGGGGCCGGCTGTCCGGCTGCAGAAGTGGTTTTCATACTTTAAATTAAGGCAGTCAAGATTCTACGACATATACGTGAGTACGCACGCACTCATTTTTAGTCTTCAAGATGTACCGGATACGACTGTCAGTTTTTTTTTTTTTTTTTTATTCAATATAATACATACAATGTATACATGAATATATACAACATAGTGATTGTACAAAGCAATAAAGTTCAGACATGTTATACAAGATATGCTAATATGTATTTTTTTTAAAGAGAAAAGAAAAAAATAATAGAAGAATTGTTATGAAAAATGATGAGTTGTATAAAGTCGGAAGAAAGCATGCTGGACTTGTGTGTTTCGTTGTATATTCAAAATGATCTTATAAGATTGAAAAAAAAAACATACAAAAATATTTTAGAAAGATAAACTTACATTAGAGTGAAATGTATATAAGTGGACAAACATCATGAGAATTTAATCCGATTCCATTTTTGTTCAAAGTTTTGTAATGTGTCATTACTGAGGGCTATTTCTTTCTCAATCTGAACTTTAAGTTTGAGACTATGGATAAAACAATTAAAATTTGGTACTTGTTTTTTGAACTTCATGTTAAAGATGAACAATTTCATCATTATAAGAATAAAATTCACAATATTATTACAATCTTTTGATTTCAATGAGTAAATTCCGAAACTTACATTTAAGAAAGATAGTTTAACGTTTAGTTGCTGTTGTTCAAGAAAAGATGTTAATTGATTCCAAATAGGCTGGATGTGTTTGCACTCCCAAAACAGGTGTTCTATAGTTTCGATGTTTTCACTGCAGAAGTCACACAGATTTGAATTAGATAATTTGCATTTAAAGAGATATTTATTTGTAGCTATAATTCTATGAATGTATTTATATTGAAAATTTCTCAGAGTGCTTTCAATAGTTGCTTTATATGGCATGGTAAATATGTGTTTCCAATTAAGTTCATGTACTCCGAAAAGGACTTGCCATTTATTTTGGGTTTTTGAGTTTTCTGTAGGGTTTTTAATTTGTAGTGTGTAAAATATTTTATTTGTTTTGTTTTTTCTTCCAAGTATATTTTCTACGAATGTTGTTTGAGTACATGGTGTATTATTTGTATTGATTTCAGATTTAATATGTATGGGTACGCTTTTGATTAATGTGTAGTACTTCAAAAAATTATTTGAAGGTATTCCGTATATGTAGCATATATCATTAAAAGAGTAGAAATCCTTGATTCTGTAGTCATATAATTGGTCGACATATTTAATGCTTCGTTCAAACCAATCTTTATAGAAAAACGTCTTATTGTTTGAAGTTATGTCTTTATTGTTCCATAGAATAGTTTTGCTGCTTGTTTGGGTTTCTAGGTTATGAGTGACATCACTCCATGCTGATAGAACATCAGACAGAAATATGTTTTCGTTTGCAATTTCATGTAAGATAGTATTGCTGATGTTACATTCAAAGAGTAAGGAGTCACCATATTTTTTTAGAATTTTCTGATAGAATAATTTCCATTTACTTGTATTGGCATTATCTAGGTATCTTTTAACCCAGCTGCATTTGATTGCATTCAAGAATGAGTCAATGTTCGTTAATTGGATACCTCCATTTTCTACAGATTGAATTAACTGAGTTCGTTTTATTTTATCAGGCTTACCGTCCCATATGAAATTAAATATTGCTGATTTTATATCGTTAATAATATCATTTGGTGGATTTGGGAGGACTGTTAATACATAAATTAATTTAGGAAGTGCAAACGTTTTCAATACTGTGTTTTTTCCGATAAGTGTAAGTTTACGGTGATGCCATGATTTTAAGCAGTTTTTAAAATTCTGTAATTTAGGTAGTATGTTTTTAAGAACTGTATCTTTTTCATTATTTGTGAAAGTAATTCCTAACGTTGTGGCTTCATCGGATGTCCAATTAAATTTCATTTCTTTTTTATATTGGACATTATTTTGTTTTAATTTACCTACTCGTAGCACAGTACATTTACTTTTGTTTAGTTTCAGACCCGATGTCATTCCGTAAAGGGTTAGCGATTCTATTAGGTTATGGAAAGAATCGTAAGTGTCGTTTAAAAAATAAGTTGCATCGTCAGCAAATAGGGACTGTTTGATTTCTTCGTCAGGTTCTAGTGATATGCCTTTTATGTGTTTATTTGATTGGATGTGATGTGATAGATACTCGATGCAGATAATAAATAGCGATGATGAGAGTGGACATCCTTGTCGAACCCCTCGTTCGATGTTAAAACTGTTTGAAAAGAAGCCATTGTTAATGATTAAACTGTTAATATCGGTATAAAATAGTTTGACCCATTGAATGAGACTTTCACCAAAGTTCATATTTTCTAAGCAAGAGAACATAAATGAATGATCAAGCGAATCGAATGCCTTTTCGAAGTCTGCAAAGAAAATTAGACCAGGATTATTTGAATTGTTGAAATAGTTTATGCATTCTTGGATAAGACGAACGTTTTCACCAATGTAACGTCCTTTTATGAAACCAGATTGAGATCTTGAAATGATTGCTGGTAATATTTTTTTTTATTCTGTTTGCTATACTTTTAGTTGCAATTTTATAATCATTGTTTAGTAAACTAATCGGGCGCCAGTTTGATAAGGATTCTAAGTTTTTTCCAGGTTTTGGAATAAGTGATATAATACCTTGTTTTTGTAGCGTAGTTAAGTTTTCGTTGTTAAATGAATAGTTTAGTGAATTAATTAGATGTGTTTTTATATCATTCCAGAATATTTTATAAAATTCGATTGTGATGCCATCAGATCCTGGGCTTTTGTTATTTTGCATATCTTTTAGGGCTAATCCACATTCATATTCATTAAGCAATCCGTCGCACAGTTGTTTTTCCTCTTCGTTTAAAGCGTGATGTGTATTTTTAAAAAGGGTGTTATTTTCAACATTTTTTCGTTTATAGAGGGTTTCGAAAAATAAACGTTGTTCTTCTAGTATTTGAGTCATGTTTGTTATATCTTTGCCATTGACTACTAATTTGTGTACAGTTTTTTGTTCACTTCTACGTTTTTCAATGTTTGCGAAGTATTTTGTATTTTTTTCATTGTGTTCAACATGCTGTGCACGCGCTCTTAGTATTATTCCATTGAGACGTGTATGATAGATTCCATCTAATATTTGTTTTTTTAATGTTATTTCATTTTCAATGTCGGTGGTATCATTTGTGTTTGTTTGATGCAATTGTTTTTCAAGTGTTTCAATGGTTTTGATGGTTTCAGTTTCAAGTTTGTGTGTTTCTTTTTGTTTAAATGATGTGTATCTAATTGTTGTGTTACGTATATTTCCTTTAATTACTTCCCATAAGGTGTTTGGGTTTGCATCTTTATTATTTTGAACTGTATTTAATATTTCCTGTTTTATTTGTGTTTGATATTGTGTATCCAATAAGATGCTGTTGTTAATTTTAAAGTATCCTGGGCCTCTTTCAGGTTGTATATTATGTAGTTTAAGTTCAACTAGAGAGTGATCAGTCATAAATCCTGGTTTTATGTTACATGTGTCAATAATGTTGCAAAGAGATTCAGATATTAAAAAAAAGTCTAGTCTACAAAATATTGTTGGTTTTGTGTTTGAGTGCCAGGTGAATTTGCTTTCGTTTGGGTATACTGTACGCCAGATATCTATCATATTGTAGTTTTCAATTATGTTATTTAAAATATTTCTATTTTTAGGATGAGTATAAAGGTTTCCATTCTTTTTATCTAATAATGGGTTCAGGACAGTATTGAAATCACCACCGATTATAATATTTTTATCTTGGTTATTAATTATAAAAGATTGTAATGTTTCGTAAAATGTGGAATCATCTATGTTAGGACCGTAAGCGTTGATTAATGTTAGTTGTGTTTCATGTATTTTGATATCTATACTTGCTAGTCTGCCAATTATTATTTCGTTAAAATTATCAACTGTGATCCCTATGTTACTTTTTATCAGAAAGGCAATGCCTTGTTTATTAGTATATTGTCCACTGAGGTAGATGTCCCCGTCCCATTCATCTTTTAAGGTTTGTGTTAAAGTATGTGTCAAGTGACTTTCTTGTAGTAGGCATATATTATATTTTTTTTCGTCTAACCATTTGAAGATTTTAATGCGTTTGTCTTTATTGATTAGCCCTTTTACATTCAGAGTGCATAATTTAATCATTTAAAGAAAGGGAGAGTGTGTAAATATTATTGTGTGGATTTGTCCAGTAAGTTTCTATTTTAAAACATGTCCAGTAGGTTTCTCTTATAGGACATAAGATGTCCATACATACATACAAACGTTTAATTGGTATACAGCATACATCAACATCATTTTTTACTCTAAATTTCTGCATTTTAAGATGAAAGCAATTCAGCAAATTAAGTACAAAAAAAAACAAAGAAACAAGAACAAAAAAACAAACAAAGCAAATTAAGTAAAAAAAAAAACAAAGAAACAAGAACAAAAAAACAAACAAAGGGATAGCAAGGTAAAACAAATGATCGTGATTACAAGCAAACAAATCAGTTTGTTTACATCAAAATACATGATTTTACAACAGGTTTTTTACATATATGTGTTAAAGAAGTGACTTTTACAACATAAATGTTTTGAACGTATTATTGTATATGTAGTGATTCATCTTATCGCATCCAATGCAGAACATATAGTATGATATTGAGAATGAGACAAAAAACACCCGATTCTTACGCATAATGACATTTAAATACTTATAAAGCATAATGTCTTAGATGAAAGCATGTTTTCAAGTTATTTACATATACTTATATATATTTACATCTATATAAATAAATACTGACATATACAATCACTCACAAAAACATTCCCATATACATTTATATCTATATCTCAAATAAATGCATAATTTCTTAGATCAAAAGCAAGTAGATAGCTGCATGGGATATTTTTTGAGTTACATGTGTACCTACATATATTTATATATATATATATACATATATATATATATATATATATATATATATATATATATATATATATATACATATATTAACATCTATATAAATACTGACATACACCGTCACATACACACAAAAAAACATACAAACATACCCATATACAGCTAAATATATATATTCTAAATAAATGCATCTTTAAGTATATATATATTCTAAATAAATGCATCTTTAAGTATATATATATTCTAAATAAATGCATCTTTAAGTATACATCAAAAATACAATTGTTATTGTGAGAAGAAAGGAACCGCACAAATAAAGCATCATCAATAAATCAAGTATTATTCTATGCAGCTTAAACTTTGTCACTACTACTGTAAAATGAGATTTTGAATGAATTAAAGGGAAGCAAATCTGTAATAAAAAGAACATGCATAAACCGTAGTTGTTTCCCTTGTTTGAACCATGCTAAATCCTTAAAATGCCTATTTCCAGTAACTGTGACCTTCACCTATGACCTTGACCTTTGACCTAGTGACCTCAAAATCAATAGGGGTCATCTGCGATTCATGATCAATGTACCTATGAAGTTTCACCTATGACCTTGACCTTTGACCTAGTGACCTCAAAATCAATAGGGGTCATCCGCGAGTCATGATCAATGTACATATGAAGTTTCATGATCCTAGCCCCAAGTGTTCTTGAGTTATCATCCGGAAACCACCTGGTTGACGGACGGACCGACCGACCGACATGAGCAAAGCAATATACCCTCTCTTCTTCGAAGGGGGGCATAAAAATAGTATAGATTTTTCATTTTTTTTAAATAATATTCAGTCCCACAGCCACAAATTATACTCATAGTGCGTGCTTAATCATAAAAAGTGGCTTACACAGGTAGTTTTAGCAGATTAATTGTTAAAAATAAAAATAGTATGGATATTTCATTTTTTAATAATATTCAGCCGCACAGCCAACAATTTACAGTCATTGTGCATGCTTAATCATAAAGTATGGCTTACACAGGCAGTTGTAGCAGATTAATTGTTTAGATAGAAAAGTATAGATATTTCATTTTGTTTAATAATATTTAGCTGCACAGCCGACATTACAGTCATAGTGGCTTAGATATTTCATTTTTTTAAATAATATTCAGCCGCACAGCCAACATTACAGTCATAGTGGCTTACACAGGCAGTTTTAGTAGATTAATTGTTTAAATAAAAATAATATACATATTTCATTTTTGATAATATTTAGCCGCACAGCCAACATTACAGTAATAGTGCAAGCTTAATCATAAAACATGGCTTACACAGGCAGTTTTAGCAGATTAATTGTTTAAATAAAAATAGTATAGATTTTTCATTTTTTAATAATATTCAGCCGCACAGCTAACATTACAGTCATTGTGCGTTTTTAATAATAAAAACATGCATTAACAAGCACACAAGTTAAGACAATGACCACTCTGTTTGAAAAACAAATAAGAGTATGATATGAATAGCAATGACATATAAGGATTGACAAATAAACATCAGCGTTTTAACAGAAACATTCAATTAAAGAAAGAATTTATTTGTTTTTATTATTTCAGAAAAGGTTTATACGTTACTTTTTTGCAAATTTGCATATTCTAAACACATGTTGACTTCATTTAAATAAGATAAGGACTATAGTCTCACTAGTGGTTTGTGATGGTTTAAATAATCCAATTTATCAAGGTGAATGACCACATGCTAACAATACTATATGATTTATAGTCTGTTTTACAGTTTGACATTTATATTCCTTTTTATAGACTTTTTAATTACTATTTGTTTACAGGTTCACTTATATCGAATAATGTATCGAGAAGTGCATTTCTGATATATGTAAATCATTTTCTATCGCTCACTAGATAATGTATAGTCTGGTTTGAAGATTGACATTTATATGCTGTTTTTACAGTCTCTTTCATTGTTTATTCGTTTACAAAGTATACTTACATAGAATAATGTATCGAGAAGTGCATTTCTGTTATATATCAAGCATCGTTTAAAACAAAAAAATCAACAAACGTTATTAGTTAATTATAGGGTATAATTACAATAAATAATAGAATATATTTACAAATGTTTTTTGAATTACAGAGAATTGTGTAACATACAGAAGCGTGAACTATTTTATTAGAATCATACCATGTTTCAGTGACATGGGGTCCATACATGGTAGTAATGATGTCTTTAACGTCCACTCACCCCCGTTCTTCTGAAGCGCCTGAATTCTTCAATAACATTGTTCACGTTGTCATAAATGTCAAATTTGATGCGCTCATCAGCAACAGTTTGACCATATACGGAACCGTTAAAGTACCAGGCACTACTTATGTCCGGGTGTAGGTGAAGCCTACTGATAAGCCCCTGGTTGGGCTTAGTGACGTCATCCACCAGTTGGTAGCCATTGTTCTTCATGGGGGTCCTCTTTCGCATAATGGTGGACTTCGCAGAGTTGTTTTTCAGTTTAATAAGGACTGGGCGGGTTTTTCCCCGCTTTGTGGGGATACGATGGATCGCCACTATATCAGTCAGCAGTAGGTCTACCCCTGCATGGGTCTTCAGGGTTGATGTTACTGTTTTTGCTAGTGATTCTTCTGATTCGTCCCTATTTTCTTGAATGTTCAATATCTTAATATTATTCTTCCTGGAGTATTGCTCATTGTAATTTGCTTTTTGATGTGCAAGTTTGCTCAGCTCATATGCTTTATTTACTTGTTCTTGTAGTGATTTATTTTCATAGGTTGTGGTGTCTTCTATTTTTTGTATTTTTTCTTTTAGGTTTGTATTGTCAAACTCTAGGGAGTCGATTTTTGATTGCATTTCATTAATCTTTGAACTAACTATGTGCTCTATCTTATTGTTCATGTTCTCTTCAATTTTGGCCATAATTGTTGTTATTGTGCTGGTAATTAATTCTTCTATCTCTTCTTTTTTAAGCATACTCTTGAGCTCATCCCTCAAACTGGTAATTCCCTCTGTCATATTTTGCAGCTGTGTTTGGATAGTATGTAGCTCATCCATGCTTGAATTACTTGTCTCACTGTCAGGGCGTGATTTCTTAGTAGCCTGCTTTGTTTGAGGTTTTGTCCCCGTGAAAGTCAATTTTGCCTGGCCTTTTATTGTATTTTCACTCATTGTTTAAGCAACTCTTGTTGAAAGGCAAGATGGAGATAATTGAGATAATTAAGAAGAACAGTTAGTTTTCACCCAGTTTTTATTGTATTGATAATATAGCTTTTATTCAGCTTTTATTCTGCCTCGGCCTATAATCCAGGTAAGCGCAGGTAAACCCAGGTATTCAGGGGTTTTCTCAAAATAATATATTTTGAAAAATTTCAACAGTCATTCATCTATTGTAAAAAAAAAACACAAAAATCCACACCTTCAATCTACTCTTTTCAATCACAATATTTCCAATGTTTCACTTCATCACTTGAAGCACCTAATATTCATGTACATGTTGTACTCAAAAAGTCCATGACTTAGTCACTATAAACATGTATTTTAATGTATTTGTTTCAGAACAATTTATCCACACATCTCTCTGTGATGACCTTGACCTTCATTCCTAACCCTGTTGACCTAAATCGGCTTAAAGTCACCCCAAGGTGAATAGAGGCCGATTCATGTCACCCGGGGTGACTTGAAGCCGATTTCGTGCCACTCTGGGGTGACATGAAGCCGATTCTAGTTACCCGGGGGCCGGCTGTCCGGCTGCAGAAGTGGTTTTCATACTTTAAATTAAGGCAGTCAAGATTCTACGACATATACGTGAGTACGCACGCACTCATTTTTAGTCTTCAAGATGTACCGGATACGACTGTCAGTTTTTTAATGTGTATTATTGGTGGCTAAATCGTGGAGTAAGTGAACAGTTTCCGCCTTTCGAATTGCAAGTTCTTTGGTAAGTAAGGGTTATTTTCTGGCATACATGTTTCTTTGTTTATAATTTCTTTTAATTTTCCGATAAAATTGTTGACAATCGATAAACAAAGAGGGAAATCGGAACTAAAGAAGGTTTTAACCGTTTCTATTTTTGTAAGCTGAATATATTAAATCGAGCCGCGCTCTGGGAAAAAGGGTCTTAATGGAAGAGCGTAAACTGTCAGGGACGTCACTTTCCGTCGTAACTTGATTTTAGTTAAGATAAGAAAATACTTCTTTTCAGCGAAAAATAAGTTAAACGAAGGAAGTGTCGTCCCTGATAAGGGTGACTGCACAGGCTTATCTGGGACGACACTTAACGCACACGCATGAAACTGCGTTTTCCGGATCGGAGCTAAATTATATAATTTGATAGCACCAGGGCGAATTGTGAGTTATATAGATATCGTGTTTTATCACCTTTTTTCATTAAGTTTGTTATTTAAATTTTCTGCGATTTTATATTTTCTGTTCTTATGGTCTTCACTTTGTAAAATCAAATAGGATTGTTTTTAAACATGTAATAAAAGAAGCAAAACAACAGGTTTACTTAAAGCGCGGCAACACGACGTTATTTCTTAAATTCTGATCTCAATAAAAACTAATATTACAGAGTCTTTATGCTGTTGACTATGTGGCCAATATTTTATCACATTTATAAAAACACGTTGAACAAAAATTTCAGAATGAATACAGTAGCGAGACGCTTTCGCACAATGGCGTCATGACGGCCATCTTTCTCGACAGGAAATGACGTCATCATTTCTAATGACGCGGATGCCACAAGCCTTACGTCCGGTTTTGTTGTAAGAAGGGATATAATATAATATATATATATATAATATATATATATATATATATATATATATATAGGATCTTGCACGAGTTGTCATATCATACCATATTTTATTAAACGAGTTCTGGAATTTTGTTAGTTGGCGAGCTTAGTAACGAATTGGACGAGTTTAATTAAATATGGTATGATATGACAACGAGTGTCAGATCTTTTTATCAAATGCTTTTAAATGTGCAAATTAAATAAATATTTACGCAAACATAATGATTAATCCCGAATGTTGTTTACATTTCGTGATGTCATTTGACGTTGCAACGTCATTTCAGCTAAATAACAAAATACGATTGGTCAATAAACGAAAACTAAGCCAATGAAAACGCTTACAAAGTATATTGAACACGTGTTAGATAAAAATATATCTATCTTAAAATTTATGGGCCGTGCTCTATGAAAAAGGAGTTTAATGAATGTGCTTAAAGTTTCGTCTCAGATTAGCCTGTGCAGTCCGCACAGACTTAGCAGGGACTACACTTCCCGCCTAAACTAGATTTTTGCTCAGAAGAGACTCTTTCAACAAAGAATACAATAAAAGCGGAAAGTGTCGTCCCTGATTAGCCAGTGCGGACAGCATAGGCTAATCTGGGACGACACTTTACGCACATGCATTCATCCTTTTTTTTCACAGAGCACGGCTCTTATGTATTGTTCTAAAATTAGAGCTTACAGTTCGCACTTGAACAATTGCATTTTAATTCAGCCGAAAGAAGGCAAAAAGTAATCGCATCGTTTCCCGTCAGAGTTTCAAAGTTCCCGACACAAACATGCAATTTTGCGTACATAGTTCTATTAAAGCGTAATATAATTGATCAACAACAGAATTTGCAAAAATATAAATATATAGCCCATGCTTGTACACAAATGTCTCGTTTTCCTGTGTTGCGCGCATATTTCAATATACATATTAACAAGGGAAAAAACTTTGCATTAATGACTTCGTAAGAGCACCGCGATAGCCTCTCTTACATCAAATGTTCGCTTTTTACAAACATAAATTACTCACGAAAAACCTGACAGAGGTCAATTTTTGCAAAAAATTGTTGTAACTTCTTTCGATTATATACATTGTTAAATGTTATTGTTTTACCAAAATGTTTTGAACAAAAACAATTACACAACCAGATAAAACATCAATAACACACACTGAAAACTCGACCCTAACTGTCTTAAGCCATTTTAACAGCGTGATCTGAACACATTTATGGGACCTTGACCCCAAAACCACCACCACCATCGCTAATACAGCACCGCTACCTCCGACTCCGACACCAGTTGCCACCACAACCACAACCGGCCCATCACGTCCACCGGCTAAACCACACCACCAACACACCGCAACTTCACCACCACGGCCACCACCACCACCATAGCATCACCACTATAACCATAACAACCAGAATCTACACCACCCCCACAACTAGAACGCCACAAACTTAATGACCTACCCTGCAACTGATATCACCACAACAACTACCACAATCCCACAGCCACCACCGCATCTCAACAGCCACCACAACAACGTCCACCGCTATCACCAAAAACTACCGCGACCATTATCACCACCACTACCTCCACCCTCCCAACCACCAGAACAACCATCACTCCCTGTTCTTATCCTAACCACCTCAAGCATCAATTTAACCACCACAGCAAAATCCACCACGACCGCCCCAACCCCCCTTCCTTACCACCACGAACACCCCCACCAACAACTACTTCGCGCTTTCGAGCATTCATATAAAATATGTCATGATCAGTTAATTCAAGAACTATATAATCAGTTCTTGAGAACTGTGTTATGATCTGATTTCAGTAGAACTCCGATATGATCCAAAACAGGATACAGAAAATAGTACTTGTTGTTCTTCTTTAAACCAAATATTATTTTAGATATACAAGGTGTGTTGACGGAAACTCAACAGCAGACGAAGATGGACGACGAAACACTCAAATTTATCCGTCACAAGAGGCCGCACATGCAGTCGAAAGGCAAACGCCACGTCTATGACGCCGGTAAGTGGGGTAACTAGTGTTGCATACTTAAACAATGCCATGATTTGTTTTGCTTTTTTGTGTTTTTCTTTTGTGCTGGCATATTTGTATGGCATGAAATAACTTTCCATAAAATAAAAGAACCCTAGGTGTATTAATTGTTTGCCTATGTGTTACTTTTTCGATATTAATTTGTTACACTTTAGGTCCTATTTCTAGTCGCCTATTTATATAATTGTCTCAATTTTTTATTTGTGGCATACACAAAAACCAAAAAAAAAGTAGTACATACATAAAAGTAATCTATGAAAATGTCTTATAAGTCAAACGAACACAGAAAAAGAGTGGCATTTTTATATAATTGTTTCTATCACTACCGGAAACAAAACCGTGTATGTAATTTGTCAAACTATCCAGACCGCGCGACCGGTAGATCCGGCTTCCGTAGAAAAGCCATAAGACGGCGCCTCCGTCCTCTGACCCGGAAGACGAACAAGCGTCTCGGGCGATCGAAACTACACCGGAACTAGCGTCTAGTGATATTGACGTAGAGTTCGTGGATAGAAGCAACCAAGGTTCGGGAAGTTCCCTTATAAAATATCACAAAAAGTTAACAGCCTCGCTCTGGAAAAAATGGGTTCAATGCTTTTTCGTAGAGTGTCATTTTAAGAATATTAATGTTTATTTTAGAAATATACGCTATTATTGAGAGCATTAACCTTGATTTTTTAGTATCTTCAACTTCGTGTACTGCTGCCGATAGTTCGAGATTCCGGATCTACCAGAAATTACCTCCGCGCATGCGCAGAAAATACAAAACGGGTCATGGAAATACAAACGTGTTTCATATCAAACCACTTGGAAACGAATGTTACAGTTGATTTCTCCTCCATTTTTAACGGCCCTGATTGACCCAATCGATTTAAACCTATTTGACTTTTTAGTAATTAAAATATATTTATCCAAAGTCAATTTCAACCAGTATTTCTTACTTAAAACCCGCACTGTAGAAGTGATTCACAATTGATGTCTGTCCATCGGGTTGTCTGTGTTTTGCGTACGTCCGGCAGGCCGTTTCTGAAACACGATTATTACAACTTCTACATATTTCGTACGTATTTTTCACTACTAAGACTATGTTTTTTAGGTTTTTGACACGAATTACGATTTTAAAATTGGCTTTGTTAAAAATCTCAACTAATCTGGTTATTCTTGACAAAAATTGGTCAATCTACTATAAACGTTTTATGCTACCATTTGAAATGCTAAAAAAAGAGAAACGATGCCACTTTAAAACAAGCGTCCTAATTCGTCCATTGTATTCATGATATATTTATATAGCAAGAATGCACGTTTTTCACTACACATGATTTTTATTTTCAAGTAAAGGCGGTCCGAGAAATCACCATACTGATCGTATTGGTCCTTTTTACCATAACTTGTTTTGTTGCATTTGTTATGCTATGTTTGGATGCATAATTATTACAAATTAAAAGTGTAAGTGACAGGTGTGTAAAAATGCTTGATTTCTATAAACTAATAATAAATTACAAACTTGATAACCTTTCTCGTCTGGTAAGACTTAACATGTTGGTATTGGTCTTCGATTATATATAAGGGAGACAACTGCAACGATGACTTGACTAATTTCTTTCATCGGTTGCCTTTCCTAGAAATTAATGAAGTTGAAATACTAAATGATTGATTTATATCGAAGCCTCTCATGGAAAGCTCGATTAATCAAGCACAATTCGAGCGTGTATGTGTTTGCGTATGTTGATTCTAGATTGTGCGTACTGAGAGCGGTTCATTGACCATAACTTTATCAAAATAACTTACCAACAATGTGTAAAATGAGGCAAGCAATGTCCATTGTGACACCCGTCTCCCTATCGGCATTGTCAATGTCATACATATATGTCAAAGGTCAAATTTTGGCATTGAACAGATTGTACGGACTCTCTTTTTATTTCGTTCATCATAGCATTTTATGTTATTTTTTATCGCAGATGTTCACCACGGGGCGTCAAAGTCTTGTAAACATAGAAACACGTTAATGTTACACTTAAGAAGTAAACAATCAATTATAGTCATGATGCTCCTTGTTAAAAAATAACGAGCATAATTCACGAAGAGGTCGATATTTTTCTCTTGTTTTAAATAAGGTTGTCTTCTGGTTTCGTTATCATTTAAATGAGTATCGTTCTGGTAAAAATGGGCTTAATGCATTTGCGTTAAGTTTCATATGGGAACTGTGCAGTCTGCACAGGCTTATCAGGAACGACACTTTCCGCTTAAACTGGGATTTCGTTTAGAAGAGCCTTTCTTTAAGCGAAACATTCGAATACAAGCGCAAAGTGTCATTCCTGATAAGGGTGTGCGAACTGCATAGGTTAATCAGGGATGCCAATTTACGCACATGTATTAAAAGTCCAGTTTTACCAATGCGATGATCAATTAAATGACTAAATTTATACATGTCATATACTGCAGTCAGCACTTTGAAATATTGTATCTTTTCCTTCACAGGCATATCGGTGTCCGACAAAACCGGATGTGTGAGTGCGCCGTAACCGGAAATGACGCCTGAATAATGGGATGAAACTGACCGGCAGCAGTATGTTCTATCAATGTAAGTGAACTGTTGGTAAATTATTACTTTAAAAAACACGCCAATATGGGTCTGTATAATATATTTATTATATATTTATATATAATTTATTTTCACAAATCGCTTTGTTCAGTGAAGAATGGGATATCACTTTTCAAATTTTAATTGGACAGAATGCAATAGATTTGGATGACGTGCCACGATGATCTGATTTTTCTGCGTATCAAAACAGGATGCGGTCACGAATGTCAACGAAAAAGCATACTGTACAATCATTATTATTAGTGGGACGTTAATATTCGATGAATTCTTTTGTCAGCGAATTTAACACAAACGCATCCGTAAATGACCGACGCAAATCCTTCTTTCTTTTTACCAAAGTCAGAAATCAATCAGTTCACTTGTCCACGAAACAGTAATTTTTGGAAAACCTAAGAAATTAAGATTTCAACCTGAACACAAGTCCTGTAATACATTAAATCCTCTTTTTCACAGATGTCATTAATTTAATTTGTTAGAGACAAAATATACTTAATCTACATAGGTCGCATTTTATTATGTATAAATAAGGGTATATTAACAATATTCATCAGAACATTTGAGTTTATACTGCTACCATACGACACTAAAATACATATTTGTTCTTCAATAAAGCAAACAAAAACAAAAATACAACAGCAACGGAAACAGTTTTTACTGTTGATCAATTAGACTTTAAATCTTATTACGGGTTTACTGTAGATAAAATAGTTTAACTCCTCATACCACAAACACTTTTTTCAGACGAATGCATAAGTTCGAAACCGAACTCTGTTATACCGTTGACAATCTACTGCTGTTACTCGGTCACGTGCCGTCAGTTCCTCGCAAAAACGCAAACGTAACCACATAACGTAGCACCAAACAAACATTCTTCAAATTTAATGTGTACAATACAATAGCTTGATCGAAAATGCTTTGCTTATTTTAGGTATTTCCTATTTGGAATTATTATTGTAACGCGGCGACAGTTTCATTTAGCAAGCGCCTGGATGACGGAGAAGGAAAACAGTCAAAGTTATTCAAACGCTCTGCGGACTAGATTTTATAGTCAAATAAAGCGTCTGACCAAATTCTTTAGGACGACATATATGCCTTTTCAATTTGACTTCATCTGTCGATGATTGTCTATGTATTTTTAAAGCCGCTGTACTTTCAGTTTCTATTACGATGCGTAATAAAAATGTCTAAAAGAGGTCGAAAGTCGTCCGCGATTGTTGCGCCAAAATATCAGTCTATATGTTTGACTGTTACAAATATGTCAGTTAACATCGGTTTTTTATGTTTATATTATGGACAGTTTCAAGGATTAAAGATGTTATGAAACATCAGTTTATTAAAGTTTATTATAATAGTTTACAGTTTTATTTAATCAATACAAGTATGCAGCTTCAACAGAAGTAAAGCAGCAATGATTTTGAGGTATTCATTTTTATAACTCATTTCACCCTATTTCAAGAATGAAATCACCCTATTTTTCATAATCAATTGTTGAAAACCCTTTTCCCCAAATAATTATTTGTGGGCACTGGTTTAAGTATAATAGTATACTGTTGCTCTACCCTGCCCATTTAATTACAAACTTAACAGTTTTTGGAACGTGCATTTCAGGGTTCCTTTGTTCTGCAGTCAACTCAGCGTCACGTGGCATAGGATGGAGACTCGTGACATGCTCGTGTTTGATCACCTGCTCTACAAGATGCTCGTGTACGGGTGCAACAAGGCGGCTTCGTACAAGAACTTCTTCTCGTACAACAAAGTCAAGAAATTACCGAACGGAGTTCCCACCATGAAAAACGTATAGCATTAGAAAATTAGCATATTTTCTCTTTTTGTAGGGAGCATTCTCATTATCGTTCCTAAACCATGGAAACCTCGATGTTCAAGTATGGTCACGAAACTTTAATACACAGCAACTGATATTTGGTCGTTATATGGAGCACTGGTAAATCGTTGTGTTAACCATTAAACTTGCGTGTATATGTGAATATTTTAAATCTTTAATCTTTGGCATGGATGGATGCATAACATTATTCAATTTGATAAGCTGTTCAGACGTGAATTTATAGTTAAGGATGAGTGTGTACATTTATATTAAAAATGCTGTCGTGTATGTTTCTACAATGTCTTCATTCAACAATGTCATACAACTCCCCGATACACCCTATCACTTGTATCCAATCAATATATGTATATGTATGCGCGGAATTAAAACACATTACGTTGCATAATAAAAAATAAATGATGCTTTGTGAATTAAAATGCTCATTATTTCATTAACCTCTGCACATTTATGTCATCAGCAACACAACATGTGGGTACCCAAAAAAATGTAATGCACCAGACTAAGTTGAATAACGTTCAGAGCACGGTGTTTGTAAACTCGTGATTGGCGCTTGATTTCACAAACAAGTGTATTTGTCGTTGAAATTGTTATATGCCAGAGATGAAAATGGCGGTTATTAAGATTATAATAATGAGAAAGACTGATGATGATGACTGACTATGAAGATAAACATTTGTGATTATTTCTATGATGATGATGGTGATCATTATAACACACGCTATGGTCATAACACTATATCTATTGCTGCTGATTATAATGATGAGGATAAGAAAGCGGTGAGAATACAAAGATGGTTTTTTTGCGTATTTGAATTAATCCGTCGATTCGTAATATTTCGGACACGAGTCGGATTAATTTAAGTTCCCAGAGAAGCTAACGTTATCTTCTACAATAAGTTTATATTTATAGCGAGACAATAAGAAAAGCGTTTAATAGATAAAAACAACCATAACCATAGCCAAAATAGATTAAATGAAGTAAATTTTACCTTGCATAGTAATAAAATATGTGTGTGATCTTCTCCGGTTACGCCCTTTGAAATAGTCATTAACAATTATTTGCAAAAGCAAGATTACATGACAAAATATCGCTGCATACTTCGATTTGAATTTACCCAGAATTTCAATAGCAACACACTCAAAAATAACTCTAAAGGTATTTTTCAAATTCATGTAATGACATTAAAAAAAAACTAGGAATATTTGTGAACAAATCCTTATTTGACATTTTAAGCACCAGCTGTCAAGGATAAGCTGCCAACCACCCAGCAGTCATTGGACGGTTTAATAGCATACATACTTTCAAAGCCGTGCAATCATAGTAACCAATCGGATGATGCTCTATGCACCTTAGCCTCCTTCTGGGGAAACAGGGCTTAATGCTTGTGCGTTAAGTGTCGTAACATATTAGCCTTGAAGTCCGCCCAAGCTAATCAGGGACGATACTTTCTTCCTTAACTAGATTTTCGCTTAGAAGAGACTTAGTTAAACGCAAAATACCATAAAATTGGCAAGCGTCGACCCTGATTAGCAATATCGGACTGCACAGGCCAATCTTGGACGACACTTTACGCCCGCGCATTAAGCCCCGTTTTCCCAGGACGCGATACAAAAAAAATATATATCAATATGAATCTACTTATTTATTCGATTATGAACTTGTTTATCTATCAAATGGCGGCTTTTCACGGTTATCAATTTGACTCATATTCACTCTCTGTCGTTGTGCACATAGAGAGTTACATGAAGGAATTAAGGTCATTCGTCTGACACACCTGCCCCCCCCCCCCTCCGTATCTCTCCGTATAGCGCAATCAGAGGTGGACGAACTAGGGCCGACCAGCGAGTTTAAAGTCAGCGGTCTTTTTGATAAGGGCACTGTTTTATTTACCATCATACGACAAGTTATAGTTACGACTGAATTTAGTAATTTTAAATTCGACATTAACGATAGGTTTGTTCCAGAAATTATGATATTAAAGAAATGGTATCGTCATTTATGGTAACTTACCTTTTTCCAAACTGTTGGTTCATTTTTCAGAAAATTCGGAAATAAGAATGCCTCATCATGTTAACATGTTCTTTGCAAATGTATGTGTTTAGGCGGTGTACTATGTACACGTCTTAAATAAAATATCTGTCTGTCATTTAAGACATTAATGCAATTAAGTATTTACACATGTCAGAACGTAACATGTTTGCGCCTTTTAGGGTTCTTTCGATGCGAAGATCGTTCTATCGTGAACATTCCTGCTCAGGGAACATTTCTGAGATATTTCATTAAGAAACAAAGTCCTTAGTCCGTATTATTTAAAAGTTCAGTTACGATTTTATTTTGTAGTGTCCAAAAAACTAGATAAAGATGAACATAGTTACGGCCAGTTTTAAATAAAGGACGCGTGGAAGACACAAAGAATTGTTTAAATACAATTCTGACCTTAAGTTATTTTAGATGATTTAAAAACGTTTAGATTGAGAAAGAAAAAAATCATCATAGCGTAAATACTTATGTTTAATAACATGCACCACAGAACACCAATTTATAAACCCTTACGAAAGAATTTCAAAGTACTGAAATTATTTATTTAAATGTCTATTTAAAGTTAAGCATCTCTAAATAATTTAGGTACATGTCGGTTATTACATATTATCAACAGCAGATCAGTAGCAATTCAAATTTTGAACATATATTTGATATCAAACATTTTCCTACAGTTCAACTTCAGTCGCGCTTTCGGAAATCCGATACCAGTGTTTACCAGAAAACGGACCTGTCGGACCGTATTTGGTACAAAAACGAATATGGTACATTTGTACCATATTCGGCCGAATATGGTACAAATGTACCATACTCGGACCGAAGATGGTACAATTTTCGACCGAATATGGTACAAACATTGTACCATATTCGGTTGGAATAAGTTTTTCTATGCTCGCCAAAACGTATTTGGTACATACCAAAAAAACTCATAAAAATGAAAATGGCCTACGTATATGGTACATAAATTATGTATTTCTTAATAAATGAAATAGTCTGCCGATGTGTAAACTTTTTTTCAAACTCAAATACATTGTATTAACCTAATATTGGAAGTGACAAAAGTATCATCATCATCATCATCATCATCATCATCATCATCATCATCATCATCATCATCATCATCATCATCATCATCATCATCATCATCATCATCATCATCATCATCGTCGTCGTCGTCGTCGTCGTCGTCGTCGTCGTCGTCGTAACTAGCAGTAACAGAAACAGCTAACCTAACCACACTTTACATGGATTTTGCTGGTTGTGTAACTTCGCCGGCTAGCTCAGTCGGTAGCGCGTCAGATTGGCACGCAGGCGGCCTGGGTTCGATTCCCGGGCGGGCCAGATACTTTCGTGGAGATCATTATTAGCAGTTTTCAAATTTTTAAAACTTTTTTTTTCGAAAGTGTGTTTTCACCAAAATCCGATTTAAGAGATTTTGAGCTCTTTTAAATGAATATATCTCTCCAAAAATAAGGATGTTTGACTGGCTGCTTTAGACAGGTGTGACTGTATTCCTAAACATTACTTTGTAAAGTTGATTTGTCGTTCCGACGTCATATTGCTGAGAAGCCGACAAAGCTTTGAAGTTTCCGATTTTTTCTTTGATAACGTGCCGCTTTAAAAAGGCGGGAATTTTGCACACGAGTCTTACTCAGAAGTCAGTAACCATATTTGACTTGGCGGTCGGCAAGAAAAGTTGTGATTTTCGACTAGAAAGAATTGAAATCCAAACTTTCTTCAAACTTCAAAAGAATTCTTGACAGTAAGTACTGTACATAATTTTAATTTTCAGTTGTCTTAATATGCATTGATGTTTTAACATGCATTGATTTTTATGTTTTATGCCCCCCCCCCCTCAGAGTGCATTTGCAGTTGTCCGTCCGTCTATCCAATTGTCCGTGGCATTCCTTCCGGGTGCGTAACTCCTAAACTGCTAAAATATTTAAGCTACAGTCATTTTTTCGAAAGTGTATTTTCCACCAAAATCAGATCGAGCTCCTGTAATCTGTAGATTTGAACATTTTAAATTTTATGGAGTTTATAGGTCTTTGACCTTCGAACCCTGCCTAGTCGTGACTTCTGGTGAGCGACCTAGGCCCCCAGGGCCCCTTCTTTATATCCCTTCCATCCACGTAGCATTGGTTTCTACAGACCGTTTGTCCGTTGACCGCCATAAGTTTGCCCGCTATTTTTCCCCTGAATTTGAATTCGGTTGGATTTCAATGAAACTTTACATGAAGTACTTGCTACTTTCATTGCGCATATTGCCCGGAAGTTCGGATTGTAAATTTTAGCGGAGCTATCAGACGAGTGATTTTAGCTCAGCTCATGTCGTGAGACATTCGTTTTCGACACGCGGTGTTCAATACAAGCTCTATTAACTAATGAAGTATAAATGTATAATAACTTATTATATTATTTCAGATGAAGGAAGCAATTAGGAGAAAAAGGAAGCAATTAGGGTGCTTGCCCAGGTCGAAGTACGACATTATTGTCAGATGTTTAAACGGATCGTTCGATGTCCCTGTGAAGAAACGGACACCTGAAGAGAATAATTGTTTGGCCATGATTAGAAAACGTAAGGACTTCGAGCTTGGTGACCGGGGTTCTTTATTGTGTGGCGGAAAGCAAGTCCTTGTGAAAGAAGATCTTCCTAGATTTGTTGAGAAGATGTTCATGGAAAACAAAGGATGTGGAGCAAGGGTTATTTACAACAAACTGAAAGTAAATTACACGGGGTTCTCGGAACAAGCTATCCTTGAAATACTGTACAATAGCAAGTATTACCATGAGAAGTATCCGAGATTTACAAACAAGCCAAAGCCAAAGACAATTACAGAAGAGGAACCAGGCAAAAGATGGCAGATTGACATAATTAACATGAAAAATCAAAGTGTTAGCTACAAGGGGTCCAAATACAGTTATATTCTACAAGTCGTGGACGTTTATTCTAGGTACGTTATGCCAAAACCCCTGAAAACGAAGAGTTCGCGTGAAGTTGCAAAGGCATTAGAGGACGTGTTGATGGTTAACCTTGCCCCTGGCATCATCCAATGTGACAACGGACTGGAATTTAAAGGCCCTAGTATGAAACTTTTGTTGAACAAGTACAACATCAAAATGATCAATAGTAGGCCGTATCATCCTCAATCACAGGGCAAGTGTAAAAGGTCAAACAGTGTTATAAAGGCCAAGATTCTATTTGCAACAAAAAGTAAACGTGGATTTAACTGGGTCGAAGGGCTTCAAGATTTAGCCTATGCCATAAACACAAGTTTCAAACGAGTTCTTGGGGGTCTCACGCCCTTTGAAGCCTACTACGGAAGAAGTCATGTTTTTACCAAAGAACGTCATAGTTCTCGTGAAATAAAGAAAACCATACGGCGAGCAAATAAAAAGGCTTACAGGTCGCTGTTGAAAAACGCAACTTCCCCAAGCAAGTACAAAGTAGGAGAGACAGTATTAATTCGCTATCCCTTTCGAAAATCCAGGGTGCCAACCAAAAGATATGTTATCGAAGGCAAGGTAGAAAAAGTAAAACGAAATGGTGTTTATATCGTGTCATTTCAAGTACCGAACAAACCCGAACTTGGATTCGTAAGCAAATCGGTTGGGGTCGAAAACATGACTAGCCTAACTGTTGCGTTAGAGAAACAACGAAAAATTAAAAAACATTCATTAAAACAGAACCGCTCAGAGAAACAAAATCACAGAACTAAGTACTATCATGTTTTAACACACCATGAAAATCTGCAGTTGTTGGATGGGGTGAATATTGCCATGGACCCAAATCCGGATGGAAATTGTCAATTTGCTGCTATATCGCATCAACTTGGTAAAATTGGTATATACAAAGACGTAGATGCTTTACGTAAGGAAGCAGTCCATCACATTGTAGAAAACAGATATTTCTATGAAACTTTTGTCTATGATGAAACATTTGATGAATACGTTAAGAATATGTCTAAGAATGGGACATACGGCGACAACCTCACGCTCATTGCACTTATGAGAGAATATAATTTGCAGTGCCTGGTAGTTTCTACCCGAGGACTAGAACACTCATCAATTGTGTCAGCAGATGGAAAGTTCGATGGTGATGTTGGAACAATTGCATTGGGGTATTTCCCAGAAGGATTTGGCATGCATTACGTTAGTATCCGTATCAATCAACGCGTGTACAAGGACATAATATCACGCTTAGAACAGTCGTATGACAACGGTGACTCTGGCGACAGCGCTGCGTCTGGCGACAACGCTGCGTCAGGCGACAACGCTGCGTCTGGCGACAACGGTGACTCTGGCGACAACGGTGACTCCGGCGACACCGCTGCGTCTGGCGACAACACTGCATCTGGCGACAACGCTGCGTCTGGCGACAACGGTGACTCTTGCGACAACGGTGACTCCGGCGACAACGGTGACTCCAGCGACAACGGTGACTCTGGCGACAACGGTGACTCCGGCGACACCGCTGCGTCTGGCGACAACACTGCATCTGGCGACAACGCTGCGTCTGGCGACAACGGTGACTCCGGCGACAACGGTGACTCCAGCGACAACGGTGACTCCGGCGACAACGGTGACTCCGGCGACAACGCTGCGTCTGGCGACAACGGTGACTCCGGCGACAACGCTGCGTCTGGCGACAACACTGCATCTGGCGACAACGCTGCGTCTGGCGACAACGGTGACTCTTGCGACAACGGTGACTCCGGCGACAACGGTGACTCCAGCGACAACGGTGACTCCGGCGACAACGGTGACTCCGGCGACAACGCTGCGTCTGGCGACAACGGTGACTCCGGCGACAACGGTGACTCTGGCGACAACGGTGACGTCTCTGTGTGTTCAGCCCTGAAAGAGCTTCAAGATATGATAAACAATAGGAGGGCACAGAAGCGAACGACTTTTCCATTTCTGATGTTACCACTTCACATTCAAGTTGAAATTTTTAAGTTCTGCATACAATCAAACCCGTCAATCCAGTTTGTGTTGGCGAAGGTCGGCAAACCCTTTAGAGATTTAATAAGGTCAATGAGTTTGCAAACACCTAGAATTTACATTCGGCCGGATATTGGACTAGATACTAGTAACAGAAATCCTGTTAGCGTTCGTTTCCTATTAACAAGAGCGGGCAGAAACAGCGGTCTTATTTCGGCAATAAAAGAAATCATCAAGGGGCCAAAATGGGCAAACGCATGGCTGCGTTTGCGTGTTAGTGGAATCGGTTGGTATGATATCATAGATGTCATGTACAGACATTACAGGTGAAATATACATGTATATCGGTGTTTGGAAACCTGTTATGTTATTTTTGTGATTGATGATTATGTTCTTCTACCGGAAATTTGTTGTCATTTGCTCATTTATTGGTAACTTTTTACGAAGCACATTTGGGATATTTTGGCTGCTACTAAAATGAATGTATATATGTATATTATGTCTTGTCAAAATGCTACAGTTGGATTAAAATTTAAATGCTGTTCTATGTTCTTCAATATTACTTTGAAAAATCCTGTCAGTATACCAATAAATGAAAAAAGTACAAGTGTGTTGAATCTCTTGAATGAAACAAATTATAAAATACAAAATGTAAAATGAATATGTGATGATGATGATGACAAAACATTTGTGATGATGGTAAAAAAATTGTGATGATGATGGTGGTGGTGATGATGATGACAGTGGTTATGATGATTGGGGTTTGATGATTGTGGTGATGATGATGATGATGATGATAATGATGATGATGATGATGATGATAACAAACGTTTTGGGATGATGATGACAGCGATGTTTATCGGACGATGATGATGGTTATAATGATGATGATAAGTTTTTAGATGATGATGACGGCGATGTTTATCGGCCGACGATGATGATAATGATGATGATGATAACAAAATATTTGTGATGATGATGATGGCGATGTTTATTGGCCGATGTTGATGAGGATATTCTCATCGTCGTCATCATCATCACAACATCCTCATTATCGACCGAAAACATCGCTGTCATTATCATCACAAAAAAAACTTTTGTGATCACCATTACGATCATGATAATGGATATGATGATGTTGGTTTTGATGGTGATGATGATGGTGGTGTTGGTAAAGATAACAACGATGATGATCATTGGGGTGTTGATAATTGATGTGATGATGATGATGATGATGATGATGATGATGATGATGATGATGATGATGATGATGATGATGATGATGATGATGATGATGATGATGATGATGATGATGATGATGAGATAACGATGATGATGATGATGATGATGATGATGATGAGATAACGATGATGATGATGATGATGATTACGATGATGAGTGTGTATCATATTCGGAACGAATGTGGTACATTTTTCATCCGAATATGGTACAAGTTTGTACCATATTCGGTCAGGCATTTTACCCCAAAACTGCAGATACGTATATGGTACAATTAGACAGTTGTACCATATTCGGCCGAATATGGTACAAACTTGTACATATTCGTTTTTGTACCAAATACGGTCCGA